>NC_140445.1:21760653-22193153 GCF_963576455.1 Neolamprologus multifasciatus | reverse complement strand
CCTTCTTGATGGTACAGTGTTAAAAACAAATTTCTACAACGTGTGCTACTACACGAGTGGCCACGAATGCATACGCACCTCCCTTTTCTTGCAAAGCACGGCATCTGACTTTTGGTCCAGCAAATCTTTTAAATCTCATGCTTCAAATTCACTAGTGAGAAACAGGGAATGGGTGTTGCACGGATTTAGTTTTTGCACTCTCCACAAATCTCTGCTTGCCTTTAAAGCAAGTCTTTGGTCACCCTAAATGTTTTTAATAAGACCAAGCCATTTTTCTTCTAATGGGCCATATCCCATTCACCTTACCAGACATTTTTCCAGTCTTCCTCACCCAGATGGCTCAGACTACCTCAAGCAAATAGTTCTAGAAGTCTTCCAAGAAATAATTTCTTTCCTTATTTCTTTCTTGGAACGCATTCAGTTTCAGTCATCATTTGGTGAACAGGGGGTTTGTGCCAAATTGTTGTCAGTCCTGGGGACTTGATGCCTCAACCTGGTTAATACCGCTGCAGAAACCGGTCTGCTTTGTGTTTTTATGGACAAGCGTCACTGCAACTGTATTTCAAGTAGGCAGGCTAATGAGCTTTTTAATCATCTCCATATGGACGTGCTCTAAAGTCTAGACGGAGGGGCAGTAGTAGTGGTAAGCGATGGTGTGCTGACTGTGCCGTACTCTGCACCCCTGCACATATAATTTTTCCCCCACAAGCAGTAGAGTTAAACCAAGGGCAAGCCTTGGTTGTCATTGGGGACCTATAATGGGTTATTGTTTACCACACAGCTCACAACAGTGGCTAAAATCCAGGATGTGAAGATGAGGAACACACTGCTAGTGCACATTTATGTATGGAGGCTATAAAAGTGTTCAGCACAATTCTGCATTTCCTTAAAAATCCTGTTAAACAATTTTTCCAGGTATTATACAACTTTTAAAAAATTGCTTCCGTCTCAAGAGGGTCAAAATATCCATCTATAAAGCCACAGTTCAATCTTCAATAAGTTTAAGCCATATTATTCAGACCAAGGGGCAACAACCAGAGTTGAAAAAGTAAGCCAGTAATGTGGAAGCGGCATAAACTGCAATTCCTCTAGGTGCTGTATGAGGCTGGCTCCATAGACGCCTATGTTAAAATGATCAACTTTAGAGCATTATAAAGCAAATGTATAGCCTGGTACAAAATGTTTTTAGCCTGTATGGATTATTTCCCGCTTTATACCATATTTCATGTACCTGAATAACTGAGCTAGGGGTGTGGCCATGTTGATTGACAGAATTCACTGGTTACATTTTAGTTACTAGACTGGACCTCCTCACCGTGAGTGTGCTGTTGTAGCCATTTTGGACCATTTTAAAATCAGTTATCTAAAAAATATTATGATTTTCTGTGTAATACAGATCAGCCAGTAAGTTTGTATTTAAATTTTGGGGAGTTAAATTCCATTTTATTTTACAATTAATTACTTATTAATTATTAATTTATAATTCAGAGACACACAGTCTTTGAATTGTACTAGGACAGTTTACGAATGCAGCCTGCTAACCAATCTTGGAAGTATTAGCTAATGAATTAGCACTCTATATAAGCCAACTTATAGCTTTAAAAAAATAAAAAAAGAGCACAATGCAGTGGTTACCTCCACCAAAATTTTACCTACATCACTATTCTTTTATCTTTTGTGCGAAAAAGCAGAATAAATTAAAAAATTTCAATTTCTTACCTGTTAGCTTGGTTAGTTTTAATGAGGTGCTACTTTTTAAATAAACACAGATGTATGTATGGACTTCTCTTGAGTATGTGTTTGCGTGCTGCAGGATGAAAAAAGTTTGTAGGTTTGTGACTGTTCCTGTGGTTAAAGCTGATGGTTCAACTCCAAACTGCTTAGCGGAAAAATAGTCAGTTCAACATTGACTATAAACAGAAAAAAATATTCTTTCAAATACTAAAATTCCTGTCCTTTGCCAACACACTCATCCAATTTATATGTAGAAATTTCTTTATATATATGAATAGATTAAAAATTTACTAGCTACAAAGTAGCTTTGCCCTTAAGCATTCCTTGCTCTACTCTAAGTTTGATCATAGTTTACTAAATGAACACACTATATTAAGATATCTATTATTGTATCTAGAGCTCATGTTACACATGTTTTCATGAACTTCGATGTAACTGGGCTCATTTTTGCAGCTGACAAGTTGTCCTCTCCTGGCCATTTAAAAGAATGGTGGTTTAAGGCTTTTCTACACTGACTTTGCTTTTCACACTCTGACGTCGTTAAATTGTTTTATATACAGTCTATGGTCACATCCTGCCTTCCTGCCACTTTCTGTTGCTCTATACCTGGAAGGTATGACTAATAAATTATCTTTCACTTTGATAAGGCAGGACATACGAGCAGAATGGGAGGCTAGCGAGGATGTAATGTGTCACAGGAGAGGGATGCAAGTGCTCCCAGAAGCTATCATTAAATTAAAGATATAAAACAAGCTCCCAATCATGTGCCCGAGTTATTTTTTTGACTGTACACTGTGATGTATACTGACCTGTGATGTGACATGGGACGGTTTGATTTGCTGACCTCAACTGATGTGATTTAAACAAACAATTATTGACATTTCACTCTTCATCCACAAAGTATTCCAGTGTATTGATTTTATGTATCATACAAAGCAGTAATCTGACCTGTCCTCACTATGAATAACATTTCACATGAGTATGCCCATATTCTGATTTTTTTTGACTATCAACATGCTCTCAGTCTTTAATTTTTGTGTCCAATAATTTCTGTTTCTTTTCTTTCTTTCTTTTTTAACCTGAAAATGTGTGCGTGCCAGTTTTCATGCAATCGCTGACTGAATATCTGGCCTGTTATGTGTTTGTGTGTATCACTGGATTAAACTCTTAAAGGCTTTAATGGGTATTCTGTAGCAGCATTATATTTAGAAAAAGAAACCACCTTACCAGGTTCTGGCACTATTATGAAATCCTGTTGTCGGCGGAGCTTTTCTTTTCACATCTCTCAACCTTTCAGAATTGTCCCCACCCCCTCATATGTACTACAAACCTAATCTGTATTATTCTTTTATGTGTTAACACTGTTGACACTCAAGTGTATATCATTGCATTCTAAAGATCATCCACAAAAATGAGGCAAAAGCATTTAGGTTTGCGCTTTAGAACAGCCACAGTAACAGATTAAGCTGGATGCATTAATGGATTATAGGACAATGTGTTTTTTTCCCCTCCTGTTGGACTCGCATTTCTCCGTGGTCACGTACTATGTGTAGCAGGAAATACGGGATTATTGTCCAGAACTGCAACCACTTTTCTTTATGCGGAAGAGATGGGAGGACAGCAATGGTCGCATCACCAGTGGAGGACGAGAAGCAAAGGCTAAAGTTTCAGTATTCTTGTGACTGTAGTGAAAACAACATTTAAATGGCTGTCGCGCACATGCAGATATTTCTATTGAAAACTGACTTAATGTCCATTTGTGTCGAGACCTCACTGATGTAATCTCTCATGGTTACAAGTGAGTGGTGGAGGGTTATTTAGATATTGAAGCCAAGTAATCCTGATGTCTCTTATCCTTACTACAAAAGCTTTTCTTGGCCTATGTCTTTATAAAAATTGCTGGGATTGTCTTCGCCCTCATACGCCATGATTATACGATGTGCTCTACTAAGAAAACAAATGATAAAAAATAGACTGTTACAGTTACAACTTTTCAACTTTGTTAAGCTTAAAATATATCAGTTATCCATTTTGACCACTTTATATGTATATGAAACACACTTTTATTTCTTTTCTTTTGTCTGTTAGCCATGACACAGTCAAAGGTTTGTGTTTGTCCACTCACATGAACCTTGATGACTTTCTGAACTTGACGTTACGCTGTTTTATGATCTAACTCAGATTTTGGTGGAGGGTACTGTGACATTATCTAACACAGGGCACTGTGCTTCCTTCCTGCACCATCAAACCCTGGAATAACTTGGAATCGGCCTGTTTTTGAAAAGAAAAGCTATTATGATGCTCCATTACTGACAAATGGGGCAAGAAGGCACACGGTTTGAACTTTGAGCACGACGATTCGTTCATTCCCCGAGGGTTCGGACGGTTGGTGCAAGACTATACTAAAACAGTTCAATTCAATCTCCTTGCATAACACAGCAATGGTGAATGACCTTTATGTGAGCATGTTTCACACATAAAGGTCACCCCCCTCCTCCTCCTCCTCACCCCCACCATCTCCAAATCCTTGCAGTCTGAACATAGTGTACCAACCTGAAAGGATGCTGACTGGGAGACATTATGCCATCTTTTCTTCAGCAGTCGTTTTCCTTCAAAAGTGAAGCAGAAGAGACAGAAAAAGAGAGAGTGACAGTCTGATCTGGGTAGGGAAGAAGTGAAGAATGTAATTACAGGACTGGAGAAGTCTTTCATTGTGCGATTGGATATACCTTAGTAGGTTTTATTTCAATTTTCCTGCAGTATTAGCACCTGATACTACCCATATTTTATGAAAAAAGTAGATTGAACATAACTATAAACTTGCATTTTGCTCACTAAATGGATACAAGTTGAACAAACTGCGTTCCAAAAACAACTCCCCTAAGCTCTCATGTCTGAAAGTGTTTCAGACATACAATCTCACATACAAGGAAAAGTTGGCTCACATGCAAATAAAGAATATGTGTTAACATTCAGGGTTTGGTCACAAAGTTGCCTGCTGTCTTCTACAAAAGGAAAAACAAATAAAATTAAATGACAAAAAAAGATCCATGCAAAACTCTACAGTACTTACAGCAACTTTTAAACACCTTTTTCAGCAAGAACCTGGTCAAGACACAAAAGGAAATATGCGACACAAAGTCACAATGCCATATGAAAAAGAAAGCAAATATTTGGTGTTTACACTGTCTTCTCTTTATGGCAGGTTGTAAATTTTGGCTGTCTAAACAAACATTTACAACAAACAACTGGAGGAAAACAGAGGGAAATGCTGACATTCCAGCTCTCCGTTTGTATGGAAAGCCATTAAAGGTAAAGGCCTTCTCTTTTCTGTGTGTCAAACTATCCTCAGAGTAACAGTAACACTGACCAAAGGACTGTTTTCATTTCACTCGGCAGCTTGAAACTCATGACTCCTTTGTCCTCGGTCTTAAAGGCTTAGAAAGTTTTGAGTGTGCGGTTTTCAAATTCACATCCATCAAAAGCGATGATCGGTAAACACTACTAAGTGAGTCAACCTGAAACTTGCAAATCTCTTACATTTTCTTTTCCCTTTTCACGTTACTTTGAAAAAAAATAATAGTCCTTGTGTGGTAAATGTAATAGGATAAACATAGACGGAGTTTAATAGAGTTGGCTAGGTTTCATAAACAAGCTGTTTTAGACTCTTTTTTTTTTCTTGTTTAAAAGCATTACGCTGAGGCTTTTCAATAAAAAAAAAAAAGAATCAACATATCATCTATCAAATTAAGTTAAGTAAATATGAGATTGAAGCTGCCATTGTTCTCCCATTACTTCTCTGATCTACTGCTTACTTCATTTGGAAATTGCCTTAATGGGAAACATGACTTTGACAGTACAGGACAATTACCTTTCATAAAGTACATTATCCTTCACTTAAAACTGAGGACTTTCCCAGAGGACAGTGAGTAGCGGTTTTTGTTCTTTACCAGTTCCAGATATTATTTGGCTTGTTACAAAATAAATGACTTAACTCCTGCAATGTAAATAATATTTACACTGAGGACTATTTCAGCTTCGGAAGTGGAGGGAGAACGACACAGACTGAACTCGTTTTTTATGACTTCAGAGTGCTTGGTTGAGGTCCTGTGCTGTGGACTCGTAGAAGTGCTGGATTGTTTAAACTGTAACCACTAGAGGGATACATATACGCCTTCCAAACAGCGAAAACATCATCCTTTCACTATGTGCCATAGAGAGAATTACCCTCAGTGAGAGTTGCCTACCTGTGTGACTTCCCACTATGAAAAAAAGCACACAAACACACACGCGCGCGGACACAGCCCCTGAACATTTGAAACATGACCTGTTCTTTAAAAGACTTTGGAAGTCCTCTAAAGCTGACAACGAGCTCCGACTCCTCCAAGTGTATCTGCTTCAGGCAATCAATGAGGACCGCGATGGTTACTTGTGCAGCTCTCTGTCCCCGTGTCTCTCTTCTGCCTAACTAGATATTATAGTACATTTCAACTTTTTATACAGGCACACAGGAAAAGGGAAGTTTTGGATTTCCTTTTTTAAATTTTTTTTTTAATGACATCTCACCTCTTGTTTTCTGTAATAAATATGAGAGGTCGGTTTGCTGTCACTTTCCTTTGGAATTTAATAGGCTATGTGCCATTACTTATTCTCTTTTACGGGTAGGGAAGGAAGGGTTAGGGTGGAAGGAAATAACAAAAAGGTGTGACAAGAGCTTGGCGGACAACTGTGGATTTCTGCAAGTAACTCCTACCGTCCAAAGGGGGATGCGGGGGCATCGGCCGGACCCCCCTCTTGATTGATTACTTATTAGTCATCCCTTTGGCTAAATGGGACCCATTGAAAAGGCACCGTGGAACACATACATGAATGAAATATTCCTGTGTCCCCTGAATGTCTCCAGAGTAGTTTTGCTTAAGAGAGGGGGTCGTGGCTTAGCATTATAAAGAGGGAAAAACAGCATAGCTTTATGGGTTTATTTAGACAGTTTCTACGGTTTGACATTCTACCGCTGTAAAAAGGGAGAAGGAAAAACTCGAGAGGATCCCAAAGAGAAGAACATTGTGGACATATTTTTTGTAGTTATTCCACTGTTTCTTTTATTATTTTTTCCTCATATTTTATTTTATTTTTTTATTTTTAATTTTTTTGCCATTTCTTCTCCCGAAAAATGAAACTTTGGACATCACCCTTGGTGTCTTGCCTGGTGATTCTCATCTTGTGTTTTGGATCAGAGTGCGGGATAGTCCGGAAAAAGGGGAGATCCAAGAGGGAGTTGGTGCGCATTAGGGAGGCGAAAGCCACCATCCCAGGGGCTTGTGCCACACGTCTGCCCCGGGGCAAACGCTCTTTGCCCGGCTTGGAGCGACGGGTGCTTCGGCAGCGCCGGCGCTCCTCTCAAGCGGAGGGAAACTCACCAGACCGAGGGAAAGCTGTCTATTTTACCGGCAGAGGAGATCAGCTACGGCTGAAGCCTGGCGTGGAGGTACCCAGAGGCAATTTCACTGTGGAGATGTGGATCAAACCGGAGGGAGGTCAACGATCGCCTACAGTGATCGCAGGTAGGCTACTTTATAGTACATCCTCCATCCTATCATCTGCACAACTCTTTTTATTAGTTAAACTTCAAACTGAAGAAAGAATGGAAGATGAACATGCAAACCTTCAGCGTTTTATCCCAGTCCATTTAACAAAGCAACATGCAGTTTCAGCGAGTTGAAAATGAGTTCATCTATCAGACTAGACAATGATGTAATGCTCTAAAAAGTACAGCGGATATTTTAGGTAGTGCAACTATAGGCTCACTGAAGATTTTGATCATATTTAAGATTGCCACCTTACAGAGGTATGATCGCTGCAGTAAAATTTTATAACGCAAATGTGTTTCCCTCCCCCCCCCCCCCCCCCCCCCCTCTGTTTTACCACTTTGTAATGTTCGCGTACGTGAGTAATAAGAATTGTAAGTCATGAAATGTAAGTGGGGATTAGTAGCAGCAGATATAGGCTACTGCATCATTTGACCGGCAGCTGATGTCACTGCGCGTAAAATGTAATCTCTCAACCGACTTGGCTATTTTAAAGCTATGATGTAATGGCCAAAAGTTTGGGAGGGAGCACGTCACGTCAGGCACGAAACGGGAGAGACTCGATGTATGTGGAGGCGCTCAAAGCTCGCAGCTCAAGCCGCAAGCTTGTGCGCGCGCGCGCGTGTGTGTTTCTGTGTCCCCCTCCCCACCCGGCCCCTCCAAATCGACACCTTTGGATTGGCTACCGGAGTTACGAGACAGGACTGAGGGATCCAGGGTTTCCCCCCTTCTTGAGCGAAAATGTGATGCTTATGTTTGCTTATGTTTATGTGGTGTGCTTTCATGGTGTTGTGCACTGTCACCAAAACGCAGATACTTCTGCGAAATCATCGTCGTCATCATCGGCGAGTTTCTAATTTAAGGCACAATCAGATAGTGATGATGCATCTCTCTATCCAGCGACAGAGCATAGCTGGGTACACAGTCACTTCAGTAAGACCCAGCCGTCAGAGGAAAGCACTGTGTCATCTGTGCGCTTTTTTTCTCCTGTTCTCGAGCCGTGCGTAAAGAAGCACTGAAAAGGCGTTTAAACGGCATTGTTGGTTGTGACCAACGGAGCTTTTGTGCATTACAGGATCGGATATCTTTTTTCTTTTATTTCTTTTCTTTGCCGATAGGGAGCGTAGCAACTCGTTGTCTGCCACAGTACTTGTACAGATGGCTTTCTTTGAACTGAACTGAACTGAACTGAATTGAACTCAGTTCTCCTCAGCTTACTCCAAGTCCACACGTCTAGGGGACTTTACTCAACTTTACCAATACATTTACTTGCTTTCTTGCTCCGTTGTTGCCCTAAGTGTCCTAATCTATCTACCCAAAACAAACAAAAACAATCAAATAAACACCTTGCCCCCCAAAAGAAACGCCCAGAAAACAAAAACCCTGGTACCACACACACACACACACACACACACACACACACACACCTATACGGGTTTCTATGTATTGCAAGGACACTTTTTCCAAACCAGCCCAGGTGGTGGACTATGGGGACACCACTTTCCGCTTGCCCCTGAGAGATGCTGAATACGTCAAAAAATCTGTTTTGAGCCACAGAGCACAGATCTCACTTCAAAGTTCCTATACACGCAACACAACTAGAGATATAAGAACCTGTTTTTTTGCAACCTTATCAGGACATAGATAATTAGGTGAGAAGCCCCGCCTATGAAAATATTAGACATTTTAACACCCAACAGGATTTGTAAGGACACTGGCTATACAACACACATACCTGTCACCAAAGTATATTATAGGGCCAAAAATGAATAAGTGGGACATGGCTAAACTCAAACACTACTACTGCATATTAAAATTAATAGTTAACAAAACGTGGTCTTATGACAAAAATCGAACATCACAAAACACAAAGACCTGAATTTGAGAACTAGCTCAATGCAATTTGCAAAGACAAACCTTATCCTTAGATTTGTACTGGAGCCATCACATATTTATAATGTGAATTCCCTATAGTCTTTATGAAATGTCTAATGCTCAAGTCAAAGCAATACAGGGATAAGAGTTCCAAAGGTAACTTTTCAACCATGAATTTACAGGTCTTCTCTGTTAAAGGCTAGCAATTAAAGGTTAGATTTCCTAGTTGGTATATTATGCATTTACATTAAGCACATATCTTCCTTAATTTGAGTTATACAACTGCTGATGAGAATTTGCTTTTAGGAACTTTTCCCCTCAGTATAAGAAAGCCTCACTGAAAGACAAATATTCAGTTCCAAAAGAAAAGGTTCCAGGGTTGTGTATCTTCAGAGTTCTTGAATTGGTAATAAGATACATGCTCAAGCACAGAAAAGGTGCTTTTCACATATCATGTTCCCTTTAAGTACGGTCTTTAGAGACAAAAAAAAATTATATATATATATATATATATATATATATATATATATATAAATAATAGCCAATCTGATGGTGAATACTCAAGTTTATTTCAACAAGAACACGTGCTTTTTGCAAACATGACATATATGTCAAACATCTGTGTATATATTTTTGTAACTTGATTAATCGTTTAGCGGCTGTTCCTTTTTTTTAGAGTTATGCCGCGGTTCCTGACGAAGTCTCTCACATTTTGAACAGAGCGACTGTCTAATACAGGACGTTCAGCATTTTTACACTGTTTGATTTCTGTCACAGTGGCTAGTTTCCCATTTGCAATGTGCCCACGGAAATGTCTCATGACTGCTGCAATCTCTTTGGGAGACCATGGACATTTTTGTCTCCTTCGAGGATTTTCCCCTTCTGCGCCATTTCCAGGGAATGCTACAAGGGGGAGAGAAAATAAGATCAGCTTACTTTTGATTTGTTAATTATTAAGTTATTATAAAGTTACTCTTCAAGAACAATATGGATGTAAACATCAAATCCATTTCATGGTACACATATCAAAAAGAAGTCCAGGCATTAACCACAGCATTTTTTAACTTGGTTTAAATAGCTGTGGGGCTTTAGATTTACACGGGGGTTTGGCTTTTTGCCATGTTAGATAAATACAGTGTCTTAAAAGCTATATTCTGATTAGAAGATCTAGCTCGTTCTTTCCCGCAAAAACATTAACTCAAAGAAAACTATTAAAGATAGAACTTCTATGTGAATGCCACGGGACACCCAATTACAAAGTGACATTAGTTCCCATCCAGTTTCATCATGTCCTCCTTTATTGTCCTCTACTTCCAATCATGCAGAATCCAGGTTCAACCCATTACTTCAGCTTTGTCCTCTGATCTTTTCACTTAGTTTGTCAAGCAAATTATTCCTCATTTCCACCACTCTTATTCTCATGTGATTTTGTACTGTAACAGTAGCCCAGTTCAGACCTGGCATTATGACAAGTTCTGGGTGATCAGATACAACCAGCATTAATGAAAACTCTAAAGATATCCAGGATACTTTGAGGACTCATTCAAGATCCAGTGATGTAAGGCACACATTTGTTTCCATTCCTCTGAAAGTCAAAACAATCTGTTCCGAAGACAATGTAGGACAGTCTACTCTGATGTCATACTCAGCAAAACAAGATGACTCACATGAAACCTCTTTCTCATTTGATAAAAACCGTGAAACATGGGAGATTAAAAAACATTTGAGTCAGAAATAACTCGTGCAAAAAAATATTAGTTTAAAGATGTACACATTTACAGAATCACCAACACTGACAATAAACTCTCATATTGTCTCTTAAAATAAAAATAAAAAGATTTCAATCAAAAGGTGATCTAACATGCCAATGTAGTTTTCATATATGGTTTAAAAAGCAAGATAAGCAGTTTCCCATCTTTGTTTTCGAATAGTTATGAACATTTGAACTGTTAATCAGGCTTTTGAAGATGATTAATGGTAAGTATTAATATGCAATATTAGTATTTAAGCTGAGTTTACTGGAGCTTTAAGTGAGCCAACTTTCAAGTCGATGTGTACTGTAAACCTATGCAGACAGATCAGTATTTAAGGCTTTACTCTCACCATCCACTGGAGCACAACTTGGGCGTCATCAAGATATTACAAAATAGAGCAAAGACACAGCGGCCAGGGAAGCACAAGAACATGACATCAAGAAGGCCCCGAGTAAATGAGGTTATCCCAGCTGGACTTTTGTCAAACCTGGGAAGGCACCTAAAGAACGCTCCAGCCAATCCAGGAGCGAAGAAGGACAAGAACAGCTGATACGGATTTTCTTAAAAGATAACGTCTCTGTGGCTTTCAAATCCCAAAACTGAAATAAGAACCAAAATAAGAAAAGTATTCTAATGTTGAACCTGAGAAGAAAATTCCTCATGCCAACTTTAAGGTCATACTGGATATTAGTCATGAACTATGCAATGTTTGTAAAATTCTGGCATGTCATATTGACCAAACTTTCATATCAGATCTTTTCAAACACTGTTACAGAGATAACCATTTGCTAGTCTGTTGTTCAAAGAATCTGTTCAAAGGTGTCTTGATATTTTAAAATATTTTATTCTTGTGGTACCTCGTGATGTGCCTTCTCCAGCCGAGTCCACATCTGTAAATAGAAAAGTAAAACAAAAATATCACAAACAACATGAGTGGCTTGGTAATCATGGAAGAGCCATCAATATGCAGGGTGGTGGATAGTTATACCGTTTGAGGTGTTTGGAGGTTCCTCTACAGGTGGCATAGTACTCCTCCCTATAGTACAAGGAGTATTTTAGCTCAATATAGCAGTCACATTTTCTGTTCCTGTTTAGACTTTCCTTTAACACGAAAATAATTTTCACTAACAAGGAGAGAGGCACCCATAAATACAAGTAATCCTCAGGTCCATAGCTCAGTCCTAAAATGACTGAAGAAGTTTAAAGTTACATTGACCATTTCTTCAGCTGGCATATCAGTGAATTGTCATGATATATCTGCAGTACCAGTTAAAACTTTGGACACACCTGTTTATTCATTCTGAATTTGAATAAGCATTGTGTCTTTTCAAAGTAATCTTAACTGCATTTCCCAAAACTAGAAAGCATTTTACTAGAAATAAAACATAAAAGCCATCTACAAAGATGAAAGACATCAAAAATCCCGTCAAACACTGTTACAGAGATAACCATTTGCTAGTCTGTTGTTCAAAGATGTCTTGATATTTTAAAATATTTTATTCTTGTGGTACCTTGTGATGTGCCTTCTCCAGCCGAGTCCACATCTATAAATAGATAAGTAAAACAAAAATATCACAAACAACACGAGTGGCTTGGTAATTATGGAAGAGCCATCAATATGTAGGGTGATGGATAGTTATACCGTTTGAGGTGTTTGGAGGTTCCTCTACAGGTGGCATAGTACTCCTCCCTGTAGTACAATGAGTATTTTAGCTTAATATAGCAGTCACATTTTCTGTTCCTGTTTAGACTTTCCTTTAACACGACAATGATTTTCACTAACAAGGAGAGAGGCACCCATAAATACAAGTAATCCTCAGGTCCATAGCTCAGTCCTAAAATGACTGAGGAAGTTTAAAGTTACATTGACCATTTGTTCAGCTGGCATATCAGTGAATTGTCATGATATATCTGCAGTACCAGTTAAAACTTTGGACACACCTATTTTACTAGAAATAAAACATAAAAGCCATCCACACAGATGAAAGACATCAAAAAGCTTGTCAAACACTGTTACAGAGATAACCATTTGCTAGTCTGTTGTTCAAAGATGTCTTGATATTTTAAAATATTTTATTCTTGTGGTACCTTGTGATGTGCCTTCTCCAGCCGAGTCCACATCTGTAAATAGAAAAGTAAAACAAAAATATCACAAACAATATGAGTGGCTTGGTAATCATGGAAGAGCCATCAATATGTAGGGTGATGGATAGTTATACCGTTTGAGGTGTTTGAAGGTTCCTCTACAGGTGGCATAGTACTCCTCCCTATAGTACAAGGAGTATTTTAGCTCAATATAGCAGTCACATTTTCTGTTCCTGTTTAGACTTTCCTTTAACAAGACAATGATTTTCACTAACAAGGAGAGAGGCATCCATAAATACAAGTAATCCTCAGGTCCATAGCTCAGTCCTAAAATGACTGAGGTCGCCAGTCTCCCACAGGACTAACACAGAGAAAAACAACTATATGCAATCACATTCACATCAATGGGCAATTTAGAGTGACCAATTAACCTAACCCCAGTTTCTTTGGACTGTGCGAGGAAGCTGAAGTATGCCGAGAGAACCCACGCAAACATGGAGAAAACAACTCCATGTTTGCGGACCCTGGACCGATGAACTCAGGACCGTCTTGCTGTGAGGCAACAGTGCTAACCACTATGCTAACGTCCCGCCTTATCGACTGGGCAGCCAAGTCCAATAAGTGCACTTGCTGGGGTTAGGATAAGCGGAAGAGATGTTCTCGGCATACCTTGTAAAAATGTAAACACAATACTCCAACAGTCCAGTTATAAGACAATCATCATCAGTGAGCACACTGTAGGAAGTGGGTAATACTGTCAGAGGTCCCTGGAGGTACCTCAACAAATTGCCTAGTTCCCTTTTCTGTAGTTGAATAGTGTAGCTCAATATTAATGCTCTGTTGCGTTGTGGTTGATTCATTTACACACATCTCTGGCTAGATATCTGTAGCATCACAACACAAAACTATCAATGTAAGTACTATTACATTTTTTGTACTGATCTGGTTAGACCTTTCTTTAGTGACATTATTTGACAGACATCAATCTTTATGACTATGTCAAGAATAGCTTAAGCAGTGTATTAACCTCAGCCCAAAACAAATTAAGACATTTTCAATACTTAAGACTTACAGTGCACATATAATCCTTACTACTACCTTTTAAATAACTGTGTATACCTGAAACATCTCACAATATTGCATTCAACTGAATACTACATAAATATGAGTTGTTTGTTGGTGCATTTACCCATTTTTGTTTGTGCTGGTGGGTATTCTTTGTCAGCCTCGCCGTCTTCACTCTCACCAGAGTCTGTCAAGTCTAGGTTATCTGACAAAAAAATATGTTAAGCAGCATCTTGATGCATTCTCAATCATCCAGGTAAGTAAATCTCCAAGAGTTGATTCTGTTCATCTGGACATAGCGTTTTGTGGGAAAAACGTTTCGTCACTCATCCAAGTGACTTCTTCAGTCTCAGCTTACTGCAGGTTTCCCCAATCTTATAAACAGTACATTTGCATAATGACTGAAACCAGCCCACTGAAGGAACAATGGGCTGGGAGGTCAGTTCCTTAATCTTAATTATGCAAATTCTCATGACCATTGATCAACAACCACTGACCAAAACCCACTGATCAAAGACCACTGATCAATAGCCATGAGTACCATACACAGAGAGTTGGGGAATGGCTGCAATCACAGCACTGTAAGATGGCCTTAGGCCCCCTCCTTGATTATGAATCGAGGCATTCTGAATGCATCAAGACGTTTTAACCCACTTTGGCAAGGACGGCCTGAAGCTTGTACGTCAGTATGAGCAAACAGCACGTAAGATGGTGGATTACAGGAACCACCTGAGATTCAGCCTCAGATGCAGACAAAACCGGATTACTCCTAAAAGTCTGCAAATGAGCTCTTCGTTAAAGGCTTCCGGGCAACAAAAATCCTCCAGAAGGCACAGCATCAGTTGCTTAATGAACGGGTGAGGCAAACAAATTTTACCATGGACATGCTAAAATCTCAAGAGGAGCGGATCCAACAGAGACTGACAATGCTTCTAGATGAGAATACTCTTAAAAAGGTGTTTGACTTTACTGAGAAGGCTCGTCTAGCACAGCACAAGAAGTCTAAGACCAGGCAACAAAGGAAGTTTGACTTACTTGTTGTACGTCGGAAACCACGGCAAAATACGGAGAGTGTCCTCAGTGACCAGAAGAGACAAGGATGCGACACAGAGGATGTGGACAAGTGGGTGAAGAATTTGTCTGACAGACAGCTCACCGAAACAGAGAAAAACATCCTTGTTCAAGGGCTGAATTTTGCTGTCACACCGGGACAAATCCCGCTAGTGGAGCTGATCACAGCCACAGAAACAGCAATTCGTAACAACAATATTGCAGAAATGGAAGCATAGCAACTACAGACAAAAGTTTTGGCCTGTCTCAGCAATGCAAAGCCCCCAGCATCCAAAATCACCATGGAGAGGAAGGTGCTCCACCTGGAGACTCTGTTGTCCTGCTGGGAGACTTCAATGCTCACGTGGGTAACGACAGCAAGACTTGGAGGGGCGTGATTGGGAGGAACGGCCTCCCTGATCTGAACCCGAGCGGTGTTTTGTTATTGGACTTCTGTGCAAATCACAGTTTGGCCATAACAAACACCTTGTTCGAACATAAGAGTGTCCACAAGTGCACGTGGCACCAGGACGCTCTAGGCCGCAGATCAATGATTGATTTTGTAATCGTATCACCAGACCTGCGAACATATGTTCTGGACACTCAGGTAAAGAGAGGGGCTGAGCTGTCAACTGATCACCACCTGGTGGTGAGTTGGATCAGGTGGCAGGAGAGGACGCTGGACAGAACCGGTGCACCTAAACGCTAGGGGTGCAACGATACTCGTATCGATATTGAACCGTTTGATACAGTGCTTTCGGTTCGGTACGCATATGTATCGAACAATACAACATTTTTAATTTATTTTATCAACTTCCCTTCTGACGATGCTGTCTGTGTTGAGCGCTCAGTGGATCTGCGCTCGACAGTGCAGCCTAGGCGGAGTAGTCGAACGCAGATTCACTGAGCGCAGGGCAAGCTAGCGAGACAGAAGCTAAGCTCGTTGCAACATGGCAAATTGAACCTCCCCCACCCTCATTCAGATCTGGCGTTTGGAACTATTTTGGTTTTCATGTGAAGTATGACCCTGAAGGTAAGCGCGTCATGGATTAAAGTAAAACAGTATGTTGGATGTGCCAGCAATGCTCAATTACATGGGTGGGAACTAGTGTGTTAGCGCAGTTAGCTCGTTGTGTTGGCCGTCCAGCCCCACGCACAAGGCAATCTGCAGTAGCTCGTTAACGGAGGTGTTGTGTCGTTAACCTCATTTCAGATTAACGCTGACAGCACTAGTGGGAACACAACGAATATGACTGCACATTTACTCCGACATCATCCTAGTGCAAAGACAAGTGGAAGCAGACAAAAACAACAAGCACGCATGCTACAAACTTTACCCAAGTCATTTAGACAGCCGTTAGCACATGATTCTCCTTATGGGGACCTGATATATTTAATATGGTGCTGAGAATATAGCCCAGAAGAAGCGTATAGTATAGCTTTTATTTTGGAAAGAGCCATTTCTCTGTAATAAACTCTCTTTTCCAAAGATGAGTGATTCCTCAATCAGATACAGGGCTCGCAAAATATATGTCAATGCTTTTGCATTCTTTCGGAAATGTAGCTGGGTAATTATGTCATTGGCATCGGTGAGCCACTGTCAATATGTGACATATTGAAATTGCGTTTGAATTTGCGCTTGTTTTTTGCTTTCACTTTGCAATCGTGCGAACTGCGTATAGAGAGCGACAGCACTGATTGGTGAGTGATGATAATTTGCGCACCAATTCCTCTGACATCTTATCAATCGTTAGCTTACTATGCAAACATGACAAGTGAAATCTCCCGCAGCAAGCTTAAACATGTGAGAGGTTGATCGCGCAGAGAATCGCTGAGCGTTATGTGAGTGCATGTGTAAAAGCAGCAGGATATATATTTTAGTTCTGCTGAGCCAAATAAGACAGGTCAGCGTGAAGAAGTGACAGCCAAACAAAGCTTACCACAAAACGGAAAAGTTATGACAAATCAGACTATAAGGCAAAAAGAAAGTGCAGCTTTATGGTTTCATGGACAAAAGAATTTCTGTGGCTGCAATATGACGAGCTAAATAACCAGGGCTGCACATAAGTGGTCCGCAGGTGCGCATTCGCTGTCAAAATAAAAAACGCGCACAAGATAAGAAGTTGCAACGCGTGTTTGCGTACATAGGATTTTCTGGAGGAGGACAGACATTTGTTTAGAACTCTTAAAGATGTTGAAGAAGCAAAATCCTTTAAGCAATTACTTTGGTGTTCCTTCACCTCCAAAGAAATGGAGTCTGAACCACAAAAGAAGCGCGTATTCTCAGAAAAGTGGTTGCAGGAGGTGAGCTGGCTTCAAACAAATGATGAACGCACAGAGATGCGGTGCAGAATGTGCCGTGAAAATTTAATAAATGACAAATTAATAAAAAGGCATGAACATTTTTTTTGTATCGAAAAAATATCGAACCGTGACACCAAAGTATCGAACTGAACCGAACCGTGAATTTTGTGTATCGTTGCACCCCTACTAAACGCGTAGTGAGGGTGTGCTGGGAATGTCTAGCAGAGGCCCCAGTCCGCAAGATCTTCAACGCACACCTCCGGCAGAGCTTCAACAGCATTCCGAGGGAGACTGGGGACATTGAGTCCGAATGGACCATGATCAGCGTCTCCATTGCCGAAGCTGCTGCATTGAGCTGCGGCCGCAAGGTGGTTGGTGCCTGCCGTGGTGGTAATCACCTAACCAAATGGTGCACACCAGAGGTGAAAGGAGCCACCAGGCTGAAGAAGGAGTCCTATCAGGCTTGGTTAGCCTGTGGGACTCCGGAGGCAGTCGACAGGTATCGACAGGCCAAGCGGAATGCGGCTCGGGCAGTGGCTGAAGCAAAAACTCGGGTGTGGGAGGAGTTCGGGGAGGCCATGGAAAAAGACTTTCGGACTGCCTCGAAGAGATTCTGGCAAATCGTCAGGCGTCTCAGGAGGGGAATGCGGTGCTCTACCTGCGCTGTGTATAGTGCTGGCAGAGCGCTGCTGACGTCGACTGAGAAAATTGTCAGGCGGTGGAAGGAATACTTCGAGGACATCCTTAATCCCACTGACACGTCTTCCGAGGAGGAAGCAGAGTCTGGGGATGAGGGGAATGACCTACCAATTTCCGGCGGCGAGGTCACTGAGGCAGTTAAACAACTCCTTGGTGGCAAAGCCCCTGGTGTTGATGTGGTCCGCCCCGAGTTCCTGAAGGCTCTGGACGTTGTAGGGCTGTCCTGGTTGACACGCCTCTACAATGTTGCGTGGAGATCAGGGGCAGTACCCCTGGACTGGCAGACCGGGGTGGTGGTCCCCATCTTTAAGAAGGGAGACCGGAGGGTGTGTTCCAACTACAGGGGGCTCACACTCCTCAGCCTCCCTAGGAAAGTCTATGCCAGGGTGCTGGAAAGGAGAGTTCGTCTGCTAGTCGAACCTCGGACACAGGAGGAACAATGCGGTTTTCGTCCTGGTCGCAGAACACTGGACCAGCTCTTTATCCTCTCAAGGATACTTGAGGGTGCATGGGAGTTTGCCCAACCAGTCTACATGTGTTTTGTGGACTTGGAGAAGGCATTCGACCGTGTCCCTCAGGGTGTCCTGTGGGAGGTGTTGCGGGAGTATGGTGTATCAGGCCGATTATTACGGGCCATTCGATCCCTATACAACCGTTGCCAGAGCTTGGTTCGCGTTGCCGGCAGTAAGTCGGACTCGTTCCCGGTGGGTGATGGGCTCCGCCAGGGCTGCCCTTTGTCACCGGTTTTGTTCATAATTCTTATGGACAGGATTTCTAGGCGCAGCCAAGAAGTGGAGGGCTTTCACTTTGGTGGCCTCAGAATCTCAAGTCTGCTTTTTGCGGATGATGTGGTTCTGTTGGCTTCATCGGGTGAGGGCCTCCAGCTCGCAATGGAACGGTTCGCAGCCGAGGGTGAAGCAGCGGGAATGAGGATCAGCACCTCCAAATCTGAGGCCATGGTTCTCAGCCGGAAAAGGGTGGAGTGCCCACTCCGGGTCGGGGATGAGTTCCTGCCCCAAGTGGAGGAGTTCAAGTATCTCGGGGTCTTGTTCACGAGTGATGGGAGAAGGGAGCCGGAGATTGACAGACGGATTGGGGCTGCGGCTGCAGTGATGCGGACGCTTCACCGGTCCGTCGTGGTGAAGAGGGTGACCGAAAGAACGAGATTGCGGACACAAGCAGCAGAAATGAGCTTCCTCCGAAGGGTGGCTGGCCTCTCCCTCAGATATAGGGTGAGAAGTTCGGCCATCCGGGAGGGGCTCAGAGTAGAGCCGCTGCTGCTCCACATTGAAAGGAGCCAGCTGAGGTGGTACGGGCATCTGACAAGGATGCCTCCTGGGCGCCTCCTGGGCGCCTCCTGGGCGAGGTGTTCCGGGCATGTCCCACCGGGAGGAGGCCCCGGGGCAGGCCAGGACACGCTGGAGAGATTATATCTCTCGGCTGGCCTGGGGACGCCTTGGTGTTCCCCCGGATAAGCTGGAGGAGGTGGCTGGGGAGAGGGAGGTCTGGGCCTCTGCTTAGGCTGCTGCCCCTGCGACCCGGCCTCGGATAAAGCGGATGAAGATGGATGGATGGACGGGTGAGAGATGTCATTACGGAGGCAGATGAAACCATGGTCTTGTACGACGTTACATCTTTCTTCACTT
Source organism: Neolamprologus multifasciatus (assembly GCF_963576455.1). Taxonomy (NCBI): domain Eukaryota; kingdom Metazoa; phylum Chordata; class Actinopteri; order Cichliformes; family Cichlidae; genus Neolamprologus; species Neolamprologus multifasciatus. The sequence continues at coordinate 22,173,356 of NC_140445.1, read as the reverse complement.
GCATCCCAGTCACGGAAGCATTGAAGGTAGTCCGTAAGAGATTATGACACCAACCTCAGCAACAGGACCACTCTCAGCATCGACCAAGTGTGTTTGCTTTTGGAACTGTGTCTTCATTCCACCTACTTCACATACAAGGGTCAGTTCTACAGGCAGAAACATGGGTGTGCCATGGGCTCCCCAGTTTCACCCATCGTGGCCAATTTGTACATGGAAGAAGTGGAAAAGAGGGCTTTGCTATCCTACCCTGGAACACCACCAATCCATTGGTTCAGGTATGTGGATGACACCTGGGTGAAAATCAAATCTCAGGACGTACCACAATTCACGGATCACATTAACTCTGTGGACCGACACATGAAATTCACCAGGGAGGCTATGAAAAGTGGCAGGTTAGCTTTCTTAGACTGAGATTTCCATCAGTAATGGGGGACATCTAAAAGCTGACGTGTACCGTAAACCTACACATACGGATCAGTATTTAAGGTTTGACTCTCATCATCCACTGGAGCACAAACTGGGTGTCATTAGGAGCGAACACCATCCCCACTGACACAGCGGCCAAGGAGGCAGAAGAACATCACATCAGGAAGGCCCTGAGTAAATGTGGTTATCCCAGCTGGACTTTTGTCAAAGCTGGGACGGCTCCTAAAGAAAGCTCCAGCCGATCCAGGAGAGACGGACAACTGCTGCCCAAACGAAAACCTGTAGTGATCCCATATGTGTCAGGAGTATCGGAGCAGTTGAGACGCATTTTATCTAAACACTGGGTCTCTGTGGCTTTCAAACCCCAAAACACTGTGCCAAAAACTAGTCCACCCCAAGGATCGGGTCCCCCGACACAAACAGAGTAAAATAGTGTACGCTGTTAAGTGCCAGGAGGATTGCCAGGATTTATACATCGGGGAAACCAAACAACCTCTGGCGAAGCGCATGGCACAACACAGAAGAGCTCTCTGTGAATGGTATTCATGGCCATTGATCAGTGGTCTTTGATCAGTGGGTTTTGGTCAGTGGTTGCTGATCAATGGTCGTGAGAATTTGCATAATTAAGATTAAGGACTGACCTCCAAGCCCATTGTTCCTTCAGTGGGCTGGTTTCAGTCATTATGCAAATGTACTGTTTATAAGATTGAAACCTGCAGTCAGCTGAGACTGAAGAAGTCACTTGGATGAGTGACGAAACATTTCTCCCACAAAACACTATGTCCAGATGAACAGAATCAACTTCAGCTATGTCCAGATGAACAGAATCAACTTTTTGGAGATGTTAAACAGCAGGTACAAACATTCCTTGTTTCTCTTAACAGCTTTAATGTAAAAGTAAGGTTATTAAATATATTGTGTTAAGAACACTCAAAAGCTTAAAAACTAGACACCTTAAAATACTATCTACTTAGAAATACCTTCAATTTCAATCTCTTCCAATGTTTTGCCTTGGAGATTTCCAAGGGTCCCTTTCTCCATGGCAAGTAGTAGTTTTGATATTTTTGCCAGCTGGGTTGTAGCCTCTGGAAGTCTGTAAAATTCTCTGTGGACACGGATATCATGGCCTAGAAAGTCAGCAACTTGGTCAAGCTCGTGATTTTTTAGGTTCAAGACGTGTGACAAAGTTGCAACATGCTTGCGTAGCTGTGTTGACCTAAGGAGTTCAGGACTTTGTGCACCACAGTCATTTGCATAAATCCTGAGACAGTCCTGTCCTCTGTAAGGAGTCAAACAGTTGGGTCTTGCAAAGAGGAAGGGGTTTTCTTCCGGGACTCCACACTCTAGTCTTCTGCTTATGAGCTGCGTTAGGGCTTCAACCATGTCTGGTGATAACAGTACAGCAACCTGCTCATCAACTTCAAAGGAGGACGATGCCATGGGCACAGCAGCTTGAGAACGGTCAGGGTGCTCTGAAACCTTGTGCAAGCAAACACAAAAGTACATTAACATCCATTCAACACAGATATGTTGAGACTATACAATACAGTTATGAAGGTACACTGGTTATTGACATAAATGAGGTAAATGTAATGAAGTAATATTGAGTGAAAATTAATTCTCCAGTGTGAACCAACATGACTCTCGGCAGTATCCACACACAGTCCTCATAATAATGTACCTGAAAGCTTCATACACTGCAGGGTCTCTGTTACACACAGACTTGAGAGCCCATCTTTCAATAGACTTACGCATCCAAAACACACACAGTCCTCATAATGTAGGTATCTTACATTAACCAACACTATAGGACTTGTGTCTAACACCCTCACTATCAACATCCAAACAACTCGGCTGTGTTCTTGTTGCAATAATAACACCACCAGAAAATTAGTCACCTGCTCATCAACTTCAAAGGAGGACGATGCCATGGGCACAGCAGCTTGAGAACGGTCAGGGTGCTCCGAAACCTTGTGCAAGCAAACACAAAAGTACATTAACATTCATTCAACACAGATACGTTGAGACTATACAATACAATTATGAAGGTACACTGGTTATTGACATAAATGAGGTAAATGTAATGAATTAATATTGAGTGAAAATTAATTCTCCAGTGTGAACCAACATGACACTCGGCAGTATCCACACACAGTCCTCATAATGTAGGTATCTTACATTAACCAACACTATAGGACTTGTGTCTAACACCCTCACTATCAACATCCAAACAACTCGGCTGTGTTCTTGTTGCAATAATAACACCACCAGAAAATTAGTCACCTGCTCATCAACTTCAAAGGAGGACGATGCCATGGGCACAGCAGCTTGAGAACGGTCAGGGTGCTCTGAAACCTTGTGCAAGCAAACACAAAAGTACATTAACATCCATTCAACACAGATACGTTGAGACTATACAATACAATTATGAAGGTACACTGGTTATTGACATAAATGAGGTATATGTAATGAAGTAATATTGAGTGAAAATTAATTCTCCAGTGTGAACCAACATGACTCTCGGCAGTATCCACACACAGTCCTCATAATAATGTACCTGAAAGCTTCATACACTGCAGGGTCTCTGTTACACACAGACTTGAGAGCCCATCTTTCAATAGACTTATGCATCCAAAACACACACAGTCCTCATAATGTAGGTATCTTACATTAACCAACACTATAGGACTTGTGTCTAACACCCTCACTATCAACATCCACACAACTCGGCTGTGTTCTTGTTGCAATAATAACAACACCAGAAAATTAGTCACCTGCTCATCAACTTCAAAGGAGGACGATGCCATGGGCACAGCAGCTTGAGAACGGTCAGGGTGCTCTGAAACCTTGTGCAAGCAAACACAAAAGTACATTAACATCCATTCAACACAGATACGTTGAGACTATACAATACAATTATGAAGGTACACTGGTTATTGACATAAATGAGGTAAATGTAATGAATTAATATTGAGTGAAAATTAATTCTCCAGTGTGAACCAACATGACACTCGGCAGTATCCACACACAGTCCTCATAATGTAGGTATCTTACATTAACCAACACTATAGGACTTGTGTCTAACACCCTCACTATCAACATCCACAAAACTCGGCTGTGTTCTTGTTGCAATAATAACAACACCAGAAAATTAGTCACCTGCTCATCAACTTCAAAGGAGGACGATGCCATGGGCACAGCAGCTTGAGGACGGCCAGGGTGCTCTGAAACCTTGTGCAAGCAAACACAAAAGTACATTAACATCCATTCAACACAGATACGTTGAGACTATACAGTACAGTTATGAAGGTACACTGGTTATTGACATAAATGAGGTAAATGTAATGAATTAATATTGAGTGAAAATTAATTCTCCAGTGTGAACCAACATGACTCTCGGCAGTATCCACACACAGTCCTCATAATGTAGGTATCTTACATTAACCAACACTATAGGACTTGTGTCTAACACCCTCACTATCAACATCCAAACAACTCGGCTGTGTTCTTGTTGCAATAATAACACCACCAGAAAATTAGTCACCTGCTCATCAACTTCAAAGGAGGACGATGCCATGGGCACAGCAGCTTGAGAACGGTCAGGGTGCTCTGAAACCTTGTGCAAGCAAACACAAAAGTACATTAACATCCATTCAACACAGATACGTTGAGACTATACAATACAATTATGAAGGTACACTGGTTATTGACATAAATGAGGTAAATGTAATGAAGTAATATTGAGTGAAAATTAATTCTCCAGTGTGAACCAACATGACTCTCGGCAGTATCCACACACAGTCCTCATAATAATGTACCTGAAAGCTTCATACACTGCAGGGTCTCTGTTACACACAGACTTGAGAGCCCATCTTTCAATAGACTTACGCATCCAAAACACACACAGTCCTCATAATGTAGGTATCTTACATTAACCAACACTATAGGACTTGTGTCTAACACCCTCACTATCAACATCCAAACAACTCGGCTGTGTTCTTGTTGCAATAATAACAACACCAGAAAATTAGTCACCTGCTCATCAACTTCAAAGGAGGACGATGCCATGGGCACAGCAGCTTGAGAACGGTCAGGGTGCTCTGAAACCTTGTGCAAGCAAACACAAAAGTACATTAACATCCATTCAACACAGATACGTTGAGACTATACAATACAGTTATGAAGGTACACTGGTTATTGACATAAATGAGGTAAATGTAATGAAGTAATATTGAGTGAAAATTAATTCTCCAGTGTGAACCAACATGACTCTCGGCAGTATCCACACACAGTCCTCATAATAATGTACCTGAAAGCTTCATACACTGCAGGGTCTCTGTTACACACAGACTTGAGAGCCCATCTTTCAATAGACTTACGCATCCAAAACACACACAGTCCTCATAATGTAGGTATCTTACATTAACCAACACTATAGGACTTGTGTCTAACACCCTCACTATCAACATCCAAACAACTCGGCTGTGTTCTTGTTGCAATAATAACAACACCAGAAAATTAGTCACCTGCTCATCAACTTCAAAGGAGGACGATGCCATGGGCACAGCAGCTTGAGGACGGCCAGGGTGCTCTGAAACCTTGTGCAAGCAAACACAAAAGTACATTAACATCCATTCAACACAGATACGTTGAGACTATACAGTACAGTTATGAAGGTACACTGGTTATTGACATAAATGAGGTAAATGTAATGAATTAATATTGAGTGAAAATTAATTCTCCAGTGTGAACCAACATGACACTCGGCAGTATCCACACACAGTCCTCATAATGTAGGTATCTTACATTAACCAACACTATAGGACTTGTGTCTAACACCCTCACTATCAACATCCAAACAACTCGGCTGTGTTCTTGTTGCAATAATAACACCACCAGAAAATTAGTCACCTGCTCATCAACTTCAAAGGAGGACGATGCCATGGGCACAGCAGCTTGAGAACGGTCAGGGTGCTCTGAAACCTTGTGCAAGCAAACACAAAAGTACATTAACATCCATTCAACACAGATACGTTGAGACTATACAATACAATTATGAAGGTACACTGGTTATTGACATAAATGAGGTATATGTAATGAAGTAATATTGAGTGAAAATTAATTCTCCAGTGTGAACCAACATGACTCTCGGCAGTATCCACACACAGTCCTCATAATAATGTACCTGAAAGCTTCATACACTGCAGGGTCTCTGTTACACACAGACTTGAGAGCCCATCTTTCAATAGATTTATGCATCCAAAACACACACAGTCCTCATAATGTAGGTATCTTACATTAACCAACACTATAGGACTTGTGTCTAACACCCTCACTATCAACATCCACACAACTCGGCTGTGTTCTTGTTGCAATAATAACAACACCAGAAAATTAGTCACCTGCTCATCAACTTCAAAGGAGGACGATGCCATGGGCACAGCAGCTTGAGAACGGTCAGGGTGCTCCGAAACCTTGTGCAAGCAAACACAAAAGTACATTAACATCCATTCAACACAGATACGTTGAGACTATACAATACAATTATGAAGGTACACTGGTTATTGACATAAATGAGGTAAATGTAATAAATTAATATTGAGTGAAAATTAATTCTCCAGTGTGAACCAACATGACACTCGGCAGTATCCACACACAGTCCTCATAATGTAGGTATCTTACATTAACCAACACTATAGGACTTGTGTCTAACACCCTCACTATCAACATCCACAAAACTCGGCTGTGTTCTTGTTGCAATAATAACAACACCAGAAAATTAGTCACCTGCTCATCAACTTCAAAGGAGGACGATGCCATGGGCACAGCAGCTTGAGGACGGCCAGGGTGCTCTGAAACCTTGTGCAAGCAAACACAAAAGTACATTAACATCCATTCAACACAGATACGTTGAGACTATACAGTACAGTTATGAAGGTACACTGGTTATTGACATAAATGAGGTAAATGTAATGAATTAATATTGAGTGAAAATTAATTCTCCAGTGTGAACCAACATGACACTCGGCAGTATCCACACACAGTCCTCATAATGTAGGTATCTTACATTAACCAACACTATAGGACTTGTGTCTAACACCCTCACTATCAACATCCAAACAACTCGGCTGTGTTCTTGTTGCAATAATAACACCACCAGAAAATTAGTCACCTGCTCATCAACTTCAAAGGAGGACGATGCCATGGGCACAGCAGCTTGAGAACGGTCAGGGTGCTCTGAAACCTTGTGCAAGCAAACACAAAAGTACATTAACATCCATTCAACACAGATACGTTGAGACTATACAATACAATTATGAAGGTACACTGGTTATTGACATAAATGAGGTAAATGTAATGAAGTAATATTGAGTGAAAATTAATTCTCCAGTGTGAACCAACATGACTCTCGGCAGTATCCACACACAGTCCTCATAATAATGTACCTGAAAGCTTCATACACTGCAGGGTCTCTGTTACACACAGACTTGAGAGCCCATCTTTCAATAGACTTACGCATCCAAAACACACACAGTCCTCATAATGTAGGTATCTTACATTAACCAACACTATAGGACTTGTGTCTAACACCCTCACTATCAACATCCAAACAACTCGGCTGTGTTCTTGTTGCAATAATAACAACACCAGAAAATTAGTCACCTGCTCATCAACTTCAAAGGAGGACGATGCCATGGGCACAGCAGCTTGAGAACGGTCAGGGTGCTCTGAAACCTTGTGCAAGCAAACACAAAAGTACATTAACATCCATTCAACACAGATACGTTGAGACTATACAATACAGTTATGAAGGTACACTGGTTATTGACATAAATGAGGTAAATGTAATGAAGTAATATTGAGTGAAAATTAATTCTCCAGTGTGAACCAACATGACTCTCGGCAGTATCCACACACAGTCCTCATAATAATGTACCTGAAAGCTTCATACACTGCAGGGTCTCTGTTACACACAGACTTGAGAGCCCATCTTTCAATAGACTTATGCATCCAAAACACACACAGTCCTCATAATGTAGGTATCTTACATTAACCAACACTATAGGACTTGTGTCTAACACCCTCACTATCAACATCCACACAACTCGGCTGTGTTCTTGTTGCAATAATAACAACACCAGAAAATTAGTCACCTGCTCATCAACTTCAAAGGAGGACGATGCCATGGGCACAGCAGCTTGAGAACGGTCAGGGTGCTCCGAAACCTTGTGCAAGCAAACACAAAAGTACATTAACATCCATTCAACACAGATACGTTGAGACTATACAATACAATTATGAAGGTACACTGGTTATTGACATAAATGAGGTAAATGTAATAAATTAATATTGAGTGAAAATTAATTCTCCAGTGTGAACCAACATGACACTCGGCAGTATCCACACACAGTCCTCATAATGTAGGTATCTTACATTAACCAACACTATAGGACTTGTGTCTAACACCCTCACTATCAACATCCACAAAACTCGGCTGTGTTCTTGTTGCAATAATAACAACACCAGAAAATTAGTCACCTGCTCATCAACTTCAAAGGAGGACGATGCCATGGGCACAGCAGCTTGAGGACGGCCAGGGTGCTCTGAAACCTTGTGCAAGCAAACACAAAAGTACATTAACATCCATTCAACACAGATACGTTGAGACTATACAGTACAGTTATGAAGGTACACTGGTTATTGACATAAATGAGGTAAATGTAATGAATTAATATTGAGTGAAAATTAATTCTCCAGTGTGAACCAACATGACACTCGGCAGTATCCACACACAGTCCTCATAATGTAGGTATCTTACATTAACCAACACTATAGGACTTGTGTCTAACACCCTCACTATCAACATCCAAACAACTCGGCTGTGTTCTTGTTGCAATAATAACACCACCAGAAAATTAGTCACCTGCTCATCAACTTCAAAGGAGGACGATGCCATGGGCACAGCAGCTTGAGAACGGTCAGGGTGCTCTGAAACCTTGTGCAAGCAAACACAAAAGTACATTAACATCCATTCAACACAGATACGTTGAGACTATACAATACAATTATGAAGGTACACTGGTTATTGACATAAATGAGGTAAATGTAATGAAGTAATATTGAGTGAAAATTAATTCTCCAGTGTGAACCAACATGACTCTCGGCAGTATCCACACACAGTCCTCATAATAATGTACCTGAAAGCTTCATACACTGCAGGGTCTCTGTTACACACAGACTTGAGAGCCCATCTTTCAATAGACTTACGCATCCAAAACACACACAGTCCTCATAATGTAGGTATCTTACATTAACCAACACTATAGGACTTGTGTCTAACACCCTCACTATCAACATCCAAACAACTCGGCTGTGTTCTTGTTGCAATAATAACAACACCAGAAAATTAGTCACCTGCTCATCAACTTCAAAGGAGGACGATGCCATGGGCACAGCAGCTTGAGAACGGTCAGGGTGCTCTGAAACCTTGTGCAAGCAAACACAAAAGTACATTAACATCCATTCAACACAGATACGTTGAGACTATACAGTACAGTTATGAAGGTACACTGGTTATTGACATAAATGAGGTAAATGTAATGAATTAATATTGAGTGAAAATTAATTCTCCAGTGTGAACCAACATGACACTCGGCAGTATCCACACACAGTCCTCATAATGTAGGTATCTTACATTAACCAACACTATAGGACTTGTGTCTAATACCCTCACTATCAACATCCAAACAACTCGGCTGTGTTCTTGTTGCAATAATAACACCACCAGAAAATTAGTCACCTGCTCATCAACTTCAAAGGAGGACGATGCCATGGGCACAGCAGCTTGAGAACGGTCAGGGTGCTCTGAAACCTTGTGCAAGCAAACACAAAAGTACATTAACATCCATTCAACACAGATACGTTGAGACTATACAATACAATTATGAAGGTACACTGGTTATTGACATAAATGAGGTAAATGTAATGAAGTAATATTGAGTGAAAATTAATTCTCCAGTGTGAACCAACATGACTCTCGGCAGTATCCACACACAGTCCTCATAATAATGTACCTGAAAGCTTCATACACTGCAGGGTCTCTGTTACACACAGACTTGAGAGCCCATCTTTCAATAGACTTATGCATCCAAAACACACACAGTCCTCATAATGTAGGTATCTTACATTAACCAACACTATAGGACTTGTGTCTAACACCCTCACTATCAACATCCACACAACTCGGCTGTGTTCTTGTTGCAATAATAACAACACCAGAAAATTAGTCACCTGCTCATCAACTTCAAAGGAGGACGATGCCATGGGCACAGCAGCTTGAGGACGGCCAGGGTGCTCTGAAACCTTGTGCAAGCAAACACAAAAGTACATTAACATCCATTCAACACAGATACGTTGAGACTATACAATACAGTTATGAAGGTACACTGGTTATTGACATAAATGAGGTAAATGTAATGAATTAATATTGAGTGAAAATTAATTCTCCAGTGTGAACCAACATGACACTCGGCAGTATCCACACACAGTCCTCATAATGTAGGTATCTTACATTAACCAACACTATAGGACTTGTGTCTAACACCCTCACTATCAACATCCAAACAACTCGGCTGTGTTCTTGTTGCAATAATAACAACACCAGAAAATTAGTCACCTGCTCATCAACTTCAAAGGAGGACGATGCCATGGGCACAGCAGCTTGAGAACGGTCAGGGTGCTCCGAAACCTTGTGCAAGCAAACACAAAAGTACATTAACATCCATTCAACACAGATAAGTTGAGACTATACAATACTACACTACACTACGGTAAATGTAAATATAATATGTACCTTTACTCTCCATGGCCAGTCAGAGTCACCGTAGTTGTATGTTATTGCTTCCCCCGGCTTGATGTCTTTTATGGCAAATAAACAGAGATGAGGCTTTCCATTTACTGTGATTGTCCTCATTTTGCTGTTTGGGCTCACGTGATCGTCATTCACCAGTCTGCCCAAGGAGCCATCCTCTCTGGCTGCATCAATGCTGAGATAACAAAAAATGTAACACACAAAATTACACAAGGTTTATAAAAAGGCTGAACAATTTGATTACATTTTTAATTATATGGATTTGTAACAAGCTAGCAGTTTGTCTTAATGTGGTCGACACAACTTTTGCAAAAAGTAGGCTGAAAAATGAATTATTTTAATTTACATACCACAATTGTTGTCCATTGTACCTGAATTCAAAAGAAAAACCTTTAAGGCGTCATGGTACAATCTTGTTCTGTTTTCATATTCCTTCTTGGTTACAACGTCTCCGCGATATTCCAGAAGGAAGTCTCCTTTGTTATAGTTGCACCTACTAAACACTCCTCGACCTTACAAAGAAAATAGAAAATGTCAACATGGGTCTACTACAATGGTTAAACTTATGACTGTGCCAAAAATCCTCAACAAGTATCCTAGTACCTCACCTTTTACTGAATTTATGAATTTCACTTCAAATCCATCTTTGTCCTGCCCCAAAGATGAAAATTTTACTGCTTCATCTTTTGGTTTAATTTTTGCTCTCGGGGGCCTCATTGCAATACACTGTCTCAGAAAAAGAAAAAAAAATAGTACAATTTATTTAATATTTCAGGAAAATAGTTGATAATGAAAACTGATCTTTCACAGGAGGTGTCTTTAACCCTCTGGAGTCAATGGTATAATCGGCTGTTTTTGACTACTTTTGATTTAATTGTTTTATCGGCTCATGTTCATTTGTCCACCACAATAGGAAATGAGATTGTTGGGTTTTTCTCTGTATCTATGAAGCGCCTTGAGGCGACTTTTGTTGTGATTTGGCGCTATATAAATAAAATTGAATTGAGAGGCAATAATGTATCTATGTTTTGTTTTTTAAGAAAATACCGTTTTTATATTTTCCTGCACTAAACTTGACGACAGTTTTCAGGAAAAAGCGTAAATTGTGTATCATAACTCTGGTTTTACTTGGCCTATCAACACATTTTTAAAAACTGTTATATACGCATGTTGCTGATACACCGTAAATTGGTCATATAATCTGCACTCCAGAGAGTTAAATGTTAGCTACCTCGGTTATCTGAAATGTCTCATTAATAGCGTGTCACCTATATTTCAGCGTTGCTTAAAATCTGGAGACAGTGGGATGGATGAATAAATAATAACATCTCAGTAATTTCAAATGTTACAGTTTAACTAAAAAGGTGTGTGTTAGACTAGGTATTTAACCTTGACTAATTAAATACACAACTGCGTGTCATCAAAAAAGCTAGCTTTAGCATGAGAATTACATTGAAATACAAAACTCAATCAAGGAATATACACCAAAGAAAAATCTCAACAAAACTAAATCTGACCAGTTGCTGGGCTACAAAGCTGGCAAAATTCGAAAGTTTAAAGTTTAAAGTTACCTGTTGGCTTCTCCACACCAGCGTCGGTGTCGGTACTCCTCAACTCGAAGTCACGAAGTGAGGGGGAGGGGTGAAAAACAGCTCATTGGCTAAAAAGTGGTCAGGTGATGAGAGTTCTGACTTTTTTATGGAATTTCAGTGAAACATTTACAGTGACGAAGGACTGAGTTTTATTGCATTTGTTTGTTTATAGGAAATTCCTCTTTTAAAAAGTATTTAGTTATTTATTTGAGGCAAAGGTACACTACAAGGGAATACATGTTTCATCACACACCACCAGCCGAGGTCCACCACTGAAGCAATGGTTTTACACTTGCATCTGCATATGTTAAACAAATCTGAGATTCAACCAACAACATAGTGTGACATATTTTAGATCCTTATGTTAAACCAGCATGTATCAAGATGTGGCTTTCTTCTGAAAAATGTATTTAATTATTATATTTTTGTTCTGATCTTTTGTTTGAAGATACAGAAGGTGCATCCTGAAACCAATGAATTTATCACTAGCAATTATGGACAGTTTGAGAAACCAAACATTGTTTTGTTTAGCAGTACAGAATAAATGAGATCATATGATATGACTAAAAAAATCTGAAACTAATAAATCCTATGGAAATTATACAGTGTAAAATTGGCTCTGTTTACAATATAGAACAAGCAGAACAAAACCTTAAAGAAACATGCCATTTTCCTGCATTAGTTATTAGTTATAACAACAAACTTGACAGATTAAATGCAAAACATGTATGTTAGGTTGAATAGATATGATAATTTGATAGTAGTTATTGAGTGAGTAGTTGTTTGGCTGTGTGTTATAGACAGGGGTGCACATAACTGGTACGCAGGTACGAATGCGTGACAAAAATTAGGAATGCGTAGTGACACTTTGCGTACTTGACTGTCTCATTTAATCTTACATGTGTTGCTTGTCACCAGCTAAATGTCCAAAAAAACAACAGACATTAAGCAGCTTCTTTGGTGTGCCACCACTAGCTAAGAAACACCAACCAGAGCCAGAGAAAAGACTTTTTTCAGAAAAGTGGCTCCAAGATGTGCCGTGGCTTGAAGCTAACAATCACATCCACATCTAGCAGACAAATCAGGTGTGTTTTTTAAAGGCTCAAAGAATTTTAACCATCCTTTATTTGACAAACATGAAAAAAAGTAAGGTGTCACGGTTCTGGGTCATTTTGACCCAGCATTTTGAGTTCTTGTGTTTTGGTTTAATTTTGGATTGTATTCTGATTCTTGTGCTTTGTTGATTATTAGTAGAATTCTATGTTTTTGTTTATTCTTGTTAAGGGATTAGTTCTTAGGTTTTGTGTCTCATGTTTAGTGTAGATTTGTTCTGGTGCCCTCCTGTAGGTTTAGTTTAGTGTCTAGTCTGCATCTTTGTGTAGTTGTTTCTTGTTTCCTGTTTTATTGTGAAGGTCCGTGTCTTATGTGAGTGTATTCAGTTTAGCTTCCCTTGTCTCGTCTCGTCAATTACTTCCAGTTGTGTTCCCCACCTGTGTGTATTTAAGTCGTGTCTTCTCGTGTGCTGGTCGCTGGTCTGTCTGTGTTTCAACCGTGTTCACCCTGCTGTCCAACTTCAGGTTCAACTGCTCACCTTCCTTCATGTTCGTGTTCATGTTTGCTGTTCAGTAGTTTAGTTTGTCCCAGTATAGATTAGTTTTGTTTCCGTTTTGCCATTTCCACCTTGTGCTTTATTTTTTCAATAAATCTCCTTCGCATCTACGAGTACCTGCGCTTGGATCCTCATTTAATTCCTCCACATGTCTCATCCCGTTCGCTGTGACATTACTGACCAGCCACATTATGGATCCATCGGCATTTGCCCCACCCAAGGAACTTCAGGAGGTCATAATCGACTCTGCTTCCAGGTTGGTCAACCTATGGCTAGAGCATGAGGGAGAGTGAGCTGCTCTGCGCTGTGGAAGCCAGGCTACAGCAGCTCATTTCCGGCCACCCCTGGCTATTGGACTAACTGCACCCGCTCATTCAGGATTTCATTCTCCACAAACTTCATCTTCACCCTCCCCCACTCAGTCTGCAGCCCCGCCTGCAGCTCAAGTCTGCAGCCCCGCTGCCTGCAGCTCGGTCTGCAGCCCTGCTGCCTTTAGCTCAGTTGCCAACTCCACCACCATTATCATCTCAACCATTACTTCAGTCGCCCTCAGTTCAGTCTGCTGCCCAGCTGCCCTGAGTTCAGTCTGCCATTCAGTCTCCTGTGTTGCCGCTAGCTCAGCCAGTAGCACGGCTGGGGGTTCTGGAGAGCCCCGCCAGTGTCACGTCTCGTCAGCTGGGGGTTCAGGAGAGCCTAGTCAGCGTCACGCCTCGTCAGCTGCACGGTCCGAGGAGCCCGTCCGGCATCACGTCTCGTTAGCTGGGGGTCCCGGAGGACCCAGCCAGCATATCCTCGTGTCCGCTGACGGCTCTAGGGAGTCCGTTCAGCCACCACCTGCAACTTACACACCATCGCCTGCAGCGTCACCACCTGCAGCTGCCACGCTGCCGTCTGGTTCCGTGGCTGCCACGCTGCCGTCTGGTCCCTCCTCGTCTGGTCCCTCCTCGTCTGGTGCTGCGATTGCTACACTGCCGTTGGCCTCCGGACCTGCTCTGTTGCCGCCACTGCCTTCCTCCTGACTTGTTTCGCCTGCGTTGCCGCCGACGCTGCTGTCCACACGGCCGCCCCCCTGAACTGTTCTGGATTTGGCTCATGTGCTGTCGACCCCCCTGAACTTTTTTGTGGACTCATGTTTGATCTGGTTTAGCTTTGTTTTGAATCGTTTTCATGTGTTTCTGGACTTATGCTCCTTGTCTTTTTTTTTTTTTTTTTTTGTTTCTGTCCCTTGTCTCGTCTCGTCAATTACTTCTAGCTATGTTCCCCACCTGTGTGTAATCTCCCGATGTTCTTCTGTGTATATTTAAGTCGTGTCTTCTCGTGTGCTGGTCGCTGGTCTGTCTGCGTTTCAACCATGTTCACCCTGCTGTGTAAGGCCGGGTGGACAATAGATGATAACAAGTAAGACTGGTTTCTGAGTTTCACAGCTGGGGTGGACAATGTTAAGCATCAGGCTTTCAAATGAATTAAAAGTCTGTCTTGGTCTTTCATTAATTAATAGACTGGTGTGAAAAATTGCTGCCACACCGCCCCCTCAACCTGTGCTTCGAGATTTCTGGTAGTTAGAATGACTCGGGGGTGTTGATTCATTTAAATTAACATAATCATCCTGCTGCAATCAGGTTTCTGTAAGGCAGAGTAAATCAATTTGTTGATCAATTATTAAGTCATGTACTAACAGAGACTTGGAGGAGAGAGACCTAATATTTAATAATCCACATTTCACTGTTTTACTCTTTGGTTCAGATGTGGATACTGTATTGTTCTTTCTTTGTAATTGTTTATGTTTAAGTTGTTTGTTGCTGGTTTTTAGTTTGTTTTTTTTCTTTTTGGAAGCAGACACAGTCTTTATGAAGATGGGTTTTTGGGGGGGTAGCAGGAGGAGAGAAGCTGCAGAGAGGCGTGTAAGACTGCAACTCTGCTTCCTGGTCCCAACTCTGGATAGTCATATTTTGAGGGGTTTAATAAATTTGTCCATATTTCTAGAAATGAGAGCTGCTCCATCCAAAGTGGGATGGATGCCGTCTCTCCTAACAAGACCAGGTTTCCTCCAGAAGGTTTGCCAATTATCTATGAAGCCCACATCGTTTCTGGGACACCACTCAGACAGCCAGCAATTTAAGGAGAACATGCGGCTAAATATGTCACTCCTGGTCTGATTGGGGAGGGGACCAGAGAAAACTACAGAGTCCGACATTGTTTTGGCAAAGTTGCACACCGATTCAATATTGATTTTAGTGACCTCCGATTGGCGTAACCGGGTGTCATTACTGCCGACGTGAATTATGATTTTACTGAATTTACGTTTACCCTTAGCCAGCAGTTTTAAATTTCCTTCAATGTCGCCTGCTCTGGCCCCTGGAAGACAATTGACTATGGTTGCCGGTGTCTCTAGCTTCACATGTCTGAGAACAGAATCACCAATTACCAGAGTTTGACCCCCAGCGGGTGTGTCGCAGAGTGGGGAAAAACGGTTAGACACATGAACGGGTTGGTGGTGTACCTGGGGCTTCTGTTTAGGACTATGCTTCCTCCTCACCGTCACCCAGCCGCCCTCTTTCCCCAGCTGCTTGGGATCTGCTGGGGAACAGCTAGCGGGGCCTACGCTATCTTCGGCTGCACCAGCTACAGGGGCCTGGCTAGCTAAGGGTGAATGAAGGGTGCGATGCCGAGTCTCCAATTCAGTAATCCTGGCCTCCAGAGCTGCAAATATGCTACATTTGTTACAGATATCATTACTGCTAAAGGAGGCCGAGGAGTAACTAAACATCTGACACAATGAAAGAAAGTGCAGGAGGGACAGGTGAAGTAGCCATGGTGCTAACGAGTCGGCTACGAGCTAAGCTAAGCTAGCAAAACAGTACAGAGACAGTGAGTGAAAACTTTGGCTATAAATTAGGTAGTGAGTACACAGAAAGTGTGCTTCGGATGAAGCACGTGAAGATTATACTCTGAAAAAAGAATGTATTTAAAAGTTGTTAATTAAACTGCTAAGCAAATAAGCTACTCAGAAACACCACTGTGTTTGAGCAGGAACAGGAAGTGATACTCTACTACAGAGCGAGCGAACACCAAGTGACAGGGTAGGTAGCAGTAGGTTGTTTTCCTGACACCATGTCAGGGCTCTCACCTCTGCTCTGTAAGCAGACTCGTCTCCATCTGAAATGCAACGAATGATGGTAGTGTCACCTGCCCATCCAAAACCTTTATTTTGGTTTCCTTTTGAGGGTTTTTAACCAGTCAAAGGTGGACTTACTGATGTGTTTCAGATCATTGTCCTTTTGTATAACCCAAGTACCCAACTTCATGAGTTCATGTTCAGTTCATGTCCACTTCAGGACATGAACTGATTGCCGGCCATTCTCCTTCAGGATTTTCTGGTAGAGAGCAGAAGTCATGGTTCCATCAATTACAGAAAGGTGTCATGAAGCAAAGCAGTTCCAGACCATCACATAACACCACCATGTGTGACTGTTGCTATATGTTCTTTTTATGAAATGTTGTGTTAGTTTGATAAAAGATGTAACGGGATTCAAAGCTTCCAAAATGTTCATCTTTTGTCTTGTCAGTCAACAGAATATTTTCCCAAAAGTCTTCAGGATCATTAAGATGTTTTTTGGCACATATGAGAGGAGCCCTTGTGTTCTTTTTGGTCAATGGTAGTTTTTTCCTTGGACCTCTCCCATGGATGCCATTTTTGCCCAGACTTTTTCTTATTGTTGAATAATGAACTCTGATCTTAACTGAGACAAGTGAGGTCTGCAGTTATTTAGATGCTGTTCTGGCTGTTCTCTTGTGACCTCCTTGATGAGTCGGCAGTGCGCTCTTAGAGTAATTTTGGTAGGCAGGCTGCTCCTGGGAAGGTTCAGCACTGTTTTAAGTCTTCTCCATTTGTGGATAATGACTCTCTGCAGTGCCAAAGCGATGGAAATGTCTTTGTAACCCTTCCCAGATGGATAGATGTCAATGACTTTGTTTCTCATATTGTTTTTGTAGATTGTGAAGCTCTTTGGCTTTTTGAGATCTTTTAGCCTTCTTCACTTTGTCAGACAGGTTCTCTTTAAGTGATTTCTTCATTCAGCAGGTCTGTAATAATCAGGTATGGGTGTGGCCAGTGAAACTGAACTCAGCTTTACAAAAACTGTTAATTGATGATTTAACAAGAGGGGGCAGTTACTATTTCACACTGGACCGGGTAGGTATGGATAGCTTATTTCCCTTAGTAAATTTTGTATTTACTCATATTATCTTTGTGTAATATGAAAACGTGTTTGATGATCTGAAACATGTGAGTGTGATAAATATGCAAAAAAATTAAATAAAAAAAACTAAGAAATTAGGAAGGGGGCAAATACTTTTTCACACCACTGCATGTGTTTTATGATCCAGGTGGGAGAGGGCAATATGCTGAGCTAATGCTATTGCATCATCTGTGGATCTTTCTGGCCTGTAGGTAAACTGAAACTGGTCGAGCAGGCATTGAAGATGTGATGTGAACTTTGACTATATGCTCAAAGCACTTCATAACAATGGGCGTAAGTGCTCTTGGGTGACAGTCACTGAGTCAGCTCACATTAGGTTTCTTCAGGACGGTGGTCCTCTTGAAGCATGAGGGGACTATAAACAAGAGAAAAGTCATCACTTTACCCAGCTGACTTATCTAATTATAGGCTAATCTCAAACCTTACTTTTACATTCTTTAAAGAGTACCAGAATGCTGAATCTGTTCATCTGGACATACTATTTTTAGTGATTTTTAGAAATGTTTCATCCCCAACTGGTGAATTCTTCAGTCTCAGCCTACTGCAGGTTTCCCCAACCTTATAAACAGTACATTTACATAATGACAGAAACTAGCATCAACAATGGGCTGTGAGGTCAGTTCCATGATCATTAGTATCCAATTTGTCATGACCATTGATCAGTGGCCATGAGAACTGATGAGGCCAGGGTGTATGTTTAAGAACAATTGTTTGGATGATCAATTTGGTCACCTATAACATCTCAACATTTCTGTCTTCTGTCCACAACCCATTTATATGCAGCTCCAAACACCACATCCAGAACCCTTTGGATTTTGTTGAGAAGGTGAGAGATCATATATGGCAGGCATCTTTGCACAGACTGGATCTAGGGTCCTGCCTGGTGTGGTAAACACCAGCCTCTACTGGTCTTGCACTTGGAGCCCTGATTAGTGCTTCATCCTACAAGGGTTTGTCCTTCCATGATGCTTCCTGCTCCACCTCCTCCTCCTGAGGTTTCAGCTGCTTGAACTATTTACTAAGCACCTAATCACTTGTGTTTATCTTCCTGATGCACTGATGATTAGGGATGGGTATCGTTTAGGTTTTATCCGATACCAGTACCAAACCGGTACTTTTGAAACGGTGCCGGCGCTTAAACGGTGCTTGAACCGGTGCTTAAAGAATGGAGAACACACACTTTGTCCAAAAACCTCTCATGTTTAGCTGTTTTTTTGTAAAAAGATAAGAATGTTAGCCGTTTCTGCAGCTATAGGGGATTTATGGCATTACTCTTGGCTGGAAGCAGTGCTTAAACAATGGAAAAAAACACAAACTTTATCCAAAAACCTCTCATGTTTAGCTGTTTCCCTCTTTTTCTTTGGTCATTTTAGCCTTTGGCCAGGGTGAAGGGAGTATCTGCCATCAAACAAGAAGACAGCCGCATGTAAATATGACGGTGTTTGCTAGTTCACCTTACGTGCATTAATTTTATAACGTGGTTAGCGTACTCAACGTAAATTACACACGAACAACAACAAGGCAACGAGTGTTGCCCAGCCATGACAGATGGTGTCATAAAGCAGCTGATTTCATGCAGGATAGGACCCAAACGCAAACTCACTAGGGTGAAATGTGAACTTAAAATACAGCTTTATTACTGAGCACAAAAAAGTCATACAAAACCGAAACTGGGAAAAATAACATGAACTATAATGGGAGCCCTAAATACATGAGGAAGGACACAGGGACACACACATAGTAAGGAGGGAGGAAGCAACACAGGACTGAGGGAGACACTGACCTAAATACACAGAAGGATAAGAAGGAAGTGAGAACACACAAGGAACACAGTAACACGAATAACCATAACGAGACAGGGGGAGCAAAACTGAACAGAATGAACATGGAAACACAGGACCTTCACAATAAAATAGGAAAACTGCTCTTGACGAAGGCGGTCGCACTTTTCTCCTCTCCTCTATTATAATATATAATAATACATATAATATATATAATATAAAGGATTCCTAGAGCAAAATATGAAAAAAGAAATGCTTAAAAAATTAACCATCACACAGTCAAGAGTTAATAAAGCATAACTACAGTATATATTAAGTGCTAGATTAAGTAGTTTAGTCATCTCAGTATCACTGAAAGTGGAGTTTTAAATTTAACAGAGTTTCAAGGATTTATCTATGGTCATGTTTTGAAACACTATTTTTAATAAAAACTACAACAATGGGTACCTTCCAACTGTCAGCCAGTCAGAATACAGAACTTTGTTATGTAACACACAATCTTTTTAAAAAAAAAAACCGTAATTATAAGGACCTTCTGCCTGCCAGCCAATCAGAACACAGAATTGTTTTATGTAACACACACTATCTGACAAAAACCGTAATTATAGGGACCTTCCGGCTGTTAGCCAATCAGAAGCCTTAAAAAATACACGTTGTGTGAATATTCATGACCAGGTGCAGTACCCAAACCGGTCTACAGGGGAGCTGTGTTGATACACAGATTATACACAAAAGTTGGGTAATTGTGAATAGTAAGGACTTTTTTTCAATTTCGCTGAAATTTTGAATTTAGGCTTTTGACACCTATTTAAGCACCCTCACATCGAGTTTTCATTCCATGAATTGTGAGGACATCGGCCCTGTCCTCATAATTCCAAATGTCCGGACAGTGTGGCGTGTATTCTTGTGAAATGTCCTCATAAACCACCTTTGCGCACACACACACACACACACACACACACACACACACACACACACACACACACACAAAATAAAATAATAATAAAAAATTCACTTCTGCCTGCCTGTATTCACATACAGTAGCTAACCCTAGCCAGTTGGCAGGAACATGCTCTGGAGAGCCAGTTCCTTGTAAGAGTCTTAATCTAGAGGAGAGGGGGGTAAGAGGGTCTGTGGTGACCTGAGTGACTCCTGATTTTTTATAGAGGATGGACATGATAACAGGAACATCTGTGCAATATAATGCAATCCAGTAAAGCAATAGCACAAAGGGCGGCCTCCATATTGACCACAGAGTTAAATAAACACATCTCTTACACAATTCTGACAAAAATGAACGTTATAGTTCTTGCAGATGTGGTATGGGATCTCATCATTTTTTACAGGTGTTGTTGTTGTTGTGCCCAGCCCCCCACCTACCACTGCCTTCTAGAGATTACTATTCCTGTATAATCTTGTGTATTCAGTTTTAAGATTTCCTTCCATCAGTGAGCCAGAGATTGGACCTAAAGACAACAAATATGACAGTCTAACAATTTCAACTGAGCCTAATCTTTTAAAACCAATTGAGACCTCAAAATCCTTGTGCCCCTAAAATGCTCCATCCCCATGTTTTGATCTAAGCACAGTGTTGTTGGAGTAACTGTTTTTTTATTGTCTTGTTTTTGACTGCCACAATTGCACCCCCCCTCCCCCATTTTTATACGTTTCTTACAGGATGCTCTTTTCTGTGCAACTGACTAGTTAGAGTGAGCGCAGTCTCAACTGTGAAATATATTATGTTAGTTGAGACTCTTTGACCAGTTGGGGTAAGAGTTTCTTTCCTCTGGCCTCATAAAATTATTCTGAATGGGATTATGTCCAAAATGCCTTCAGTAAGGAAAAATAGATAAAAGAAAACTATCTTCCCTTATTGCACTCAGTATGACTGACTTAGCTTTAAGTTACTTTTATTATATTTATAGAGTTTCTGGTTTGGCAAAATATTAAAATATCAGCATTTAAAGAGATTTATCAGTTTTTGCAGACCATATTTGTAGACTAGCTTTTTTTTTATTAACTATTTTTTATGATAAAGGAACTATTCAAGCTATAGTTTCATAGTATCTATGTGATCAAATAAAACATATGTAAATACACATTTGAATAGTTTTCAACCCCTTAAAACCAATCACAAGACCCCTCTGGGTCACATTTGACA
Organism: Neolamprologus multifasciatus; assembly: GCF_963576455.1. Classification (NCBI taxonomy): domain Eukaryota; kingdom Metazoa; phylum Chordata; class Actinopteri; order Cichliformes; family Cichlidae; genus Neolamprologus; species Neolamprologus multifasciatus. The sequence continues at coordinate 22,151,657 of NC_140445.1, read as the reverse complement.
GTTACATGTGGTCAGAATTAATCCCAGGTTTAGTATTTGAACTGTTACCGAGCACCACTCACAAACACACATACCTTTCTAAGCACACAATCAGAACATCAAGTTCTGCGTCCGAATGTTATCCAAATTTGTTGTGCCCGATTAGCCTTTGTATCCAGGTCATGTCGGGATTTCCCGAAAGAGGAAAATAAATCACAAGAGGAGTGCAGGCTGTCTTCATAACCTGCTGGAGACAATTATGTGCAGTCGCTGGCAGATAATTAAGTTGATAACAGATGTATCTCCTCATTGCAGGACGATACACAATAGATATCATGCTCATAAACTAAGTTTGTTTAAGGTTTTTTTTCATGGCTACTTAGAAAAAGTATCTTATTGGTTTATTAATTTAAGTGTGATACAGTACTGTGCAAAACCTTTGAGCTTCCTCTTATTTTCCTATATTTTGCTTCCAAGGTGCGAATCTTTTAAGCCGTCTTGAGCAATAGTTCTCCAGGCTTTCTGAAGCTCTTTCACAGTTTTTCTTTGGACATTGGCTGCTTTTGCACTAATTTTCAGTCCAGTCCTTGTAGTTGATCATTTGAATAAGAATGACTTTTTGTTTTTTTTATTCATTAGCCATAAGCTATGTATCATACATACATAAAAAGACACCTAACTAGAGATATGAACCAATATTGTGCCTGCAGATAACAGACAGCTGAGCAAAGAAATGCCAATCACATCTTTAGGCACTTTGTAAATAGTAACTTGACATAAAACACAGTGATTGCTAAAGAGAGAGTAGCGGAAAACTTGGCATATCTTGGTATGGTGTACAGTGTGTCCTTAAAAAAAATTGAGGACGCTAGACAAATGGAGGAAGAAATGCAGGTCTAAAACGCTATCTACAGCAATGAACAGAATCTAAAAGTCATGTCATTAAAAAATAGGAAGAAACTGAACAGAGACCTGACACACCTGAGAGATGCCTCTGTCCCTTCAGGTTATCCATGTTTTGTTCACTGAAGCCTTAGAAGAAATGTTCTCAGTGAAAGGTTGGCTGATAAGAAGCCATTCTCAAGGAACTAAAACATGGAAATAAGGGTGAGGTATGCCGAATTACAGAAGAACTGGACTGTACTGAAAATCAGTGGCAACAGATCTTAATGGAGTGACGAATCCAAATTTGATTTTTTTTTTTCGCATTTCCGCAAGTGGTGTTTGGATATTGTCAAAGGTGAGGGTGTTATGAACACAGAGAAGTCCTATCAGGTTTTGATCCACCATGCAACATCATCTGGAAATAATCAGAACCTTTTTTTTCCAGCATGACAATGATCACAAACACACTGCCAATGCAGTAACGCATTCCTTTATCAGTCATGGATTGGCCTACACAGAGCTTGGACCTCAACATTACTAAAGCAGTGTGGGATCATTCTGACAGAGACAGAAAACAGTAACAGAGGCAGCCAACATCCAAAGAAGAGCTTTGAAGATCTGCTCATTGAAGTGACAAGAAAGCTTGTCTATGAGAGGCTGCGCTGGTTATTGAGGTTGAAGATTACCTTTAAGTTTGGTAAAATTGCGCAAACTCTGTTTCTGACTCATGTAGTGTAGTACTCTATGTATATTTGCACATATTTCCATAAATCACAGCAACTATTTCCCTAGCAACATATTAGACAATAAGGTGTGGCACAAGACTTTTGCACATTGCTGTGTATGATCACAGCTAGTTACCCACAAAGAGGTTGATGCTTAAAGAAGGGTTAAGCTCAGAGTCTAACACTTATTCTTAGCAATCGTTACCTCAACTAGAGGTTTAAACTTCTTATCAGTCCTAAGCATTATTAGCTATGCACCGCCTTATTGTGGCTGAATGGCAGTTTGGAAAAGGGTTTGTTTAATACCCCAAATTAAAATGACTGCAAATTATTTAGCTGAATTAATTTGGAGTGAGACTTGAAAGCTATGCCAAAAACTCCAAAGGTAAGTGTTTTAAAGTGCAATGATATTTTTATGAATGATATCCTTGTTTGTTTTAAAATGTCATTGGGATTTTCCATTGTCTGCATAGGGAAATAGCTGGTGGTCACTTAGGTATGACTATGAAAGTGCCTTTCTTTGACCTTTTAGAGCAAAAACAGTTCAAAAGTAAACAGAGTCTTTAATGTTCCCTTCCTCCCTGCTTTTTATCAAGACCTTGTGACATTTTTCTTTGTGAGGGTATGTGTGTTTTTGTACTTTTCCTTTTTTCCTGAGTGTGTTTTCACGAAAGAAGACAAATGGCAAGTGCAAGGAGGGCTGCATTTGAAGCTGACAGAAACAGTGGTTGACTGAAGCACACGCCAGTCTCTTTGTGTGTGTTTATATGTGAACACAAATGTGCACTTCACTATTTCATTTTGTCTGTGCATATGGCCATGGGTGTGTGTATTTGTTCATGAGAATGTATATATGCATGTCTTTATAAGTATGTGCATATGTGTGCCTAAGTGTTTTTGTGCGAGACCCAGCAGTCACAATATTGGGTCTGGAAAAGCATACCATGTTAGATAAATTGACCATGGCAGAATTATGACAGCTGTTTACACTAGGAGCCCTATGAGCATTTTAGCACACCTTTTTTTTTTGCCTTGAGTGCTCTAGCTGGCAGATGGGAAGCTTTTTCCTTCCAGTGTAGTGGAAAGCCTGAAAACGTCATCCACTGAAGGACTGACCTTGACGCTGAACCCAACCCTCACCCCTTGAACATTATTCCGTGAAAATACCAAGTTAATGAACGCACACTGCAGTGTGCATCTAATTAGAAACAGGTCAAAGTTAGCAGGTCTGTACAATTACCATTAGCCAGCCACTTATTAGAGGCTCAGGTAGCCTAATCGATGGGCAACAAAGGCACCCAAGTTGACAAGTGAGCTGAGGCCAAGATGTGATCATCAGCTTTCACACCATAATAAAGGCAGCAGAGAAAAATATGAAGGGCATTTACAGGAATTTGAAGGACTCATCGTAATGGCAACTGTAAAGAATACTTCATATCTATATGAGCTGGGTCTTCAGGTCACGGATCGAGTGTCTCTTTGTGGGTAGATATAATTACATAAAAGCTCATGATGTTGGCAATTGTAGAAATTACAAGAGTGCAGTGCAGGTCTATCCCCACCTGTGAACACATACGGTAGATTTCCACAGGCTGAAATGGACCTTGTAAGGCGTTTCCCCGTGGTTTTGGAATATTTGCACACTTGGGACTGTATGGATATATGCTCAGAGTCATGAAACGCATTAATAAACACATGCAGTATGCACAGATGTGGACTTGTGTGCCTGCACACATGTACCTCAACAAGTGCTAAACAAACAAACAGTTAGCATTCAGAGATCCCCTAAGAAGTGAAAACACATTACAATGCTTAAGCTGGCATACACAGTCCAAGTAAAACAGGAAAAAGGTGTTTTGGTGCCTCTGCAAAAACATGACTTTAGCAGAAAAGTAGTCTTTTCTGGCTAACCCACTGGCAAGGGACATTTACATGAACTACTTTAAGTGTGCTCAGTGTTCATGAAAAGCCTATAGTGAGAGATTTCCATTGGTTCTCTCTTAGCTAAACAAGCACTTCAACCCAATATTCAGGTCTTAGATTGGAAAAAAAATCTATTAATGTATTTGCTCACTAACCTTGCTTACATTTCCTGTTTCCCCTTTATAAACGACACTTTTACACATATTTCATAAAATATTCAAAAGGTACTGATAATATAGTGAATATATTGAAAGTAATTCTGAAATATTATCACAGGAAAAACTGATAATGAAACTGACGTACTGCGTTATAGTTATTCTACAAGCCCACTTCTGCATAGCTCCTAGCTCTTCCTCAGGAAATGACGAACTTTTAGTTAATGTGTTCACTTTCTTTTTGTTTAACTCCTGCAAAAAAAGGTATTAACATATTGACTGATTTTTCATTCTTTTTTCAGGCCTTTACGACAAATGCTTTTATGCCTCCAGTGACCGAGGCTGGCTGCTTGGCATCCAGGCGGATAGTGAATACGGCGATCGTGATCCCCGCTTCTTCTTCTCCCTTAAAACTGACCGTGCCCACAAAGTGACCTCAATGCGCTCCAACGTTCGTTATATACCAAACCAATGGGCACATATTGCAATCACCTATGATGGCGTGTACATGAAGCTCTTCGTCAATGGAGCCCAGGTCGCCGTTAGTCGAGAGCAATCCGGCGATGTCTTCAGCCATTTGACCCAAAAGTGCAAAGTGCTGATGATTGGGGGCAATGCACTCAATCATAATTACAGGGGGGCAGTGGAAAGGGTGAGTCTATGGAGGGAGGCTCGAGGGCAGAGGCATATCATCAGGGATATGCAAGGCCAAGAGGACCCCCAAGATCTACCTAAGCTGATAATTCGTGAAACATTTGAGCACCCAGGTCGTAAGTGGCTGACTGTAAAAGATGGTAGTTTTCCTCAGCCTGAGCACAGAGGAGGTGCGAGGTCAGGGTTTGTGAATGGTGGTGGAAATGGAAACGCTGAGGGATTCCTGGACACAAGCTTGGAACCTCCAACTTGTGGTCAAACTGTCTGTGACAACGTTGAGGTCATTCGAAACTACAACCAACTTTGGACCTTCCGCCGACCAAAGAAAGTTCGATATCGTGTTGTAAATATTTGGGATGATGCAAGAACAAGGCCAACCGTGTCAGACCACCAGATCATTCTGCAGCATCAGCAGCTTAATGACGCCTTCAGCCCCTATAACATAACCTGGGAGCTTAGCATTCACAACGTGACCAACTCTTCTCTGCGCAACCGCCTGATCTTAGCTAACTGTGACATCAGCAAAATTGGCGATGATCAGTGTGACCTAGAATGCAACCATCCGCTAACAGGATTTGATGCAGGCGACTGCATGTCTAGATATCGAAACCGCTGCCCTGAACACAAGCAGGGTAATGGTATATGTGACCCTGAGTGTAACTGGGAAAACTTCTTCTATGATCTTGGCGACTGCTGCAACCCCAATGTGACAGACGTGACCAAGACATGCTTCAACCGTTCCTCTCCACACAAGTAAGAATACTTTCTTGACATTTCGTATGATACAGTGTTTTCTTTGGTATTTTTTTTAATGAATATATTTTACTGTAATCCTCCAAAAAGCATTTACTGATTTTATAGTTCTTTTTTTTTCTTTTTTTACTCTGACATGATTGAGTAATTTCGGTAAACCAACTCTGCACTATTGCCTCGAATGCCAAGAGTAAATCAAACAGCCAATCTTTCCATACATGTGTCCCTGTAGAAAGCTTTTCTTTATGTCTACTCCTACTGTTTCCTGACCATTTGGGCTAAGGCTGAGTGTAACTCAACTCCCAGCCTGTGTGGCCCAGGAAATCCTCAGGGGGCAGCAAGTCCAATCTAGCCTTGGACTGGTTCAATCAGTGTTCCACACTTAAGCAGGGTAAAACAAACGCAACCGGATGACTTTCCTGGTAGCAAACGCACAGGCCAGACCACTCATTCTTGTATCCAGTTTTCACCAACTCTCCCCACCTTTTTCTACTCTGTGTCTCCTATACCCAGTGGTCTTCATTGAACTGGCTTGATTATAGAAGGAGAGTTTGGAAAGAGTGACATTCTAAACACAGCCTGAGGGCAATTAGGAGTCAAAAGGAAGGTCCAGTATATTTTCTTTCTGTATAGCAAAGGAATTCACTTCAATGAAATACCACTCTTGTGAGTCCCAATGAGACAGGTATGAGTGCCTAAACATCTTCTCGTAAAGAATTATCCGTAAAAGAAATGTGAAGAACGTAATTTCACTTGCATGTAATAGCCTCTGTTACAAAATTCCCGAGGCATTTTGCAGCGCTGTATAGGAAGAAGAATATTATGCGATTTCATAACTTCAGGAGAAGACAGGGGTTGCTCATAAATGCATTAATTTTTTTTTGTTTTTGTGGTAACTTCATTGTGGTTTGTAGATGATGAGTAAAAGCTGGCAAGGAGAATACATCTCTGGAATTTTGCTGTATTAAGGTTTGCGCCAGACCTCCAATAGCAGGATTGTTTGTTTCTTGGTACACTGAAACTCAACACAGTAGAGTGAGACATTTTTGCGGACAGTGCAGGGGGTCTTTATGGTATGCTAGAAAAAGAGAGAGAAACGGCAAGGCTTTGTCAGTATTTCTTGCCACTGTCATGTGAGGACAAGTGAAAGGGACATAAGCTGGTAGACCTAGTGTGTGGGATTGTTTGGGTCTTTCTGTTAGTATGAATCAAGGAGACGAGGCTGTTTTCAATCACAGCTAAGCTGGAAGCGCTGTCTATCTGGCACTGTCCCGTTGTTTAAAATGACTGCTAAATAGCAAAATAATGACATCTAATTAACAACATCAGAGGGTAATGCAGGTGGGTTTGCCATTGCTTCCATATCTCAGTTCCCACCACATCCCTTCCAACTTAGTCATCATTAGCCACCACTTGATTAATGGGTTTCTAACTACTTCATTTAGACATCAAGTATTGGCAAAATGCGTGCTGTTGCAATGTGAAAGTCTCCCTGTGGGCATTTGAAAGATGGGCTTGTGAAAGGAAGGACAGCAGCAAAAGTGAAAATAAAATGCACAGAAAGAAAGATTTTTGCCTAAAACATAGATATAATCTCCCCAAGTGGTTGCTTATTTTGTTTTGATTATGGTATGTCTGGAGAGACTTGCAGAGAGTACAAACAATTTGACATTCCTCCCTAATTATGGAATTCTGGATGAACAATGTACTGCGTATGCAGGGGAACAATGGTTGTGAGGTCCTGCATTTATTTTTGCAGCAATTGGGCCTGTTACCACTTACATGTAGTGTTTTTTTTTTTAAAAAAAAATCTGGCTAACACAGGACACACGCAGCTCAGTGGTGCTGCATCAGTTTCTCTTCTGAAAATACCACTAATAATATTTCCCCCTCCCCGCTCCACATTTGGCTGAAGAGAATGTTTTGCATTGTTTTCACAGACCTCGGTTTTGACACTTCTTCTGGTTTTGGTGGTATTTGATGTTATCTGACAGCATTTATTTTAAGGCTAAACATTTTCATGTCTGGAGCCTAATATATCTGACAGTGTGTCTGTAATGCATGCAATGAGAATCCACTTTCTGAATGGTAGAATGAGTATCTATTGTTGGACAAGCTGACATATGTAGACATATGTGCTTGTTTTATCCCCAAATAGAGATTGATATAATTACAGGTACAAAATCACAGGGTACACAGGAACTTAATACATGACATTTTTGAGAGCAACTGATGAAAGAAATTTTTTAGAAACACCTCACAATCAACCATTTTAGCTTTTTAGAAAATGAAGTTCTGGCTTGGCATTGTCAGGGGCGAACAGGTCATCTGTTTTCCCTCAGCCTTTTGCCATCCCTGCCCCCTCCCTCCTGAGTCAATACCTCTCCCTGTGGCAGGTTAATGGATGGAGCGTCTCATGTCTTTCACTCCTTCTCCACGCTGTATTCCAGCTTGGTGCAGGGCTCTTGACATAGAGTTTTACAGTTGGTCGTCTAAACCTTAAGCCCCTGTCCCATAAAACATAATGGAGTGCTTGGGTGTAAATACCAGGACTTTTCACTTCCCCTTTAAAGCCATAGCCCACCTGTTGACAAAGTTTCACCTGCACTCTTGTGGGGGCTGGGACAAGTGAAAAAGTAGATTTTCTGCATAACTAGAGGACTGAAGGGATTGTGGGAGGTGGGTGGCTTTACGTGGGCTATCGTAGGAATGCAGGGTCGCATCTGGCTTTGACGGGATAATATATAGCCAGATTCTGTTGGTGGTCCTTTGAAAATATGACACATGGGGGAATTCAGCTGATATTGCATTGGCAAGGTGACTGTGGTTCCGAAGTCAAGTAAGGCTCTGATGAAGCGTTTCACACATTTCTGCCAGAAAGTGAGAGAGTTACACTCAGCACTCCATTAAGGGCTTTCACTTCAGATAAGAACTTGGAGAGGTAGAAAGACCCAGGGCTATCCAATCATCTGTTTCATATGTCTCTAAACAATGATTAAAAAACAAAACAAAACTCAGCAACATTTCTTATGCATGTGTCTTCCTTAAAGGGAGAAATATTCCGAGGACTAAGCTGGAAGGTTAAAGAAGAGAGCCCAAGTATAGTAATAAAGACAGAGATGAATGATGGGGCTGTGGTGTTGACCGACTTGATGACAGGGGAGCTGAGGGCCCCCTCTAATTTCAAAAGTGTTCTTGGCTATGAGACTGTCATTGCCATGCCAGCGTGCCCCAGCTTTCACACTTAGCTGCCCTAGACACATGTATACGAGGCGAATTTATGGCTTTATATGAATTATATATGGATGTAAATGGATGAAGTCATAATCCCCCATTTAATATGTATCAGATATAAAAGCATTAACACGACAGTTTGAGCTGCCTCATGGACCCCTGAATTTCCCCAGCAGAGATGCCCTGCAGTGACGCTTCATTATAGTTAGGATCAATTTTCTTCACTCGCCTTACCTTTTGCACTTTCCCTCCCTCGTTTTTTTTCTCTCCTTCTCTCTCTTTGTAAGTCTTTGAAACTTGTTTTCCCAGGACAAAAGTAGTGTGGTTAAATGCATGGAAAATCCTGTCTCTCCCAAGTGGCTCATCTAAGCTGAAAAAACATGATAAGAGGCAAGAGTGGGAAACATGGGTTATTGGATGGGGAAATAGTTGAGGGGTCTATGAGAGAGAACATTGGGCGGTTGGTGTAAAGTGAGGTAAAGGGTAATTTGCAGGGAGGTTTGAGTAAGACGTGAATAGATAGTTCAATTCTCAGAGCAGTTCTGGTTACATCCCTATGATAGTGTCATTGGGGACTGATTTCCTGTAACGGCAGCAAACAAAAATGTAAAACATCCACGACAACATAGTCAACACTGTGTGAAATCAGAAACATGCACACATGCACATGCAGACACACAAAAGCTTTTTGTATGTTCAGCTTTTGTCAGCTGATTACAGTAAAACTGAGTCTTGCTTTGATTCTCTCTTGCACGCTAAAGTGTTAAGGGCCAAGGCTGTTAAAAAAATTAAATTGTGATTAGTAAACTAAATAGAGAATTTCTCCCTTCATTCATTGCTGACTCATTCATTTCAGCATCAAAAAACGCATGACCCCTTTCTCCCAACATGCATGTCCAAAAACTCTGGACAAATATTTTCTGAGGAAATAATGAAATTCCTGAAATTATTAGAAAGAGGGACCTTATATGATCTGTTTTCTCTCTCTCTGTCTATCTCCTTAGACCTGGCCCCTGCGAATGCCCTCTGTTGCTCTTGCATAGGCTTGACAAAAGCATGTAGTACACTAAACCTTTTATTGAAAACGTCTGTTTGGAGTTGGGAGCACTGAATCTTCACTAAGCAGCCCTTATTTGACTTGCGACTTCAGGTAGAAGCAGATTTGTCCAGCAAAACTTGATTTTATGAGGCACTCTGTGTAGCTGCATATAAAATGTGCATTGGTGGTAACCTTAGTAGGGTTACTCCTGTGGGGAAAAAGAAATCATCTCACTGGTCAAAATTCTTTCAAAATGCTGCCCAACAACAGTGTTACTGACTTTTAAAATACTGTCTTTAGGCTACAAGAACATATGCTATGAGGCATACATTTAAATATTTTATACAGATGTTCCATCACATGTCAAAAGTGTTCTATTGGATTGAGATCTGGTGGAGTGGAGGCCAAAAGCCGGAAATGTTTTACAAATCTTCTATTGCCAGTGTTAGTTGTAGCTTCACTTTCCTGTTCTTAGCTAACAAGTGTGGTCTTCTGCTGCTGCAGCTCATCTACTTCAAAGTTTCATGTGCTGTGCTCTCAGAAACAGTCTTCTACATCCAGTAGTTCAATCCAGTTACGATTTGAGTTATTGTTTTCTTTCTGTTGGTTTCAAGCAGCCTGGCCATTTTCCTCTGACCCCTGGCATCAACAAGGCATTTTCACTAAAGATATTTTCTCTTTTTCCAATCATTTTCTGTGAAAACTACAGATGGTTGTATGGGAAAATCCCAGTAGATCAGAAGCTTGTGAAATATTCAGACCAGCTCATCTGGCATCAAAAGCCAGGGTACGTCCAAAGTCATGTAAATCACCTCTCTTCCCCATTCTGACTGAAATTCAGCAGGTCGTCTTGACCATGTCTACATGCTAAAACGCACATAAGATTGCATAAGATGTCTAACTCAGAAGATCTCTAGAAGATAGGAAAAAGACCCTGTTTCAAAACACACACACACAGATGCAACACATGAACGACAATTACAATTTAAAGTACCTTATACCATAAATAGGAAAAACAGAGACATATTTTTTCTAATGCTAAAATGCCCATGCAGCTACGCCTATTGGTACAACCAAACAAAACACTGCAATTCATCTGGAACATGAAGATATCAGATCTGACACCTCCACTTTTAAATGATTACAGGAAGGATCGTTCACTTAATTAAACAGCTGTAGTTTGTGACACTTGTTTGTAATAACCTCTGGTGACTTACTTCAGCTGGTATAGTAAAGTAATCAAATCAGGTGCATGCATTCAGTGGAACTGTGCACCACCTTACTTCATAGCAATTCAAAACATACTCACCCATTTCATGTATTGAGTGGGAGAGTAAATATAAATAGCTCAGTCCAGGATTACACTTCACAAAGGTATGAGTCTTTGAAGATTTTCCTTTTATCTATATATTTACCTCAGTTCCCTTAAGTGGGACAAATGTAATATGAACTGTAGTGGAAAAAATTAAAAGAAAAAAAAACTTTTATTGATTTGAAATTGATTTGCATGCACAAAAAGATGGTGCTGGAATCGATTCAACAAATTTTAAAAACAATTTTGCCTTTAATGTACTAAGTTAATAAAATCCAGCGTGCTCAGGGAAGTCTATGATTAAAATGACACTGAATTAAAGCAAAGTGAATAGCATTTGAATTTGGACCCCTGGGGAGTTTGCCTATGTGGGTGTCCTCCCACAGTCCAAAGTTTAAAGTAGTTATAGGTGTGGATATGTCTTTCTGAGCTAATCATGTGATTGACTGGCAGCCGGGTCTCCAGGGTGTACTTTGCCTTTTGCCCTCTACAAGTGACCACAGAAGAAGAACAGTGAATGAAATCAATTTATTTTTATTTACTGGAGGAGAGTCAGGTTTAGCCTCAGTTCACTTAATCTTATGAGGACATGCAAAATGTGAGCACAAAATAAAAGGCAGGCAAAAGGGTCACACAAAATGGGTCAAAACATCTACAGATCTAATTTGCCATAGTATGACTTGGGTCTTGTTTTGTTTCTGATAAACTCTTGTTTATACATCCACTGAATATCTATTTCAAAAGTCTCCCTAAGCCAAAGGGAAAGAATAAACTATCATTTCAGCATATGCAACAAATTATTGACTCTTCCAAGAGATGACTGAGCTTGTTGATGCTGTTTGCCAGGACCACCAGCCAGGCTCATAGAGACACTGTGCTTGACGTGTTCATAAAATGAATGACAGTTTCACTGCTGGAAAGATATCTCATTGCGTTGAGTGATTGCACTCATTTGTACTGCCGTTAATGCTCACAGAGCCTGAGACAAAACATTATGCCTTGAGAAGGGAGACATTGGAATACCTAAACAATTAATTCAAATGTCAGGCTGACATAAATGAGTCAGACTGGTCTCAGATTCTCGGCAGAAGACTCATGATGCAGTGAATAGAACATCTTGTTGTAGAGCATTATTTCATTCTATGAGCATGCTAAGAATCCATCATATAAATTATAATATTTCTTCCTAATACAAAACGGTAGAGTGAAATTTTCTCATGCATCGTATAAAAATGTTGGCATTTATAGACATTCAAAGAAAAAGGCATTCATATTTCAAATATTTATCACAATATACACATATTTACAACTTTGGAGTGCAATCATGTGAAAAAAAGGAAAAAAGTTTTCCCAGGACTCAGAGTAGTTTTTTGAAAACCAAGCACACCCACAAGATTCTGTAAGAACTAAAAGGGTAGAAGCCAATTGCTACTAATCACATAATAAAAACAGGAGTTTTGGAGGTCTGGTGGCCTGGGCTATCACAATCATCTCAGGAAGAGTCAAGAAGTCCCACAAACAAGCCAAAATACAAAAAAATAAAACAAGAGCTACATCTCAGACTCTAGAGGCCTCAGTTAACATGGTAAAACGTTCCTGATAGAAAGGCTTAACAAGTATGGCTTGGTTGGAAGGGTCGGCACAGGAAAACCTCTTCTCTACAAAAGGAATGAGATAGCACAGCTTAAGTTTGCCAAGTTTCATCAAACCACAAGACAGATGAACCCAAAGTGGAAATGTTTTGGCCATTAGGCAAAGTGCCACAAAAAATAAACAGAACATATCAGCACAAACAACTCGCACCAATGGTCAAGCACGGTGGTGGAGGGGTAATAATTTAGGCTTGTTTTGCAGTCACAGGACATTGCAGCCATTAACTCAGTCATGAACTCTTTTAAGGTCATCTGTCTGAAGGATCAAGTTTGGCTGAATTTGGGAATTATGGGACAATGATCTCAAGAAGCTGTTGCAAAGACCCAGTCAAAGTCTAGACTTCAACCCAACAGAAATGTTGTGGCGGGATCTTAGTAGAGCTGTGAGTAAACAAATGTCCACAAACCTCAAAGAACTGAAACAATATCAAGTATCTAATTTGACTTTCAGCAGTAAAGTATATGTGGCTTGTATGTTGAAATTATAAGGTGCCAGAACCATGTTTCAGAACTGGCTATTACTTTATTCGTCCTTCAACATAAAACATTGTCATGCACACAAAAAGAAAAACATCATAGTGACTCTTAGCATGCACTGTAGTTCCAGTCAAACTCTGTCAATAGTTGCACATTTGGGATTATTATACGGTGTATTGTACTTTCTAAATGATAACGTCAACAACATGGTCTGTACTCTCCCTTCCACGACAAAAATGTAAATGAGCCTTAAAGCCTGAAATTAGTTCAGTGTAAATCAGACTAATGGCAACTTGATTTACAGTGATTATAATAATATAATTATATTTAAAAACATCATAACCCTCTCCTGGTGTACAGTCGCTGGTGAAAGAAAGTAAAGTAATTTTATTGTTATGTAAGAACTTGTTGGCAGTGCCAGATAGTTTGTAGTCAACATTAATTTTGGATGGAGGAAGGAAAACATTCTTCACCCCTAACCAGCTGAAGAAGATGCATTTTATTACGTCCTTATTGATTTGTACACATGGTTTAAAACACTAGCTGGCTTCAACGAGATCATTTACTCTTCTTGGAACTTCATTCTTTTGGTTTCAAGGTCCTTGCAACTGCCAGCACATTAAATAAATATTTTAGTTCATTAGGGACCTAAATCTGAGTTCTGGTTTCGTGAATGATGACACTGCATAAGCTCTTTTGGCTAGGAACAGTGTTTTTCTTCTTTTCTTTTTTTTTTGTTTTGGACTTGGTGAAATCTGGAAATGACTGTCTTAATTGTTAAACCATTAACTTAATGTGAAATACTGTCTTTGTGTTGTTTTGGTTTTTGTTTTTCCACAGAGCCTATTTGGATATGAAAGAGATCAAAGAGATTTTGCAGTTGGATGGCTCAACTCACCTGAATGTTTTCTTTGCCAATTCTTCTGATGAAGATCTGGCAGGGGTTGCCACATGGCCCTGGGACAAAGAGGCCCTCACACACTTGGGTAAAAGACAAAACGCATAAATAAATGCATGCATGCAAACTCACATGCAGTTACATAAGTACAGGCACACATCACCTTCAACTTCTTTGGCAGCCCAGATTGTTGATTTGGAGTAATTACAGTTCAAGCCCCAAGCAGTTTCTGTCTTCATCACAGCTCTAACAGGGAAGAAGGTGATAATGAAGCTGAGGAGGCCCATGAATAATGTATTGTCTGAATCATACCCCTGTGCCACAATTACTTTACACTACATTAGGAAAAGGCATTTGTGTGGTGTGTGATTGAGTGCGAGTGACTTCTTCCACTGTGTTTTTCCAGGTGGAATTGTGCTGAATCCTTCCTTCTACGGCACATTTGGTCACACTGACACAATGGTCCATGAGATTGGTCATAGCCTCGGCCTTTACCACGTGTTTCGAGGTGTGTCCGAGACTGAATCATGCAATGATGCGTGCTTGGAGACTGAGCCTTCAATGGAGACTGGGGACTTGTGTGCAGACACCAAACCCACTTCCAAATACAAAGGCTGCAGCGATCCTGAACCAGGCAATGATACTTGTGGCATCCATCATTTCACGCATACACCGTTTAACAATTACATGAGTTATGCAGGTGAGACTGGGCCTCTGCATGTGTTGAGCTACTTACCAGAGGAAAACTTTATAGTTGTATAGAAATTATCCCAGAGAACTTTTTGAGTCTGTGTGCATAGTGTGTGGAATAAGTATTAGGGAATCTCAGCATTAGCGAATCTTTCATGGCACTCATAATGTGCTAAAGAATTTTTAAAAGTTATTTAAAGGGAAAATGCTCATAAATTAGCTTGTAGCTTGTTAAAGTAGCTTGTTTTATTCATAGAAAATGGATCTGCACGATGATCAATCTCAAATTGTATCCTCACACTGATTAACTACCTCTTTTTTCTGCAGATGATGCTTGTACAGACTCTTTCACAATGAACCAGGTGGCTAGGATGCACTGCTACCTGGACCTCATCTATCAGACCTGGCAGCCTGCTTCCAAACCTCCTCTGGTGCCAATGGCTCCTCAGGTGGTTGAGCAGCATCATAATTCCATCACCCTGGAATGGTTTCCACCAATTTCCGGACAGTTTTATGACAGGTGAGATGAACTAGATACGTTATAGTTCTGATACATCCATGTATTGTGATGGGAATTTAATGCTAAATATCTTGTTTACACAGTTACATACTTGAAAGTGAGTCCAAATCTAAAGGGCTTAATAAGCTTAACATTGTTGCAATTGTCTTGTCACTTCTTGTGTTTGTTTATTGTGTATAAATGACGTGTATTTGGTATGTATCTAAGTTGGTTGCTGTACTGCCTGTTGGTTTCCTAGAGAAGTGGGATCAGTGTGTGACAAATGCACTGAAGGGAGAGTCCTACTACAGTATGCATCAAACTCTTCTTCTCCACGACCATGTGATCCATCTGGTCACTGGTCCCCTCGAGAGGCTGAAGGTACAGTACAGTACTTTATACTTGACTTCTTTTTGACACTGAATTTTCCCAGTCTAGTCTGGCTTTTGCTGTGGAAGCGTAACACATCTTTGTTACATCAAAGAAACACATCTTTGATGTCATTCAGACATCTGCCACTTTCTTGATTTTTTGACCTCTTTCTTCTAAAAGCAATTTTTCATATAAAAACTACACCACATCCACAGTTTACAGTACCATAACACAATTTGAGGTAACTTTTTTGTTGCTTGTTTGATTGTTTAATTTGTATGAGTCAGTACCCCAACATGCACAAAACTTTGGTGACTGACTCAACCCTAAACTATGCAAATGACTCACTGAATTCATAACACTTGGGCCGTGGGACAACATGGAAGGATCAACGAGGTCGTTTCCCAATGGATGGTGCTGTATGGTACCACAATTCCCATATGCAGGTTCAGGCCCAAAACCAAGGTCAAAGATCACATGTTAGCGCTAACCCTCTACTGAGAGGAGCCTTGTCTTTCCCTTTTCTAGTCTTGCCCTGGTGCTGAATTGGAAGAAGAGCAATTGGACTGGGACATAAATAAGGCAGTAGAGATGAAGTATTTAAGATATAAAAATAGTTGCTGTCCCATCTGTGTACCTCTGATCCCACTGTTGTCCTGGCAGTGGCAGCATCAAACATACTTTGGATATTATGCATGCATGTAACTAAGTGCAGCTAAAAGTGCAATAAACATTTGAAATAATATAAACACTCAGTGACCACTTTGTTAGGTGCACCTTATCAACTGCTTGTTGAAGACAGTGTAATGATTAGAGAAACTGCAAAAAAACCCCAAGAGGTACATCCACAGACCTCAGTTAGCATCTTAAATGTAAAACTCACAACAGCACAATTAGACTCTTAGACACAATGTCCATTGGGCAGATGAGACCAAAGTGGAGGCATTTGGCCATAAAGCAGAGCAACAAGTTTAATAAAAAACAAACATAGAATATCAGAACAAACACCTTACACCAGCTGTGAAGCATGGCAGTGTAAGGGAGATGATTTGCCCAGGTTCTTTCAGCCAAAGGACTTGGGGGCCTTGTAATTATTGAGTTCACCGTGACCATGAAGTATTCTAGAATCAGGCCATCTGTCTTATTGCTAAAGCTTGGCTGGAACAGGGTCATGCAACAGAACAAAGAGCAAGAGCGCTCCAGCAAATGTACTACAGAATGGCTGAAAAAGAAAAGAAATCAAGATGTTGCAATCACCCACTCACAAGGGCGTTTAAACCTTTTCATGAGTGCTCAGGCATCTCTAAACTTCATCATAGCACCCCTAAAAATAACTATAGTAATAATAGTAATACTAATGTTTTGTAGTGTTATTGACTTTATCTTCGAAAGTTATATTTTGCCAACTTGTCTACACAAAACAGAATAGAATAAAAACAGTCTGGATGTCAAAGCACTCTTGGGCAAGATACTGAACCTCGAGTTGCCTGCAATGCATCAGTGTGTGAACATTTGGTTAAAAGTGGTTGGGCACAGAAAACAGTGTGTGTGTGTGTGTGTATAGGTGAATGAGCCTTCTAGTAAGAAAGTGCTTTAAATGCTCAAAGTAGAAAAGCGCTATGTGAGCACAGTCCATTTACCAATTTGGACTGTTTGGCTTAATTAGTTTTCGCTTAGTTAAGCGCAGGATATTTGCAGGATCTCATTCGCTCTCATTGCAAATCTCTAAACATATTCACACTCACTAAAACACATTTTGAACAGTTATTCACTTGTGATGTATAATCCTAACTACAGGAGGCAGATGTTAAACACAACTGCAAAACAGATGTCACTTCTTAAACACAATGGCTTGTTGCTGATGTTAACCAACAAATACCAGCACAGAGTGCGCAGCCAGCAAGAATGAGCTGACGGTTGATACCAACAATAAATCGAAACAATGTGAGGTGCTAAGGAGGAAATGGGAGATCGGGAACAACAATTTCAGATGAAAACCGGGCAATTGGGAATGACCATGTTTGTGTACATACAATGACAGCCCGAAACGTATAGTATGAGATTTACATGCCTATGATTTACTTACAAAAAATGTCTCATTTTGTTTTTTGTTTTTGCTGTAGTGTTTAAGGAATGCTCTGTAGTGTTATTATTTTTGACTGTTCTGTCGTCTGAAAACTTTGTGCGGTTTTGGGCACAGATAAAATTGTTTTGATGTGATTGTTTGGTTTTTGCCAGTAGAGTCAGAGGTTTTGTTAATGTTGTTTGAAAATTGGGTTTTGTGTTTACAGTTTTCAGAAAAGAGGGAACGGTTTCAGAAAAAAGGATCTTAGCAACTGGGAAAAACCATAATTACTAATAAGGTTGTGCAGAACCAGCCCAGAATCCATAACAGGGACGGGCAACCCTGCAGCTTCTGTGACCGAGATCTATTATCCAGTCATTATTAGGCTGGCAAGGTTTTGATTGTTTTGGACAGGTTTTCTTTGGATCTATACTTGTCTCTACTGTGCTTTATTTTAGTTTAAATTGAATATATGTTTATTTATCTCTCATATGAAGCACTATAAGCACTGTTTAATACTGAATTTGTTCAAATTCAATTTTAAATTCAATTTCACAAAAATGTTATTGATGTGATCAAATATATAGAATTAGTAGGATTTACATTTTACAACAAACGTTTATTTAAGCAGAGTTAATTAAATATGAGCTTAACTCCTAACCGACAAAATGACAGAAATGCACATATTCATGAAATAACTATGCATAAATTATATAATCCTTCAAAAAAAAAAAAAAATAAAGTCAATGAAACTGCTGATCTACTTGGATTTTCCTGCACAGCCACTTCTAGTTTACACAGAATGAGCTGAAAAATGAAAATAACCAGTGAGTAACAAAAATGGCAGAGGTCAAAGTCCTTTGAGCGGATAGGAAGGCAACAGCCCCTCAGAAAACCACTTAATACAAAGAAGGTATGCAGAGGAGCGTCTCTGGAATGCATAACATGTCAAACCTTGAAGCAGATGGGCTACAGCAGCAGAAGACCACACTGGGTGCTGTGCTTATCAGGTAAGAACAGGAAACTGAATCTACTATAGTTTGCACAGGCTCACCAAAATTTCACAACAGAAAATTGAATAAACATCCCCTGGTCTGATGAGTCTGAATTTCTGCTGTGATATTTGGATGTTGGCATAAACAACATGAAAGCATAGATCCATCCAGTTCAGGGTGCCACTGTTGGTGTAATGGTCTGGGAGATATTTTGTTGACACACTTTGCTCACCAACTAAAATTCTTTTAAATCCCACAGTTCACCTAAATATTGTTGCTGACCATAGCCATCCCTTTATGACCACAGTGCACCCATCCTCTGATGGTTGCTTCCAACAGGACAGTGCATAATGTCACAAAGACCAAATCATCTCAAACTGGTTTCTTGAACATCACAAGGAGTTCAGGAGTACTGAACTGACCTCCACAGTCACCAGATGTCAATCCAACAGGTGCAGCAATAGGATGTGTGCATCCCATGTACCTTATTAGGTCCATAGGGTGTACCTTATAAAGCACCTGCTGAGTGTTTATACAGCAGGCTCTTATATAAAAATAAATAAATTCAACTTTTACATTCACGTACACATCAGTGACAATAAATATAAATAATAAAGTCATACCTGTGGTAACAGTCAAACCACAACACAAGACTAGAAATGAATCCTAATCAAAGATGATTAAAATTCTGAATCATGTGTCAGTATGTGTGGATGCTGAACAGCAGCTGCTGAACCTTGCCTTTACACTGGTTATAGTGTGTGAACCAGAGGCAAGTCTGGGCTTGTCTAATATGATGTGTGTTTAAACTGTTTTTTCCCTCTTGGAAAGGGTCTTTGTTTGGTTCTCTCTTAACTCTGCTCGGGCCAGCTTCTCACTGGATACACAGAATACTGCAGCTGCTGTCCCTCTATAATGTTTCAAATGTGATCAGTAGTCATGTTCTGTCATTAGAATGCTAGACATTAAATGACTTGCTTTAAGATTATTATAGTTAGATTACTGGCAAAAATTCCTTTTTTGGAAGATGGGCGCATTGACGTGAATGCAAACATACATGGCACCTGTTCTTCAATGTCTTTATCCTTATACTACTTGACTGGGAAACACTAGCATGGCCAGGGTGAGCCAGAATGCTTCTCATAAATCTTTGCTACTCTAAGCCCTGGAGAAATTTGGCTGAAGTAAAAAAGCAATAATGGGGGGGGGGAGGCAAAAACATATGGATATGGATTCCAGGAGTGGGTAAGAGAGATTGGGTGGGATCGAAACCACCCAAGATAGTTAAGAGAATTGCATGTGGTTGGTGACAGGAGTGAAGGAGGACTGATTGAAAACAGTGGTGCACGATGCAAGTGAAAAGGTTCAGGATGTGTATGTTTGACAACTGTATTTTACTTTGCAGTGTTTCACTTGCAATCTGTAGCAAAAACATTATTTTCTCTAAATATCTATGGATTTAATCCTTTAAACTAAAGAGCAAGCATCTGTGAAAAATCAGAGATTGCAGACACCTTACTAAAAGAGTTTTTAAAGATTTGTCTGCCTGACAGTATAAGCATAGACTGCTATTTTGCATCAGGCTCAAACAACAATACAACAACAAACAAACAAACAAAGAAAAACAGCAAGCAGAATGGTGATTAGCACTGCCACCTCACAGCAAGAAGGTCCTGGGCCTGAGTCCACCGGCCAAGTGTCGGGCCTTTTGTCGTGGAGTTTGCATGATCTCCCTGTGCCCGTTTCGTGTCTCTCTGAGTACTTTGGCTTCCTCCCACACTCTATATACACGCTCATTAGGTTAATTTGAGATGCTAAATTTTAGGTGTGAATGAGAGCATGAATGGTTGTCTGTCTCTTTGTGTTGGCCCTGTGACAGACTGGCGGCCTGTTCAGGACCCCTTATCCTGCCTTATGGCACCTGGGAGAGGCTCCAGCCCCTCCAGCAACCCTGATTTAGATAAACGGAAGAAAACAGTTGGATGGAATAAGTGAATCTGAAATGGATGGTTTGATAAATGGATGGATTCATTAGGAATTCAGAGGAATGAAGTGAACAGAGCTGATGATATTGGTAGTCTTTCTTGACACTTTGATAGCTTCTACACATGTAATTTATCACTTGTTGTCTTTCATC
This sequence comes from Neolamprologus multifasciatus, assembly GCF_963576455.1. NCBI lineage: Eukaryota > Metazoa > Chordata > Actinopteri > Cichliformes > Cichlidae > Neolamprologus > Neolamprologus multifasciatus. Next base: position 22,131,213 of record NC_140445.1, on the reverse strand, counting down.
ACTGCTGTCAAATTGACACTACAGAGCACAAAACAATATATCAAAGGATGAGATTATTGTCATCCATCCTGCCAGGATCAAAGACAGCGCATTGGTCATTCTGTCACAATCAAAGGACACATTTGCTGCTTCAGCTAAAAAAATCAATTTAATTCTAACACATTCACCCCAAATTTACAGTGACTTTAGTGTACAGAGAGCATAAAGTCCCTTGTAAATTTTGTAACATTTTCTTATGGTATAACTATTTGAGTTATAGTAGTTAGCTCCTTCACTGTGCACCAAAATAACATCTGTTTAAAAAATGTAAAAACATAAATAAATAAAAAAAGGCTTGTAAATGCTACCTGATTTGATATATATTTTCAAGACAAGAGTGCCCATTGCCTGTATAAGTGAATCTGTGTGTCTGCAAAGTGTCTCTCTGTTTGTATGTGTCAGGGCAAAAGCATTGGAGGGGGGGTTGACATCTGCCTTCTAAGTGAGGAAGTGTGTAGCAGTGTGACAGTGAGTCATCGATAGTGAAAGCCAGAGCCAGACACTTCTTAGAAAGCATAAAGTGTGCATGCCCGGACATATCCCTGTCTGTTTATTTATCCAGCTCTATGGACTTTTTCTGGATCGGTATGATTGTAACCAACATCTATCCTAGAGTTGTACTTCACCGATTACAGCAAGTATTAATTGTCCTGACTTGAAAGGAGCAAAATGTTTCAGCAGCAGTTTTCTGGCCAGTGTCATTGCCGAGTCAGGAATTCCATTTTTGTTGACGAGGAGCCTTTAGGATGCATTTAACAGACAGTTATTAAATAAAGTTTAAATGTGGCAAAAAGCAAGCCTCACAGAGTGTAATACTCTTAAAGTTAAGCATCAACCTCCAAACGAAGGATTTGCTTGATTAGCAGAAAGAAACAAAAAAATACATTTGGTATAAATATAAATCTGTTCTCACATCAACCAGACAACAACAAAAAAAGAAATATTGGAGTAACACAAATGGAGGAAAAATGCAGGGTTGTCCAGCAAAAAAAGTTTAACCTAGCTCAACTTTTACTGAAAAATATTTGGCTGCCAGCTGCCATTGGATCAAAGACAAGGTTCTGCCAGAGGGGTTACACAGAGAGACAACAGACATTCATACCTATGCCAAAGTTATAATCATCAGTTCATCAGTTCATCAGTTCTGCACACAGTAAACAGCTTTTAGAGCAGCATCTGCTCACATCCAGATGTCTTTTTCAGGGAAGGCCTTGCATTTCAACTGAAAAGTATGCTACTTCATGAGTCATTTCTTAATGAGAACAATCAGGGAACTTCCATCACCCCAAATCCCAAGAAGCTGGGACTTTGTGTAAAATGTAAATAAAAACAGAATGCAGCAATTTTCAAATCTCACATTATACACTATATAAAATACAAAACACATCCACTGAGATAAACTAAGACATTTTACTGTTTCGTGAAAAATATTAGCTCATTTCTAATTTGATGATGGGGTAACAAAAGACTGGAAAAGTAAGTGGCACTAAAAAGAAACAGCTGGAGGAACATTTTGCAGCAAATTAGGTTAATTGGCAACACCTCAGTGACATTGTTGGGTATAAAAAGAGCATGTTAGAATGCCAGAGCTTCTTAGAGGTGAAGATGAGCAGAGGTTCACTAATCTGCACAAAAACTGCAGTTACAAATTATATGACAATTTCAAAATAATAATCCTCAATTTAAACTGTGAGTTCTATGGATATCTCATCATCTAGAGTACATAATCTCATCATAAAAACTTGATAATCTGGAGAAATCTTAGTATGCCTTTAGACAAGACTGGAAATCAAATATTGGATGCCCCCAGGCCTGGTGGCTATTAAGCAGGACTGCATTAACACACAGACATGATTCTATCATTGAAGTCACAGAATCGCTCAGGAACAGTTCCACAAATCCTTATCTGTGAACACAGTTTGCTGTGCTAACTGGAACTGGGATTAAAGCACTATGATGCAAAGAAGACGCCATGTGTGAACATGATCCAGAAATGCTACTTTCTTCTCTGAGTCAAAGTGGAAAATTGTTTTGTGGTCAAACAAATTGAAATTTGACTGAAGAGTTGAGAGACCATCTCGCTTGTTACCACTGCTCAGTTCAAAAGCCACCATCTCTGAAGGTATGAGCTTGTATTTAGTGACTTTGGACATATGGAAAGGCCCCATCACTGCTGAAAGGTATATATAGGTTTCGTAAAATATGTTGTCATTCAGATCACGACTTCTTCAGGGAAGGCCTTTCAGCAAGACAATGCTAAACCAATGTGTCACCAAACAAAATATGATGAAAAATGACCCAGGACTGAGACAAGAACAGCCAAGAACAACATTTGTCTCCTAAAAGTCTCCCCAGCTCCCACATTTTTATGCACTCCTGTTAAATAAAAGAAATGGTGGTAAACACTGTCTCTGCTTATTTGCGATGTGCTGCTGCCGAATAACACAATTGTTTTTTACACAAATTTTCTTGCAAGTTATTTACATTTTACACAGCATCCCATTCCTTCTTTCAGAGTTGGGGTTGTAAAATGGGATGTGACAAATTCAAATTTTTAACAGAAGGGGGACAAAAACTGCAGCGAAAACAAAAAATAACAAGCACTAACCCATTTTACCCAAAACAAAACCTTGTTACAAGAATCCAAATGGCACCAATTTCTTGGAATGTGTAAAATTTGAATGTGGAAATGTCATTTGCATATAAAGCTACATTAAATTCATTTTTAAAACCCCAAAACAAACAAGGGTGCTGCCAATCAACTTTAAAAACAAAACAAAAAACAGTTTATACTGCCTTGGGTTACACAATGGCACCTCTACTCTTTCTCCTCTTAAATCTTCAACCACATAATTCCTGTGCCAGAGCAGGAGTGGGGCCCACCATAACAGCTGACATTACAAAATATTTTCAGTGGCTACAGCTCCTTTCCTTGCAAACTCAATGAAAATTTACCCAGAAAGCCGGGATTACATGAGCCGAGCAAAGCCAACCTCTCGGAGTACCTTAGTTCATTCTCTTCCAGCCTCCCGCTTTTCTCCCTCTCTTCTCTATTTCTTACTCTCTTTCTCTTTTCTTTAATTCACCTCCACACTGGCCACACACACACACTTACAGTACAATAATAAATGTGTTGAGATAATGTGGCTTGGAAACCATATTCAGTCTTCACTTGATTAAACACTGGAATTTTGCATGGTGCCCAGAAATGAGGTTAGCAAATGGCTTCTTTGGTTGCCAGCTTGGAAATGCACAAAAGGAAATTGAGGGAGAACATAGTGTCTGCCGCTTGCTGGCTTCGAAAAGTGCTTGATGAATGTTAGTGTACGTCACTTGGGATAATCCAAGTTAGCTGTGTGTGGACTCCAAATATGGCTGGAGTGTGACTGTTAGAGGTTGTAATGACTGCGCTGAAGTGAGAACCCTGCACAGGGCCCCTCTCAGAAGGTACACACCTCAGCTCTGCCTTTCCTCTGCAGATGGACTCACAATGAACTCTCAGTTTCACCTCAACCTTGATGTTGCAAGAACTGCAGATACACCAAAAAGATTGTTGATGCAATTAAAAAATAAATAAAAATCTGTCAGCGATCGCTTTTAATATTTAGTTTAAATTTACCTGTTCCGTTATCTTAAAATAGTTCTGTACAATAGTGTATTTGAATTCATCATTATGTGTCTGCATGAGTGTTTAATAATCACCCATAGCTGTATATAAAATGGTCAACATAAGCTTGTGAATTATTTAAAATTTTTGTGTTGCCTACATGTGTGTGTGTGTGTGTGTGACTGCTTTGTAATTTCATCCCACAGGCCCTCCTGATGTGGAGCAGGCTTGTGAACCAAGTGTGCGTACCTGGAGCCCTCATTCAGCAACCGAGCAAGACGTCGTTGGCCTGCCAGAGTGCCCTTTACAGGGCTGCATGCTTCAGCTAGAGTTCGCCTACCCACTGGTACCTGACTCCTTGACTGTGTGGGTTACATTTCTTAGCCGCGAGGAAACAGCGCTGCCTGCGATCCATAACATCTTGCTGCTGACCGTCAGTGGAAACAACATTTCACTGGGTCCCAGCAATGTTTTCTGTGATACCCCGCTCACTATGAAGCTGGACATTGAGGAAGAGGTGTATGGGGTACAGTTCTACACTATGGAGCACCATCTGGAGATCGACGCCACTCTTTTGACATCCAAGCCAAACTATAAACTCTGCAACCATTGCCAGCCTTTACGCTACCGCCTGTTGCGTCAGCCACCCTTCACACATGCCCCCAACGGTCTGCTGCTGAATGAACCTACCCACCGATATACAGATAGGTGAGTGACCTGGTAGGTGAATATTTTTCTATGAGTGCCCAAACCTCCACGTAAATCGCCACTCAAAGCCTGTCAGGATCACACAAACATTTCTGAGTGAAATTTTTCTGACTTGGCCTGTTCATAGTCCACCAAGTTTTATATATTTCAGCTTGTCATATGTTTTGTGCAAGCTTGCTGGCAGGTGGGCAGAAAGACAAACAAAACAATACAAAACAAACCGCTCGTAAAATAAGTTTGCAGCGGCATGAAAAATATTTCTGCAAACGGTTGTTTAAGAGAAAAAATGGAGGCTTGCTGAGCAGTCACTGTATACCTTCCTTCTTTAGTGTGATGTAATTAGGAGTTTTTTCAGGGCATGCCAGTAAAAAGTGTTTTGCTTTATTTATCTGTGGAAACTATTCACTTAGATATGTTCTCGTAATACCAGATATCCTTTTTAATGCCCCCAGGAACATAAGCAAGCCGCCTCTTGTTCTGCAGTTTCAAATCTGTTGCCCAACATTTGTTTCCTATAAGTCATAGGTCAGTTATTGCCCACATTTGTTTTCCCCCCTCCCCCATATTCCATGAAAGGGCAAATAGACGGCCTGTTGAAGGTATTATCTGCACACTGTGGTGAGAATTTAATGCTTTGCTTTTATGGAATGTGCTGACACAGGAAAAAAAACATGTTGCTATACATGGCAGAGCTGTGTGTTGTGCCATCTCACTATCATGCTGTCAGTCTGGTTCCCATGAGAAGGATAGTGCTTGATAAGAGGCAGAACAGTGAGCACGCACGTTATGCAAGATGCAGTGATGATATCTAACTTCCATAAAGTGCCTGTACATAACTTCCCAGTATAGTGTGAGTATCCGTGGAAGGTTGCCTACAGTAGGAATGTATTTATTTTGAGGTTTTGGCACACTTCAGTTATTATTGATGTACTGTAGGTAGTTTTACTGCTGTGGTGTATTTCACTAGCTGTGGTTGCATTCCAGTGGTGGTGGTCAGTTGCGATGGCTGTCTGTTTTCTGTTGTGAGAGCATGTGCGATCTTGTTTCTGTTAAATGGTCAGCGAAGATCTAGCAAGTAAGTATGTGTGTTCCAGCCATAAAAGTCTGTAGCTCATCCAACTGAAGAAGAACAGTGTGTCTTTTAGGACAATTTATTTGGAAACACTGTGGAACAAAACAAACAAAATAAAAACATACTGTACAACCTCCAAAACGCAGAATGAAGGGGCATAATGTTTTCACTTTCTTTTACTGATCAGGGCATAAACATTAAATTAGACACGTCGTTTGGAATACTGATGCAGGCCCATTGGCTCGTCATGAAGCATAACGAAACAAACATAACCTCTGACATTGTGAAGGTCACCCAGATGTTTTTGTCCGCCACAAATCCAGCGTAAAGGGCTCCGTTTGACTACCTGAGTCGATTTGCTGAAATGCTTTTCTTGACCACACAGACAGTTGCATCGTCTTGCAGTATGTTTCAGTGGGTTTGACAGACATGGATGATTGACCTTCCACTTTCAGGCTTACTGGCCTTCAGATTAGTTGAGGCAAACTGAGCAAAGGAGATGCCAGAGAACATACCTCCTACGTATCAACCCATGTATGATGGATTGTTTGGTCAAAGTAACGAGATGCAAAGGACTACTTGAGGGGTAAATTATGGCCATGATTGGAGGGCAAAGAGGGACAGTATTAGGAGGTCAAGCAAGTGTAAGGAAAGAAGGTAGCAGAAGATGGTTCCACTCCTCCTCAAAGGAGGTCGTCCAGTGGCAGTGCTGCTACTGCCCCCTTTGCAATTTAACTCTGGTTCTGTACAGTTCTGCATATTATCTGCCACAATTATCCCTTTAGCTACTCAAGTCTAGATTTGCTTGTTTAACTATTGTGTGGCACTCTTTTTTGGCTAATTCTGAAAGCAAGTTAGATCTTAAACCGAGGACTTTATATGTAGTTCTGGTCAAATGGGGGGAACAGCAGTTCTTTCCTTTAAGTCAATCTAATGTTCACACTCAGTTCACACAGCTATTTGAAAAAGTAGGCAATGTTTCTATATCACTTTATTGTCAACACTAATTAATAATAATAATTACTTTTTCTCATAAGAAGAAGTAAATATCACTGATTAGTCGGAAATCCTTCGACAGCACCTACAGCGATTATTACTTTACTCTCTTTGATCGCCTCTTCATTACAAACATAAAAAAAACATAATCCATAGCAAACCGTTAGTAATCTGGTTAAGTAAGTAAAGTAAAGTCAAATTTTATTTATATAGCACATTTCTAGATAAAAGATCACAAAGTGCTTCACAAGGTATAAAACAAAAACAGACAAAAGTTAACAAAATGCAATTCTAAAAATGTAAAAAGGTGTTTTTAGTTGTTTTTAATCTGGTAAAGAGTAGGGCTTGTAACTGGTAGAAGTCATTAATCAGCTAAGGGTTAAAGGTTCAGGAAGAGCCTGGACATTTCTCTGTCCTTGTTTAGTTTATTTGATCATTTTTCATCAGGCAAATGCAGCTGTTTAGGCAAAAGGAAATAGAAACTACAGACCCGCACAACCCAGAGGACTTCTAAAAAGGCATACGATTGCCATAAAAATGATTTCCTGTCCTGTTTGAATAATTTATTTTAGCTCTATACATATAGCACAGGTTGGTGTGGGTCTATAATTAATAGTCCTGAAAAGTAAGGCTTTGTTTGGTGATCTTGCAGGTTCAAATTAAGTTGGTTTTTTTCTCAACTTCCTTATATTTATCTGTTTTTCTCATCTGGAGTCTTTCCGCCAAGAACAACAAGGAGCTACAGAATGGAAATGCATCTGCACATAAGTGTCCACATATCAGTAAAGGCTGGAACACACAGACGAGCACAGGCACACACCAGCAATCTTCTTGCTGTTAGTAGCCTTCACGTATGTTAACTCATGGCTCTGTGTAGTTTGAATACCTTTGAAATGCATATTACAGGGCTTTGTTCAAGACTTCACAAGAGAGCCACTATGAAAAAAAAAAATTCTGGGGTTTTGAGAAGAACAAAAAAGCACTAATGATGAAATCTTATCATGTGACACGTTGACAGTGACTGTAGTAAGGTCCTTTGAGCTATGAGTTATACAGCAGATATTTTACATAGCTATAATTAGTTACAGATAAGTGTGTTTTTATGAATACTGGATAGGAATTCTGATACTAAATTGTTTGAAACCTATAAGTGTGGCTGTTATAAATTCGTCCACAACATCACTATGTGCTTTTGAGGTAGCAAACAAACAAACAAACAAACAAACAAACAAATTAAAAATCTCTATGCTATTTGTTCATTCTTCTCTGCTACCAGTGGCTTTGCTAACATATGACCACATTTAAACTGGTGCCTTTTTTATGCCCGAATCATTCAAAGTTCAGTGTTAAGTGGCTCTGAAAATGGTCAGGCACATGGATTGGACTAAAAATAATTCAGTAAGAAAGCATTCAGTGTCCAAACCAAATTTTTGAAAGACTTTCCGAAACCCATGCTCAAGATCAGTAAAAAAACCCCCAAAACAAACAAAAAAAACCCACAAAAAAACACGATGAGAAGAAAGTCTGGCTACTTTGTCAGTGAACGCAAATTCATTGATTAAACTTCACATTAATTGATTAAACAAGAAAATGGGAAAATTAATAACCGTGAACACAAATCAGTAGATTAAATATTGCAGCTATTTCACCTGCTTCCCAGAAGCTGTGTTGTATCATTATATCAGTGACAAAAAAAAATAATGTGCGAAAGGACGAAGGACCCCACGATGGAGTTTTGCAGATCCTGAGGAAACTGCCTTTGTGGCCCAAGCTGACTGTGATGTATGACACGGGGGGGATCTGATCTCTTGGTGTTTTCTCAGAAAATAACTGAGGATGATATATGGCTCAGTTGACATGAGCTGATAATCTGTTTATTGCTTTTTAAATAGGAAAGTCGTGGGGCACGCTTAAATAAAATGTTTGGAATTGACTGCTACAGTATTGACACGGGTAACGAGTTTGCAGTTCTTTGCTATAGACCTAGGCGCCGGACATAACCACAGTCTTTGGCTTAGTCACTCACCTCAGCTTCCTTTCTAAGCCTTTTAATCCCAGCGTGGCTGTAAACCGCCGCTCCAACTTTGCTACTGAAAGAAGAACATGATTCCCCAGAGTCGTGAGCCATTTTTTACACGCTTTTCCCAGCAATCACATCATCGTGCATGCGAGAACCCAAATGCCTGATATAATCGAATCGTGAGATGGTTTTTAACCTGATAGTACACAGTCTAATTGCACCCAGGTAAGAATGTTGGTGGTAACAATCTGGGGAATTTATTTATCTTACCTCACTCCCTACACGTAAGACAGTTGTGTGACCTATCCTGAGAAATTTACCTGAGTTCATGTGTGAAAATTGTCTGTCAGAGAAATGAACATGCAGCACTGTTTTTATCTCGATTTTAGTCCCTAAAACAAACAGCATGTTTGTTCAAACAGCCATGTATTGAAAACTACAGCACTGTTTTTAGTTGTATTTGTGAGATGACAGTGAAAAGCTAGAAGGACTGACCATCAGCCTAGCGAGAACTAGATTACCTCATTAGATCCAGTCATTAAAATCATCCTTTCTGCTTGTTCTTGCATGAGCAGGCCTCCCATTGTGGCCCAATCAGTAAGTGCTAGTGCTTTTCAGTGCACTGGATTGCCTAAAACCGAGCAGCCCAAATACCTGCCCATCCACAAAAGGGAAAGTTGTGTGCCTCCTTTCAAAGCGGCATCTGTTTCTCTCTTCTTTCCGTCTATTCTGCATGTTTGCTTTGCTCAAAGATAAAGTCTCCCAGAGCTTGACTTTTCCAGAGGCTAAACTAATTCAATTAGAAGGGACATGTTTGAGTGTAACCTAGAGTTGCACCAGTATGAACCAACATTGCAGAACAGGGCATACTGTTGTGCAGATGAGAGTCTGTCAGGCCAAACGTTCTGTGTTGATAATAATAAAGCCAACATAAATAACTAATCTCAGGCACGAACTTTGCTGTAAGAGAATTCATTTTGTTACTTGATCTTTAGGCTTGTCACTTTTTATATTTCGTACTTCACGGCAAACTTGTACTTGGTCTAGGTCTTTCTGTTGGGAATGCCATGAACAAACATGGAAAAGTGAAGAAGAGGGAGGGGGGCGAAACAACAAAATTATGCAGATTACATGTTTTACCCTAAGCATCTAATTGAAAACATTTACGTGTTCTTATTCAGTAGTAAATAAAAAAAAGTGCTCAGAAAAGGCAAAGGCTTTCCTGAACCTCATTCAAAGCCTTCTTTAGTATGATCTGACTCTTTAGTTTAAATCTTTGGGGTACCAGGGAAAGTTTAGCGCTTGATCCTGCTGATGCGTTGCATTCACACTCTGGAATATATATGGCAGCTTTGGGAATAGTGCGATATGTCTGTGCGTGTTTTAATTAAAGCCTGTGTGTATGCGTCTCTCATTGCTATGTAATTCTATGGGCTGTATGCGAGGTGCTTTCTGTAATAGGCATATTTATGGTCCATGTAAAATAATCCATGGCTAAACTATTGGTTCTACTTAATCCCATTCATAGATGCCGTTTTTAACTGATATACCAAAAAAGGCAGCATGCATACAGCATGCAAGCATTCCCTTTACTTTAAGAACTGAAAGACATCAACATGCGCTACTGCACATTAACTGTTGTGCTGTTTGATTGTACTACAACATCTTAAAAAGATATATTCAAAAGTTGTATTCTTTAAATGTAAAGTGATGTTTTTTATAACACTTGCAAATCAGAAATCCAGTATCTCAAATAATAAGGATATTTCCTAAGATCAATCAAAAGATACAATACAGAAATGTCCAGCGTTTGTAAGGTATGTTCATTTATATACTCAATACATAAGTCTGTGGCTCCTTTCACACAAATACTTGCATATTTTTGAGTAATTTCAGCGCAGTGTGGGATGGAGGCAATCAGCCTGTGGCCCTGCTGAGGAGTTATTGAAGCCCAGGTTGCTTTGATTGCGACCTTCACCTTATCTGTATTTTTATGTCAGGTGTTTCTCATCTTCCACTCGACAGCATCCCATACATTCTCTATGGGGTTCAGATCAGGGGAGTTGGCTAGACAATCCAGCTCGCACGCTCAAGACAGATGTTTTAGAAATAACACATCATGTGTTAACTTTTAACACATCTGCGTGTCTTGTTAAGGACTAAACACACGTTGTTTTGAACACCGTCACTGTGTAGCACATTTAGCACATTTAGCACATTCTCTGTATTAAATATTTCTACAAACTGAGCAACAGTCCAGAAGATTTTCTCCAGGTAAGACATTTCTAACGTTGTCTCGGTTAGCTACAGTATAACAGTTGTAGCTCCTTTCTTGAATCTTCTCCTTGTGAACATCTCACAAGTTCTTCAATTGACATTTTTTGACAATCCTCTCAAGGCTACAGTCACCTGTTTTACTTTTGCACCTTTTCCTACCACACGTTCCCTTCCAGTCAACTTTCCATTAACATGCTTCAAAACATCTGATTTACTCTGTGAGTAAACTCTATGAACAGCCAGTCTTTTCAGATGTGGTTTACCCAACTCATGGAGGGCATGGATGATTATCATCTGGACAACTGTCAGCAGTCTTTCTCATGACTGTGGTTGCATGTACATATTTTATTGAAAGAAACATAGTATTTATACTGTTTAAACAATAATGGACTCAAAATCAAAATATTCTAATGCTCTGAATATATGAATATAGATAAAATTTGCTAATGACTTATAATTAAGTTCCCAAATCTTATACCATGATCACAATCATAATAATACCAAAAAAAGTATCAAAACAGGAAAAAGAACCTTAAACAATACAGATGTAAATGAAGGTGCTTTTGTGATTCAATTATTTTGTTTTTATTGCATGTTTCCAGAACTTTCTTTCGTTGCCTTTACTTATTTTTACTCTTGTTCTTTGTTAAATTGTAATGAGTCATAAAATAACACACTTGCCTCAGTTTTTAAAGAAAGTAATTCCACTGATTACAGGGACCAGTAGTTAGAAGAGGCAATCTGATTATGATAGAGGTACAACGTAAAACCAGAGAGAATAAAGAGACTTGGAAGAGACTTCCAAAAAGCACCCTCACTTACATTTTTATTATTTACTTGTTTTCTTTCCCTGGGATTAATTGCTTGTCTAGTGGTTTTGGTTTCTCATTAATAGCTTTGATTATTTTTTTGGTTATGGCTTTGATTTTCTTATTTATATATTTTTCTTTCAGACTTTTTTGTTTCAGAAATCCTTATCATGGTGCCTCAAAAAAACATTATGGTGACTTAGACAATCAAAGTGAGTAAGCCTCCATTATTTCTCCCATATTTCGTCACAATGGTTCCTTGAATCGCTGTGATAAGGAAACACAACAAAGCTGGACCCGAAGTGGGTAAAAGCGGACGTATCAGTCGATCGGAAAGACAAATATGTGAAAGTACAAACTTAGAAATTTACTAGTTGAATAAACTTACTGTGTTTTTTTTCTCACTCTTTGTGCAGGGATGTGATACCACATGTTACGTATACTTACCAGGTCCAAACGATCTCCAGGCAAAGTGAGAGTGAGCCATCTCCACCTTTGGTGCATCAACTTGGGGCACCTTATTGTGGTGATGGTCGCATCCAAAGGTAACAGGCACCACGTATATATATATATATATATATATATATATATATATATATATATATACATATATAAGTGGTCCGCCGGTGCACATTTGCTGTCAAAATAAAAGATGCACACCAGATAAGAAGTTGGAAGGCGCGTTTCTGTACATAAGATGTTCTGGAGGAGGACAGACATTTGTTCAGTACTTCTTGGAATTTCTCTGAATTTCCGGGAATACGCACTTCTTTTGCAGTGGAGGAACACCAAAGTAATTGCTTATGGAGCTTGCTTCTTCGACATCTTCTGAACATTGTCTGTCCTCTTCCAGAACATCTTATGTATGCAAACGCGCCTTCCAACTTCTTAGCTGGTATGCATCTTTTATTTTGACAGCAAATGCGCACCTGTGGACCACTTATGTGCAGCCCTGTATATACATACATATATATATATATATATATATATATATATATATATATATATATAAATATATATAGATATATATTCTAAGCACTTGTCTCCTGCTCTTTTAGTTCCAAAGGAGAGGAATGTGACGATATGAACTCTATGAATGGGGATGGCTGTTCTAGTCAGTGCAAGAAAGAGCCATTCTTCAACTGTGTTGGTAAGTCTTGAAAATGCTCTACTGCTATCTGATGCTCTGTCCATAGCTCTGAGTTCAGTATGACAGGATGATATAGCAGCGTATGCATAACCATTTAATAGTCTTGAAATAATTCCTTGTGCAAGAAAAGTAAAAAAAAAACAAAAAAAACAATGAACTGTTTCATTGGTAATCACAAATAAACTTGTTTTAATTGCCAAACGGGACATAAACACACACAATTTTATAAAGGTAGGATTTCTAGTAATGTATTAACACTTTAAAAAAAATTTACACATTATTATTATATGTTTGGATTCCCATGCTTCATTATTTCACAATAAAAAGAGACTGCAGACATTTAAACGAGACTCACTTTGTGAATGAAAAGATTTGACACATCGTCTGGGTGTACTTCAAGTACTTGATGCCTATTCCAAACAAATAAAACACCAGAAGATATCATAATCACTCCAACCTCTTGTATAAAGAAAAAAAAAACTGGAAATCATTACTTTTAAATAGAGAAATGTTGGGTCTTTTTTTTTAAACATAGTTGAAAGAGAGACATCTCCTTTTATAATTTGTTTTTTTTTTAATTTTATAAATAGATGAATGACTTTTTGTTCTGGGTCCCAGTAGCTGATAATCATATTTCTTCCACTCTTGTGATTCTGTGTATGTACAGTACATGGATACACATGTGTAACCCTCTGTGAAGTGGCCACTTAATCCCTGTCAGATTGCTGGATGACTGAACTGGCTGTGCTGTTTTTCCACCAACTGCAGTGCTCTGGGATGCTTGCAAGTGTGTGTATGTTTGTGTGTGTTCAACACTGCTGAGGTTTTACACAGAAATCTAAGACTATAATGAAGGGACCTTCTGTCCATCTGTCTGTATGTGCAAGCAAGTGTCTGCTTGTCAGTGAGTTGGATGGAGAACTGACAGTAAGTATACAACAGGTCTAGGATGTTACAATCAGGAGGAGCTTTAATAGGCTATCATGATTCAGCCGGTTTAAATCTGGAACTGATGACAATCACAAGTTCTTTGCATACAAACCCACCTGCTGTTACAATCCAGTTGAGATACTGTCCACATCCAGATATACATCCTTAAAATCATGGATTTTAAGTCAGATTTCACTCTTTTTTTTTGTCTGTTTGTGCCCACGATGACAATCAGAATAATAATTTTTAAAAAAATCTCAAAGGCACCAAGTCACAATCTTTTTTTAAAATTTAATCTAACTAAATTTAATTTCTATCAAACTTTAATACTAAAGCACACCCCTTCTGACCTTTTTTTCATTCTATTCCTTGTCTCTTTAGCTCACATTCTACCTATTATTCCTCTACCATTCACAATCACTGTTTGAACTTCCTCTTGTCTCAGTCTTACTGTTCCCCTTCTTCCTCGCCTCTGTTCCTGCTGAGTGAGTGGCAGGAGACTTATTCTATATGCCCCCTCAGTAGCCCCTCGTTTTACCATTGCCAGAGCACAGAACTGACTTGAGCTTTTGGCTGTGCTGTAGATGGGTGGAATTTCGAGGAGAAGGCCCTGGCCAACTTGGCACAGAGTGCCGCCTTTCCCCCCAACTGGAACCCCACCGGCTGACGCTGCTTTAGCTGAGAGTTGAGACCAGTGAGGCCCAGGCAAACCTCCCTGCTCAGCTCCCCTCTCCTCCACTCCATAAGCTTTCAGTTCCAGCCCCAAACTCCGGGTGGGATGTCTGGAAAAAATACTGCTGTATCTTACTTTACCCATTGACCTTGCCCCACACCACCCCCTCCACTTTCTGTGCTTGTCTGTTTTGCTCTCTTTCTCTTTTATTCTTTCTTAATATTTTTTGCCCCTTCTGCCCTTATATATCTATATACGCCTTATAATTTGATTCTTACTCCCTTTATCCCTTACATTCATCTCTTGCCTTTATCTGATTCTCTACTCATTCCAAATGAGGACATGCTCAACAAGAGAGATGGGTGGCGGTGAGAGATATGTTTAAGATGAACCACGCTGATATCTTTGATGCACTCAGTCCTTCTGTTTAAGAAGTTATTTTTATCGCACAGATAACTTATTTGAAGTGTGTTGTGTTTTCAAATGCAGAGGAGCCAAGCATGTGCTACTACTATGACGGTGATGGGGTATGCGAGGATTTTGAGCGAGAGACAGGTGTGAGAGACTGTGGCCTCTATACCCCCAGTGGTTTCCTGGACCAGTGGGCTTCCTCTATTGAAGTTTCCCATGAAGAAAAGCCCTATTGTTCTGGTGAAGTTGCTGCTGGATATCCCGCTGTGACTAAGGTAAGGCCAGACCTGTCTTCTCCTACCAATACCAGTTAAAGTTACCATCATTTAACAAAATTGCTTAACTTAATTTGTCACACCAGAGGTTAACATATATTTTAAATATATTAAGATTATAAATATTGTATCATGCAATCAATCATAAAAAAGAGGTCTTTGAATCTATGATTCTTATGACTATTGCTTCCTTATTCATACTGTTAAATGCACACAGTGCAAAAGACTCTGCAACACTTTAAAAAAAAAAGCAAAATACCTTTTTTTTTGCTGGCTAATTGGTAATATCGGGACTTTTAATTAGATGTCTCCCAAATTGCATGTACAGGTTTTCTGCTCTCACTGAAGTAATGCTTATAGAAGAAGCATACAAAGCTTTACTTAAGGCTGCTTGCTGCCTTGATGTGTTTCTTTAGAGGCAGGAAAGGGGCTGACTACCTAAATAGAATGATTTACTTTATGGGGGCTTTTCCCCCCTAAATGGAGGTCGGTCCTTACAGTGTGTGCATACAGACATGTGTCCTCACAACATAAGTGATACAAGCACACACACACACAAAGCTTCGGACACACACAAATGCATTAGCCTCAATCCTACTTAATCCCCGTTCCCTAATATGGATAGTGAAAGATAAGACATGTTGTTGATGTATGTTATCTCTTTTTAAAGCCATATTTTATTTTTTGAGGTAATTATTTTGTCATTTTCTCACAAAAAACATTCAGCTAGTAGGTAAGTTGCACTGGTGACATCACTTTATTGTTAAATGCTATAGTGATAAATATACTTTACACTGTGCTTTGTCCTGAAAGACTTTACACCTCTACACAAACTGTGCTGTCTCTTCTGAGGTGTATAATGCTGGAAGTGTGTGTTGTTGGTAGAGCTTGTTCCTACTGCTGATGATGCATTTTTACAAAGCCAATGAACTAGTTTTTCCTGAACAGCTGTGTTAAGGTGCCTTGCTCAAACAGGGATAGGAGATTAACCATCACTTAACTGACAGTTAATGCATTTGATATTTGTATTGCACAACCTCTGTTTGAGTATTAAAAAACAAAACAAAAAAAACCAAGTTTGTTCCAACCAACAACATTGCAGCTGTTTTACTTTCTGAGGGAAACGAGACACCAGTGGAACATGTCCATATAACCATAGAGGAAGGATTTCTACTGTGAAGGACACATTGTTCATTCAAAAAACACTTCTACTGTGAAGAACAAACTGTTCCCCAAGGGTCATATGTGATGACATCACCTCATTATAAGGCCACTGAAATGCAAGCGCCTATGCATGTGTGGAAAATATGCAAACACAGGTTAACAAAACACGACGATCTTGTCGCTGTCTGTCTCTGCTCTGTCCATCTCTCCCTTACATTCTCACATAGTCTTATTTATACAATGAGCTGAAAATCATAAATATTTAAATCACCAGTGTTTATGTTTATTTTTCAACTTTTCAACACATCAAAATTTTCTCAAATTGTATTTTAACTTTAAATGAAACTGATTATTCTATGTTCTTCTGGCTTTAAGCATAAGTGCAGTAAGAGTTAAAATATATGATTGCTAATAGGGGTTTATTTTAACAAAAAGAAAGAAAGATAACATATCTTGGCTTCCAATAACTGAGTTAAAATCCTCTCCAGGCTGTTCTCCTAAACAGTTGTGCAATTGAACGTGTGTGGCATTGCTGACTGCACTGGAGGCTCATGCCTCAGATGAAGCATGTAAAGACTGTGTGTGAAGATGAAGACCAGGCAGTAGGTCTGTCTTTGTTCATACAGTTTAAATGTGACCATGTTAGAACAACACGTAATGCAATGCAGTCGCCAGTTGCAAAACACTGGCTTTGAAGATTTTACCTATTTCGAAGCAACTTTCGCCAGTGTCCAGCCATTTGGTATTTTAATTGCTGTTTTTGCTCGTAATTGTCCTTAATGGCAAACAACAATTTACCATAGAGTGCATTAGTCATTCTTCAGGCATCTGGATCTAATTCCCTTCTTCTAGTTTCAAACTTTCCTGAGTGCCTTGGAAAGCCTTTTTAGTCAAAAAACAGTTGTGGTGGTTCTGCCAAGTTCCAGGTAACTTTAAGATGATGGTGATCAATGTGAAAAGTTAAATTACATTGTAATTATTTCTGAAAGGCAATGAGCCTTCATTTTGTAGAACAGAGTGATGTTACAGGGAGTCAAATCTGCTGAGCAAGGCAAGTGGTGAGCCACAATTGTGTTTGTGTGGTCAAGAAAACTTCTTTTTGCTGTTACATGGTAGACCATAACACGTGTTACAGTGCAGGTTCTTTCAGCCAAAATGTTCAGTTTTGGACATACCAGGATGTTAATGTCTGCAGCCCTGACAGTTTGGACCAATAATAGCATGTTACTGATAGTGTTCCTGGTGTGATATGTCTTGTTTTCATCAAAAGCTTACAGGCTATTCCAGTGAACACTGCTGTTTGATCACTGGGTCACGGAGCCAACTATAGTCACCAGTTGTAACCATCAAGATGAAGGCTGGGTCAGTTTTACTAAAGAATTTCTTTGCTTTAAGCACAAGTTTGCAAATTGCAAATGTGCACATAACAGTTTTCAAATCTGGACTTTAAGGGCATGATCAAAAAAGTTTTCGAAGTGCTGGAAACTGTGTCAATTTGTTTTCCTTTCTCTTGAGAGACAGAAAAACAAGAGATGTTAGGCCAATCATTGTTTGCTTTACCTGAATCTACTATTACACTGTAAACTGACACATATGGAGGTGAGTTATGGTGTATCTGGGTTCAATACTGTGCCTGAAAGGAAACTTTAATGGCCTTTAAAAATAAATTCCAGGGAAAGTTAAGAGGATTTAAACTATTCCAAGTAGTAGAAATGGCTAAAGTTACCTCGCTTACACAGATGCAAACAAAAACAGTGATTTGCTAATCTCGTAAACCCATATTTTATTCATAATAGGACATATTTAGCATTTAAAAAGAGACATTTTACAATTTCATGAAAAATATTTGCTCAGTTTGAATGTGACATCACCTGGCTCTCTTGTAATGTCTGAAAAACATAAATTGGGACAGGGGAACAACAACTGAAAAAGTAAGTAGTACTAAAGACAATTTCTGTCTCTGGCTGGAATTGAATCATGGGAGAAGCCCCCACCCCAAAAAATGACCCAAGACTTTTGAGCAACTAGAATCCGATATCAGATAACAACAGGACAACATTCCTCTCTGAGTCCAGCAGCTGGTCTTCTCAGTCCCCAGATGTTTACAGAGTGTTGTTAAAAGGAGTGGGGGTGCTACATAGTGGTAAACAACACCCTGTCTTAAGTTTTTTGAAATGTGTTGCTGCCAACAAATTTAGCTAACATTTTCAAATAAAGTGGTAAAACTTCTCAGTTTAAACATTTGCTATGTTTTCTGTCTTCTATTGTAAATAAAATATGGTTTTAAAAGATTTGCAAATCATTGCTTAAAATAGGTTTTTTTCTAATTTATTTTTATTTTTCTTGCTTTTTGGAGTCACTAAAGTATACATGTCTTTTTAAGAAACAAGTACGAAGAGCATTCATTAACCATGAATAATAATATAAGCTACAGTGGCCACTAAAAACTTACTCTCTTGTTCATTCATCCAATCTTTGTACACTTCATTGTACACCACACTGAAGTTGGGTTTCTCTCAAATAAGTAGAAAGATTCTTATGCACGACCTGATCACTAATAGAGATACAACAGCAGCCTTCCCTTCCTGTTGCGGACCTTCTATTTAGGATAACATTTTGATCTCAGTCAACCACACTCCGGAGACAATGCCATTACCATGACACAAAGCCAAAATAACTTCTCTGCTGGAGTTAGTGTCTGGTTAACCACTAGCATTTATCCCATAATATGTACCATGCCTCTTGGTGTACTGGTCTGTGTGTGTGTGTGTGTTTATGTGTGAAAGTGAGAAAAGTTGCAAACTGAGGCCCAGAAAGAGGTTAAGTTAAAAAGGAGTATGCAAAGAAAAGCATTACAGAGTCCAGGGACACAACGAGACACCTAAACATCTCAATTCAGTGGAATTCAATTTGATTTATATAGCACCAATTCACAAAAACAGTTGCATCACGGCACTTTGTATTGGAAAACTGTAAAGTAAAGACCCTGTGATATTAAAGAGAAACCCCAACATTGACCAACAACACAACCCTGTATAAGCAAACACTCTGTGAGAGTGGGAAGGAAAACCTCGCTTTTAACAGGAAGAAACTTTCAGCAGAACCAGGTGCAGGGATGGAGAGCCTGTGGCCACTTGGCAGTGAGGGGAAAGTAATAAGAACAGAGAGAGACAGGAGAAAATTGCTAATGATTAAATACAGTAGTGGTGTATAAACACACGTGGGGTGACTTCACCAGTTGTCTTATGCGTCATCCGTCTCCACTCTTCTTTCCAAAAACACTGTGCAAGTAATCCTGTGCTAGCTGCATTCCTTAAGGATTTTTGTATAAAGTAATGCATGGCCATGCCTTTTTAATGGTCAAATAATTCTTTGAAAATTCATTTAAAGTCTTTGTCAATTAATTCAGCATACCGAGGACATAACAAGAGTGGTGAAAGGTGGTCAACTTGAATTTGTGTTCAAATGAAATGGATGGCACAGGCAATATATAATCAATGAGAAACATGGATATGTCTAAAGTGAGCAGAGTGGCTGGTTTTACAAAGAAAAAAAAAGTATCAAGAGATCAAACACATAAAAGCTAAAAGCAAGACAGCTGCTGCGGACAAATTAGCACCGTGAGTGTGCATAATAGGAAAAACGCAATGTAGCAGTTTAGCATGAAAAGCATTCAGTTTAAGTGTTTTTGTCAGTAACACCAGAAAAGTGGCAAAATATAAGTAAAGCCCAGGCTGTGTGAAGCTAAGAAAGAAAGCCAGAAAAAATAATGACAATGCAAGCTGACAGACTTGTCAATATCACAACTGTACTATAAAGAGATGGGCGAATCACTCAGATTAGTTGTTGTTCAGGTCTTATACCAGTGGTGTAATACCTGAGTAAAAAAGAGTAAGTAAATAACTTAAATAAATAAACAGGGTTCAGAAGTAGTCTGAGCCTGCAATCAAATTTTGTTCACAAGTATAACAGTATAAATATAAAATACACTGTTATACCTGTATTTTTACTATTGAATTCTAATTATGCTGTATTATAAAATTAATGTTCTAGGATTGTTTATCAAGGCTTTTAAAATCAGTATCTTTAATTCATCTCAAATGGAGAGATGGTTTGTTAAAGTTACTCAAAGTATAAATATGAAAGACAGAAAATTATAAACTCTCTATAAAAAAATAATTATAAATAAGGTACTCCATTTCAGGTAATTATTTGCTGTCTAAAAACAACATGTCTTACTGATGCTCATCAGGAACGACAAAGAACAACAAACTTCAGACCCTCTTTGTATTCTTGCACTGAAATCTGATGGATCTGGTGACCCTACGCTCCTGAGAATATGGTAAATGGTAAATGGCCTGTATTTATATAGCGCTTTACTAGTCCCTAAGGACCCCAAAGCGCTTTACATATCCAGTCATCCACCCATTCACGCACACATTCACACACTGGTGATGGCAAGCTACATTGTAGCCACAGCCACCCTGGGGCGCACTGACAGAGGCGAGGCTGCTGGACACTGGCGCCACCGGGCCCTCTGACCACCACCAGTAGGCAACGGGTGAAGTGTCTTGCCCAAGGACACAATGACCGAGACTGTCCAAGCCAGGGCTTGAACCGGCAACCTTCCGATTACAAGGCGAACTCCCAACTCTTGAGCCACGATCGCCCAATACGTCTCTAAGCTCAAACATAAGCAGCTCTGGAGCGGGGTTGGTCTGCATAAATTACCATGACTATCCAATCTGGTAAGAAGCGAGCCGCCTCTGTAATACAGAAAACCCAGGGTTAAATAAATCTTAAGTTTTTTTTTAGTTAAGTTAACTTGATAAACCCAAATCCTGAACTGTAGTGCATGCCTCTGATTCAGGACAATCCTAAAGTGTAATGAACTCTGTGTGTTTATGGGTATTTGTTGCTGTTGGGGGTAGGGGAAGTAGATAGCACATCATTTCCTTCAGATCTAGTAAACAACTGCTGTATTGGCTTTGTGTATCAGGTCTGTTTGATGTCTAAAGACTGTGTTGATTCTGTGGGAGAGAGAGCAAGGCGGGCAACAGTGATTGGTATCTTTACGGATGCAAGGAAGCAGCAACAGCACAAGACGGCACTTGAGCAGAAAGAGAAAGATATCGCATATCTGCATGATTCTCAAATGCTGTGCACTGGTCTAAGAGAGAGACGGTGTGTGTGTGTGTGTTTGTTTGTGTTTAGGTGTATACAGATATATTGTATACTTTTGCTGTATCATAATCATCTTCATACACCAGTGCAAAACCAAAGAGAAATATGAATGACGCTCCAACATGGAACCACTAGGAGTAATTCTTCAACACGAAAATGAATGGTGCAAAGAGTCATTAACACAATCTGCCAGTTTGAATAAAATATAGCAGTTTAGTGGCCTGTGCTCCTCCTTATACAATGCAAATGTGATATTTATCTGACTGATACACGTTTTGTTTTCGGTAATAAAGTCTTTGAATTCTTGCACTACCCTGTTTAGTTATGTACAATTGTAGAGACTTTTTGCATTTACATGTTACATTAAAAATGAAGGAAATGATATATAAAGATAATTGCCTAAATTACAGATGAAATAATGTAAGGTGGCAGAAACTCAAATGACAAATGACAGCTGGGGTTTAAGGTTATAAATGGGGTAAAACAATCTGGAAATTAACTCAGCCAAAAGTCTTACTGCATTCAAAAGAAAATACATAAAGGAATAAAAAAAAATTCTTTTGAAAGCTGAAAATGGTCCAACACCACTCTTACTGGCCATTCCCACATTAAAATGTTCTCAAATGAATAGTTCGATCCAATCAAAATACCACTAGAAAGTGTATGAAGTTAACATTAATGGCAAAATAAAAAATAAAAAAGTCATTATTATCATTATTGTTGCCATTAACTTTTTAGCTAGGTTGAATAGTTGTGTGTGTGTGTGTGTGTTGTCATATTGTGAACCTAATGCAACATTTGTAGACATCAAATATAGTATACCTGTACAATGACATAACTTCAAGCTTATGTAAATGATTCAGAGACAAGACAGAAACACATCGGCAAACACACACACACACACATCACATACACACGCACACATAGTGCCGACTCCATATCAGAATTATAGGGCAGGTCCATAGGGGCCTTAAATGTACTACTGCTCTCTTTGTGGAGCAGAACATAATGTTCCCCCGCTACCACACTGTGGAATATGGTGAGCCAGCTCTACTTGCTTTAGGGGAAATGGAGCTGAGAATTGGCCCTAGCAACTGACCTTTGTCTGTGCGTGTGTGCCTGTGTGTGTGTGTGTGTGTGTGTGTGTACCCATGTGTGCCTCCATTCATGTGTACAGCTTCCCCGTCTTCGTGTACATGTGTGTAAATAACTTTGTGTTTGTGTAGGTGCATTTAGACTTTCAGCTTCAAAAAAAGGCAAACCAGGTGATTTCTTCAGACAGTGCTGTTGCCCAGGTAATCTCTGATGCAACTCCCAGGAACCTCTTGAGAACACTAATCTTAATTATACATAAGCACCAGAAGGGATAACATTTTACATCTCATGTTGCAAGAAGCTGCTTATATACAAAGTTTGCCCATCTTGAGAAAGATGTAAAACAAACATATGTGGATGAGGTTTGGATTAAATAACCCCTACCACATTCATCTTTGCCTAAATGCTTTATGGTAAATGCTTTAGAGGGAAGAAAGAGAGAGAAGGAGGCACTGTAAAAGAACTTATTTCTGTCTAGTAAAACCAGGAAACAATAACTGGCCCCGTTCTGTCCTCCCAAAAAAAAGCATCCAGCATGTGTTTATGCACTTAAGTGGAGGATACATGCCTACTGTATACAGGCTACTGCAGCGCATACATACATGTTTACACATTCCTTCCTCTTCATATACATGCAAACAAATACACTGGCAAACTTACACCTACTGCTACACTAGCTAAAA
Organism: Neolamprologus multifasciatus; assembly: GCF_963576455.1. Lineage (NCBI taxonomy): Eukaryota > Metazoa > Chordata > Actinopteri > Cichliformes > Cichlidae > Neolamprologus > Neolamprologus multifasciatus. The sequence continues at coordinate 22,108,120 of NC_140445.1, read as the reverse complement.
CACACACATGCACACATGCACACACGCACACACACACACACACACACACACATAGAGTACCCACAAAAACAGAAGTTCATACAGTAGCTGAGCTGTTGCTTTCACCAGTTCAGGAAGGCCAATCTGGCACGGTCTCTTTCACCAACATGCCCCACAAACCACACAGTCCTCATCAGGCAGGGTGCCAGTGACATAAGCATGCGGTATCATTAAAAAGAAACCTCTGGGGTGGCATTTTTTTCCCCCCTTTTACTTTTCCAGTTTCAGTTATTATTGTGGTTCCAGCATGTGGAAACCTCATTGAAGATGGTGATTTTTTTTATGTCACTGATGACCCCCGCATAACATTTTCAAGCTGTTAATATGCAGGGTTTTAGCACAGTTTTATTATACAGAGGGGTCTATAACTGAGGGACATTCTCCTCAGGCCCATCTGTTTTCAACTTGCTGGCATTGTATGCTCAACAATCCCTATACATTAGTTTGTGGTCTATGCTCCCTACCACCCAGTCACTGCATCATTGCACCACTTACTAACTTTTACAGCCCCACTCTCAGTAGGCCATGGAAGTTACATATTATTAGCCTTGGACCAATGGGATGGTGAGCTTCAGTAGGTATGGGCGGGTCTTGGTGACAGGACATTACCTCACACACCAGGCTCTCACCAGCATTCCAGTAAACCCTGGGATGGTGCTTGGAAACGCATACTAGTTTCTCTCTGTTTCTCTTTCTCTCTGTTGTCACAAATGCCTCACAGATGCTGACTTCTGCTTCCAATGTGCAGACTTAAAATTAAAAAAAAAAAAAACAATGATATGATGGTGCAGTAGCTGCAGGGGTTAGCATCAGGAAACGGATCCTGGGTTTGATTCCACTGACCAGCTGGGGCCTTCTTTGTGGAGTTTTCATAATGTTGTGTCTGCCTGTATTGTCTTTGGGTACTCTAGTTTCTACTCATAGTACAATAACATGCATTTTAGGTTAACTGGTGATTCTGAAATGGTGGTAGGTATGGATGTGAGTGTGAATGGTAGTCTGTTTGTGTTGGCCCTGTGACAGAATGGCAATCAGGCCACGGTGTACCACATCTTTTGCCTTATGACAGATGGAAGAAGCTCCAGTAACCTAGTAACTCTAATCCGGATAACTAGTGAAGAAATTGAATATACACATGGATGGATGGGCTTTTTGGAAGGAAGCTAAGACAAACTAGTGTAGAACGAGGCAGTGTGAGTAATTAAATATATTTTTTCAAAAGTTCTCTTGGTGAGGCTGTGGCTCCAGTGGCTCATCTACCAATTTGGAGGGTCAATACACCCCTGACTCCTCCACTCCACATGCTGAAGTATTCTTGGGTAAGATACTGAACCCCAACTTAACCCAGATCCATCCACTGAAGTGTGAGTGACTCTGTGAATCTTAGACAGCACTTATACGTAGATAAAAGCACTATATGAATATATGTGATTGCATGGGTGAGGAAGTAGAAAATGCTTTAAGTGCTGAATTGAGTAAAATGGTGCTATATAAGTACCAGTCATTTTACCAAAAATGTCATCCTAATTTTATAGAGTCCAAAATTTTTCCAAATACAGAAAAATGCAAAACAATTTGAAGCCTTGTCCACATCAATATGAATATTCTGATAAAAGTAGCTTTTTGTATACATCCACATGTAAACCCCTTCCAGGGGGAAGATTTGCCGAAAGTCAATTTCTGAGTTTACATGTGGAAAGCAAAGATGCTGTCTAACAATGTTAATGTGTTAATTTTTTTTTTTTTTACATCAGTCTCCCACATAGCAAAATTGGTATGGCCCAGATCTGGCCCACACAATGTGCTTACACATGGCCCACATACCGCAAAGAATGACGACCCTTTGGTGGACCAGATCTGGTTTGCCAGATGTGGCCCACACATGGGCCAGCACAAGGCCAGTTGCAGACACACTGGTGGTCCTGTGCTGGCCCATGTGTGGATTACATGTGGCAAACCTGATCTGGGCCACCAAATGGCCGTTATTCTTTGCTCTATGTGTGCCATGTGTAAGTTGTGTGCAGCCACGGACCAGTTGCAGACACACTGCTGGCCCTGTGCTGGCCCAGAACAGTTTCAGCTCTGGCCCCAGATGTCACCCTACTGTGTACCTTAATCAAGCCATGTAATAACAACATGTGCCGGAACATGATAGCGCAAATGAAACATGACAAAACTCTGTTCAGACAGTGAATGGACTGATTCTTACATAGCACTTTTCTACTCTCCCAGATTACTCATAGTGCTCTATACAACATGCCACATTCACACACTTTCTCTAAACTGAGTGCTTACTAACTACTTTCATACACATTCACAATCTTTACATACAGCCTGGAGGAGCCAGGGATTGAACCAGTAACCTTCCAATCATTAGATGACTCGCTCTACCTCCTGAGTTACGGCCACCCGGTGGTAAATATAAGTAAACCCTCACTAGGTTTTGGATAAAGTGTACACTCACAAAACTGTCAAAGCTGCATTTGAAATGTTGGCTACCATAGCAGTATAGTATTGTATCATGACATTTGGCCTTTCTAACTGAAATAGGAAAATAGGAACATAAATAGTACCATCATTGCCAGACCTGGCCCACATCTGTTTGACATACACCCCGCCATGACACCAGTCAGTCAGAAGTGCCAGATTGATGCTGGATCTGGGCCAGACCTGTTTTCTATGAGCCTGGGCCACATAAACCAAACCACAATCGGGCCAGATGTGGCATGCCATCATACAAACAGTGCCATCTATGCCAGGCCTTGCCCATATCTGAATGACATACCACTTAACATGCCAGAAATCAGCCAGCAGTGCTGGCTTAACACCAGATCTGGGCCAGACCTGTGTGCTATGTGGGCTGTGTGTCTTCTTTGTAGGCTTCTGACTGACCAATATTTCCATATGGTTAGGGTTATATTCTTTGCCATAGTCATGGCATTGTGCTTTTTGTGGTCCCACGCAGATAATTTTCAAAATGAAAGCAGAAACCCATTTAAAAAAACGAACTTTTACTTGTGGACATAGCCTAAGACACTACCTTGTTTTATAGAGTTTAAAGTCAGGTGCTGGCCTGCAAGCCACTTTATAACCCACTTCCACCTGCTGTTATGCTGTGTCTGACTTCAGTATCAGACATAGCATCACACTGTCAAATCTGTTGATGCTGTTCTGTTGTAGGGGTCTTGTTGCTGCTTTCCTTGAATGCATTTTCATGTAAACACTCGTAAGTGCCTTATATTCTCCATTTTTTGAGTGGGTGGCCATACCACTCAACTTATGAATTACTGTACTACAAATGTAAAAAAAAGTGTTAAAAGATAGTTTAAGATGTATGTACTAATATCAATAACTAAACCTTTAATACCTATATATGAAAGGTTTAGTTCACTTGACCACAAGTGATTTGTCCAAGATATTAATTAAAAATGTTAGCTAATACAGTAATAAATTTAACATCTGACAAACAGATGTAGCATTTATAGCATTTATAATAAGATAGCATATACATTTGAAAACTGGCAGTCACTGATCATTAAACATTTCAATGTGAAGGTCCTTGAGCTGCCTATACTTACAGTGTTGAGCTATGTAAATAAAACTGAATTAAATTGGATTGCATTTGAACCCCCTGTAGATTCACTGCAATGCTTTGTTTAATGCAGAATAGAAAGAAAGGAGACTAGAGTTTCAGGAAAGTCCTGAACGCTCTTGGGACATTCTCCAATTTTTGAAAGATATGGAAAAGAGCTTTGCAGGGCCTCCTAAAAATGTGATATAAATCTTTCAAGAACATATAACTCTTTCTTTCTATGAGATTTATTGAACTGCATTCAAGGCATTTTTAATAGTTTTTTATTATTTATATATTTTTTAAAATCTATAAGTTTCAACATCAGGTGGGTTTAGACTGTATATACCGTGTGATGTGTTTGCTTGCGTAAGAGCATATATATATATATATATGTATTTGTATATGGTTAAGTGTTTTGTGCACAGAGGTGATCTAACGTCTCCCTGGCACCAGCAGAAAGGCTTGTTGTTGTTATATTATGCTATTAGAGCCATTAGTGTTATCATCATTACTGTACCTTTGCTAAGAGACCCTCTCTCCATTTCCTACTGTTTATAGTGCGCTTTATGACTTTAGTCGATTTTGTTTTCATTGCACACAGTATTTTTAGAGTAATGAGTCTGACAGTTGAACTCTCTCATTCTCATCACATTTATCTGCTTTGGTTTCCCCTTGGCTTAAGTCACTTAGCTCTCCTTTTATCCAAAGTGGTGATTTACAAACACCAGTTTGTGTCTGCAGTTCTGTTGTCTGCCAGTCTGACTAGCCAGCTGGTAAATATTAAGACCATGTGTGTAACCATGTGTATGTGTGCGTTTGTATTTTGATGTTAAGGACTTGAACTCATCTCCAGTGTTGCTATTTATTCAAGAAAAGCAACAGTTTGTATAGTTTCAGAATGACATTTAACCATGTGACTTTCTCAAATAACAATCTCCATTTACACGCATTAAATTTGAAATTGATGATTGAGGGTTTGAAGGAAAATAATATCAACCAGATCTGTGTGTTTAAGGATCCAGAGGACTGCATCTTATAAACAGCTAGTAAATTATGTATGTGACACTAATACCATTTGCATATCCACACTCAAATCCTATTCCGTGATTTACTACATACAATATTAAGCAGTATCCCTTTTAATTTGGTCTTATTGTACTCAGCTGATGGATTAAAACTAAAGGTTTTCTTTTAATATCTTTCTTCTTTGGGAGACAGAATATTAAGAAAAAAATTTTTAAAAGGGAATGACAAGAGAAGCTAACTTTAATTTGTCAATAACATTTTCAATACTAGAGTAAGTCATGCAGAGGTGTATTGTAGATGTTAGTGAAGCAGCACCTTGCTTAGTTGGTGGAAGTTGGTTTCATGTATAAATAACTATATATTCTGAATCTGCAGATTCCCATCCCTCTGTCCTACCACCCTTCCTTTTGCCTCCCTTGGGTACTTACTCTTGAGAATGCATTTATTCCTGTCCCTGTAAATAATATCTGTTTATTTGTTGGGGATCAGTTGTTGTGGTGTGATTTAGATCATGGGCTGTTTTTCTTTCTCCCCATACTTTTCACTTCTCATCATTCGGATACAAGTTGATATAGGTTTAAATTCCCCAGATTTAAAAACTGAGCAGGCTCTTTTTAATATTTTGTAAGATATAGATTTTCTGGCAAAGTTGAATCTTCTTCTTGAGGGTAACCAGTGGGTTTAAACCCACTACATTGACATTCATGAAAGTGAGTCCCTCCTCAATAGTTTTCTTGAGTTTGTTTGAGATTGTGAAGTGGTTTTTCTTTAACAAACAAAGACTTCTGCAATAGTTCACTTCATTTGTCATCTGTGGTCATCAAGGCTATTTGATGTTCCTAAGCTGACCAGTGCGTTTATTCATTATTTTTAAATATGTACAAGGTTGTAGATTTGGTCAGTCCTAAAAAATTTTATGATCTCTCTCATAGGTATATTTTGTTTTTTCAGCCTAATGATTGCTGGTTGTAAAATATGTATTTGTCTACAAACCTATGGACCTAATTGTCATTTGAAAAAAACAAAAAAACAATGACAACATAACCTGGTAGTTAATATAGCTGACTCACACATGGGGGGGGGGGGGGGGGGGGGGGGTGATAAAGTTCTTTTGATAAAGTAGGGTTGTTTTCTTGAGGGTGGGGAAATACAGGAGAATCAGGAGTGTCTAGGGAGTGATATGTGTGTTTACATAAACAAGTACGTGGCTTATACATATAAAAGGTTTTGTCATCTGCAATGCAATGGAAACAGGCCCGCAGCAAATTAGCAGACTTACTGTGCAGTGGAAAAAATAATTATCTGATCCCCTGCTGAATTTGTAAGTTTGCTCAGTTCCAAAGAAATGAAAACTCTCATATTTTTATGGTAGTTATATTTTAATGGAAAGAAACAGGATATAAACCATATATACAGGAAAAAAACACATTACTTAAAAGTTTTAAATTGATTTGCATGTCATTGAGTGTTTGATCCTCCACAACCCAGCCAAATTTCTTTCTTCCACTATGTGTCCATGTGGCATATAGATTTCAAATGATCAATCAATCAATCAATCACAGACACTGTTACAATAAATTACAGATACTACTGATCTCACCTTCTTATATATATATATATATATATATATATATATATAAAGCACACCCAAAGCATCAATTTCAACGACGACAGACAAGACCAAAGATCTGCCAAAGGATGTCAGGAAGACCATCAGGAAGCTCGGTTAGTAGGCGATGGCTGTTGGTGCAGCTATTTGGAAATGGAAGAAATACAAAATGACCAGCAATCACCCTTGGTCTGGAGGTGTTGTGTCATGGCGTGAGGATGATAAAGAAAAAGGTGGTGGATCAGCCCAAAACTACACAGGAGCAGCTTGTCAGTGATCTGAAGGCAGTTGGAACCACCGTCATCAAGAACACAAAATCCCTACTGACAAACCTGCTGAGCAGCTAGGAACAGGATCTCCAACTGGTACTAAGTCATGTTTTACTTGGGGATCAAATAATTGTTTCACTCAATGACATGCAAATTAGTTTATAACTTTTATGTTATTAACGGACATATATAAACCTCACAGTGGTGCCAGTTTCATGTAATGTTTATAAGGTTGGGGTGACTTGGAGGAGTGACGAAACGTTTCTCCCACTGAAAACTCTACATATAGATGAACAGAATCAACTTTTTGGGGTTTTATGTAATTTGTTTTTTCTTGATATTTGGTTGCTATTCTTTCTCTTTCCATAAAAATAAAACTACTATAAAAGTTAGGAACTGTTTTCCTGTGTGAGCACATTTACAAATTCAGTGGTGAATCAAACAACTATTTCCCTCCATTGTTTGGCTGTATGTGAGGTATAAATTCACACCCTATTTTTTGCATTCAGCAAACTTTCAGCAAACCATTCAGCAAATTTTCTCGTAACTGTTTTCAAAAAACCTAAAGATCATCATGATTGCTTCCAAGTAGTCCCATACCATCATGGCAACTTATCTTAGGTTTAGTCACCTGCATTTCTCATTTCTGCCACTTCAGCTCTAATCGGAAAGGTCACGTCAACAGATCCAGGGGACAGATATGTGGACAGATAGCTGCTCTGGACAGTTTTCCACAGTGGCAGGATCTTACAGTAGCAAAAGTCTCATGTTACTGGTGTCTTATTTCACTAGCTCAGGGCAGCAAGTGAAACTCACTGCCCTTGGGTACGTGTCCTCTCTTCTCATTATCTGTTTATCTACCACTCAATAGTCTTTTACCATTTCTCCTGTTTATTTTTCTCCATATCACTTAGACATGGCTCGCGATACTGCCAAAGCTAATGAGGTAAATTAGTGCACTTTTCTGAACTCCCAGAGGTTAGAGATTTTTTATTATGTTACCAAATGCACAACAGTAATATTATATGATATATTATATGACATATAATATATGTGATTCTGCAGTCATGTAATGTATAACCCCACACAATACTAGCTGTTCATAATTCAGATCTGTTTGCTGACTTTCAGAAATCAAATGTATTTGCAGTCATTGTATACAGCCGCACTTCAAAGCAGATAAGGTAAAGAAGAAAAGAAAGAAAAGAAAAGAAACGAGGAATGTTATAGTTTTTCTTTTACCTCTGTGTACCTGGACAATCCTGGCATGATAAATAGTATATATTAAGCTGAGCCTCATTATTGTACAAATCACTTTGGTTAACCAGATACATTTTATTATTATCCATAACATAATACCATGAAGAAGGCAACTGATTAGTCCCAGATTTATTTTTCAACATGACAACAACCACAAACATATAGCCAGTGTCCAAAAAAACTATGTTCTGCAACAAGAAGAGCAACGAGTACTGCAGCAGATGGTACAGTCCTATGGGCAGAAATCTGTGCCATCAGAAACTGAATTTGAATAAGTTAAATTTGAAATGCTCGGATTGAATCTGAATTGTAACTTGAATAAATGCTTTAAAAACTAAATATGAATTAGCCTAATTTGAAATTCAATTTATTGGTTTGAAAATGATTATCACTAAATTGAAATTGAATTTTATATTTTGAAAATGAATTTATTTGCTTTAAAACCGTATTTTATCCTTTAAAAGTTTAGCTCTTGAATAATTTCAGATTCACTTCTCACCATTCAGTTTCAGTTCTACAATTCAGTTTTTGGGACTTACATCCAGGTGATCCAGTAATGCTGCACTAATGAATTAGACTAACTATTCACTTTAGCTAAAGTTATTAAGTTAGCTAAAGAGTTGGGATGGTGTGTAAGACATAAATAAAGCTAAAATACAACGTTTTGGACACTGTTTTGCATGTTTCCCTACTGTAGGGGTTTCTACAAGCATACAGGGCTCTGACAGGGTACAAGATGACAACTTTGGAATTCTACTAGAAATAGTCGATCATATTTGTTTGTCAAAGATGAATCCAGGGCAAACTATGCTAAATTTGCGTTTTTAGCTAACAACTACAATAAGCATAAAAGTTACCGTACGGCTATCATTTGTTAACATGACGCTTGTTCTTATACATGTAATACATTTATTACCAACCTGAGAGTTTATCTGCTGGTCATTTGACATGACAAATAACTTCTGAAGTCTTAATTCAGCTCAAGACGCTGTAGATTCCCATCAGTAACACTTTCGGTCCACTAGTAAAACGTAGTTCTATTAATCTGAGCTCGATTACTCTTGAACCGAAACCGGATGTAAGTCCCAAAAACTGAATTTTGGAACTGAAACTGAATTGTAGAACTGAAACTGAATGGTGAGAAGTGAATCTGAAATTATTCGAGAGCTAAACTTTTAAAGGATAAAATACGGTTTCAAAGCAAATAAATTCATTTTTTAAGTGAGTAATTTCTGCAACACAAGTCACAAATTAAAGTGCTACATAAAATTTCAAATACTCTCTGAGGGCTTCTAGCGGACGTGACAGAGTGGGCATGCTGAGAACATAAAACAGAGACAAGTATAAAAAGAATCAAAGACAGAAAAAGTGTAGGGGGGTATGGAGCATGTGTCACAACAGGATGCTGGGTTTGTTGACAAAAACAAACAGTGCTGCACACAATGCACGTCAGTTGCACGTCATTCCAAACAGTACACAAACAGTGACGGTTGTGGAAGAGTAGGGGTCACAGCACAGTGAACAAGCTTTTCAGGAATCATCCCTGATAACAGTAGCTGATAGGAATTGACACTGTAAGGGTCTAGATCATAGGTGTCAAACTCTGGCCCGCGAAGCCAATACTAAATTATTATTAGAGCTGGCCTACTGGTATTATACAGCTAATATATATATTGTTTAGTATTAAGCTTTGCTTGTTCCATATTCAGTTTTTCAGCAAAACTTGTTTGAGTCCATAAGAAGAGATTCATTCTTAAATCTGGAGGAAGATTTTTTTTTTCAGTAAATATTGATGTTAGCCCGTGACCTTGTTCCAGTTTTGAATTTTGGCCCACTGTGTATTTGAGTTTGACACTGGTCTAGATGCTTGCACACTCTATATACAGTTCTAAGAAAAATACTGAGTCACCCATCAATGTAAAGGAAATATATTAGGAGGTAGACTTTCTTGTAATTGTTTTAAAGTGGTCTTGAGCAATAGTTCTCCAGGCTTTCTGAAAGTCTTTCAAAGTCTTCACTTTTCTTTAGACATTGGCTACTGACCAATTTCAGGGAAATGTTTCTTTGTTGGTTGAACAAGCATTGACCAGTGAATGATTCAAGCATTTAAAAAAGATATCCAGCTCAAGGGATGAATCAGTGTTGTGTCTACACAGATAGCTTATCAAAGAATCCGTTTTCAGATTGTGTCTTTAACCACTAGCAGCTTGTTGCAAGAGCACTTCCCTATCAAATGAAAACTAATCTCAGCACGTTGTGCAGTGTGTCCCTACAAAATCTGAGGAAACTGGACAAGTGTAGGAAAAATGTGGTAACAGGCCTAGTAAATACAATCTACTGCATCTGAACAGTGTCTGATGTTCATAAGAAATAGGAAAAATATCCAGCAAAGACCTAACTGGACTGGGTCTAATGGAATAATCAATCAGAATTTTTGTCACTAACATGTAGGTGAGGTGAGAAGGAGAACAGTGGATATGTACAGTCATCTGTAAATACTCATGAATAAGGCCCTGGAGATACTTCTCCACTTGGGGCACCAACAAATTCCAAATTTGGAATAGATACTCCACACTTTTCCGTCTGAGGTAGATGGCGTCACCTTTGGAAATGCTATTTTTGCTCTTAACTGCTCTACACTTGACTACATTCTGCCCCTTTGCAAGCTGAAGGTCATTACTCAATGAAGCCAACAGAATCACATTTTCTCCAGAAAGCAGAGAAAAGATGCCAAACCCTCCACTTATGGCTTAGTCACAGTAGAGTAAGAATACAACAGCTACCTTCTTGCGAGCAGGAAAAATCAACAGCTGTGATTATACTGAACTTTTTTCACATTCAGCGACAAAATGATTTCCCAGAGGTTGACAATGAAACAGCTTTAACCTCTGGGAGATCACATTGGAACGTGATTGCACAGGTCGCCTGGTGGGAGGCAACCTGCCTCTAAACAATCACAGTCAAACTCAAAGTGACAGCAGTCTGTCTCAGACAGGTTTGTAAATAAGTACCTTCTCATTTATAAATGCAGACAGATTGCCAACACACTGCAAACAGCCTGACTCCTTGGGAACTGGACTTAACTGGTTGCCAGATGGTTGTATTCTGATTATATTCCTAAATAAAAGCAAGCTTTTTTAGTGTCTTTCAACTGCAAACTGATAGCAGACTTTCATTGCCATATTGAGACACCAAAGTTTCTTTAAACATGGCAACTGACTGCAAGTGGTTGGAGACCAGCTCCTTATATGTGTGTGCTTTTTAAAAACTTAATTGACAGTTTTTCTTCTGTGAGAAATTTGGTCTCATTTGTTTAAAAAAAAGAAGAACATTTTAACAAAAGGATTTGTACAAAATTGTTCATTCTCCTTTCTTTGTCACTTGTATTTCTCCAGACATGTCAATCCAAGGTGTTTGATCTATCTGATGGAGTGTCGCAGTACGCATGGTTCCCCTGTCGAGTGGTTGATTCAGCCTGGGGATATTATACATACTGGCTCAAGGTAACACCAATATCCATGAAATATAGTTCAGATGACACCTGAAAATTGTGCTTTTGGGTTGAGTGTTCTTTGTAATAATGTCAAACTGCTGTACTGATACTGACAAAGCTTTAGAGAGTAATCAGCATTAGACGCCTGGATTGGGAAAGTATCTGTGTATTAGATACTAAACAAATTAGGATAAATCTAGTTGTACACACAAACACAAACATGTGACAAATTTTACTTAACTTTGTGCGTTTCCCTTTTCCCTTTATTCAGGCCCACTTTTCTCATCCCATGGTGGCAGCAGCAGTAATTATACACTTGGCTGCTGATGGGACTGGCTTCATTGATCAGACACAATGTAATATTACTGTTCAACTGGTGGACACCAAGGAGGGGATCCATAGCCTAGGTGAGAATTATCTTAATGTGTTTTCAAACTACTACTTACCTCTGTATCAGTCTAAGCGAAATGATGAAAGCATACGTCATATAGAACACCGCTCCCTTAAGCATGTGTTGCTTTCATCCCTTTGTTTTTTAACTTGATTGGCTATGTCTCAGTTAGAACACGGTATCAGCTTTTCATCACCAGCTGCTTTGTAGGCCTCCTCTTCTTTTTGATCTTTGAGGTTGGTTAACATCTGCTTCTGTCCCCTACCTTCCCTATCTCGACGTCAATGCACAATGTTTTGTCTTCTGCTCTCGGCCCCAATATCCTCTCCACAGGTGAGTGGCGTCTAAGCTGTCGCACAAACCCTTTGGTCATCCCAGTGAGTCATGACCTGTCAGTGGCATTTTACCACACCAAGGCTATCCTGGTGATGTTTTCCTCTCACCTCGTGGCCATCTCCGGCGTAGCCCTGCGTTCCTTCCAGTCTTTTGACCCCATCACAATAAGTGGCTGTCAAAGCAATGAGATCTACAACCCCACAGGACAGAGGTGAGGCTAAAAAAATACAAACGTAACAGCGCTGTAAAAGATGCTAACATATTTAACACAGATGTCAGTCGGAAGCATGCAAAATCACATCATGAACATGTTATGTCACACGCACACATGCATGCATGTATAATTTACACTATAGTCAAGTGTTTGTATGTGTTTTGGAGGAATGCGGATGCATTTATACTAGTTTTTAATTTATTAAACAAAAGAATAAGTCTTGTTTCTGAGTCACAGAGCTTGTTATGATATGTATTTGCTGTCAAGTCACATATTTATGCATACAGACAAACTGTTATTGCCCCCAAACAGCCTGAATTCCTTAGGCAAGCTCTCTTGGAATTTCTTTAAACATTCTTCAGGAAGAGTTCTCCAGGCTTTTTGAAGGACATTGAAAGCTCTACTTTGGATGTTGGCTGCCTTTTGTTGTGTTCAGGAAGATCCTGCACTGTATCAATCGATAATGTTAATATCTGGGCTCTGGGGAGGCCGATCCATGACTGATAGTGCTCCACTTTGTGTGTTTCTATCCAGGTATGCTTTTACTGGATTGGGAGTGTGTTTGAGATCATTGTCATGGTTAAAAGTGAAGATTTTGTGTTTAAGGTGGTATTGCAAATGGTACTGCATGGAGAATCAAACTCTGACCATGCTTTATGTATTTGTAATTCTATAAATTTTTACAAAATACACAACCCCACTGGCTGAAATACAGCCACAAACCATGACTGAGCCTCCACCATGCTTTACAGATAGCTGTAGCCACTCACTCATCATCTGTTGTCATAAATGAGTGAAAAAGGCAGCCAATGTCCAGAGAAAAACTTTGAAAGGACCCCCAGAAATCCTGGAGAACAACTACTTAAATTAATAAAAAAAAAAAAAATCTTGATCCTTTACTCAGCACTGCATCAAACAAGCCTTCCAGACTCCAAAGTATTTTCTTCTCTTCATATATTTTGTATAGAGATGTTTACATATATATTCAGCACATGCTGTATAAAAGACAAAGTGAACTAAAACCTGTATGTGAACATTTGAATCTGAAATGCATTAACTATGCAAGTTAATGAGAGTTCACAAGTGTAATATCCTTGGCACTTCATTGGACCTCTTAACTTATAAATTTATAACCAGCTGCCAGCCAGCGTTCAACGCTAACCTTTCGTTACAGTTCAATTTGCTGTTGTGTTACGTTCTAGCTATTTTTTTTATTTTTTTTTACAAAATCCAAAAATGTTTTTTCATCTGTAAATTTCTTGCATTGTTCAATAGGGCACTGAGGCTGCGAGCTGCGGTTTCTTCAACTCTAACTTTAAACTGGCCATCAATCAGGCATCAAATTGGACGCCAAGTACAGAGCACCATTTCTAAATTGGAAATTATACCATGAGATGCATAAAGATTCATAACAGCTGAAAAGAAAGCTTCATAATAATAATAACTTTAATAAAAGCCTATAAAGATGCTTACATCATTTTCAACAGCTGCTGGCTGAAACACCAAAACAGTTATTACCTATTTGGCTATAAAATAACAATTTTGAGCCTGCACTACCTCCAAGTACCCACTCACAAACATACCTAAAGAAGACCACACACACAGTCAGAATTGATCAATTTCCACACCACCGTCACGCACGCAACAGTTCACAGGGACGATGATTCCACAAACCTTTCAACAAGAAATGCACTAATACGCACCACAATACCCAAAGAATGGATGGTCTGAAGTTCTGTGTGGAGAGATAGAGCTGTTTGTGGCTTTTGTTGTGTGCCAGTTAGACATCCAAGTGCACCTAAATAGATTAAAACTGCTGCATCAGCCAGGAAATTGTTTGTTGCCGCACACAGAGGCATAGTTGCTTTCTCCAAGACTTTTTGCCGACTTTTCTTTCTTTCATATTCTCTCAACCTGATCTAATTTCCAGAAGCTCGTGAAAACGCTGCTTATATGATGGCAAGCCAAAGAGACAATACCCACTTATCTTCAGAAGCTCTGAACATGCTACAAGCTGAATATGATAATATAGTGCAGCTCAGTGCCGTATAGACATGAAGAATCCAGGCTTTCTGTTTTTGTGTCTTAAGTCTGTTTTTCTTTAATCAATACCGATTCATCATCTACATTATACTGTTTATATCCCACTTTGAAAGCTGCTTGTCTCTCTACTACATTTTCTTTTATTCAGTTCTCACATACTACACATCCCTATTCCCTGTCCCTGATTTGTTACGTCTCTGCTCCTCCACTACTTCTGGTATCCTTTTCTGTCTTCTCATCCTTTACTTGCACATGACCCTCCTTTCCCTCTAACTGCCATCTTCTTCTTCTTAATTCTCCCCTTTTTTGTGCCTCCTGCGCCCACTTTCCTTCTCTCATTCTCCTGGGCTGAGCAGCATATTTCCCGTAATACTTATGCCTCCACAAAACACCACATCCCCTTTTTCCCTGAGTTGTTAACTACAGGAGCTATTAACATGACTCAGTTTTATGTCCCAAGCTTGTCTGCAAGCAAATGCACACACACACACACACACACACACACACACACACACACACACACACACACACACACACACACACACACACACACACACACACACACACACACACACACACACATATATGTATATATGTATATACATATGCTTGTCTCTCTACTACATTTTCTACATTTATCTCTACTACATTTACTACAATATATATATGTGTGTATATATTGGTTTTGTTTCAGGTTGTCACACATTTCTTCTCTTAACTTTTACACTCATCACCAGAGTGAGAACTCTTGGACTTATTTGTCCCCCCAAACAACAAAAAACAAAACAGAAAAAAAAAAGCAATATTCACAAATGTTTTTGTATAGTTCCCTCATTTCTCTTGAATTCTCCTTTCTGTCATATAAACTATTCCCCTGTGGTGTATAATGTATTCTCATTTGCAGGGAAGGAGGCTAGTTTTCCAGGTAGTTAATTGTAATTTATGTCATAAATTCCAGAGTGACTAGCAAAAAACCACAAAGAGATTTTGTTCAAAGCCAAAGAGTCCATGAAGCAGCCTCCCTGGTCTCCCAGGTTTGTCCTCAATGAGTAGACGTAAGGGACCGCTGCTCTTGTGCTTCATAATTATTCTTCACCTGCTCAATGTAGCTTTTTGTCAACATGAGTTAACATACTGGGAGCAAAATAAGGGAAAAAATAAAGGGCATATGGAACAGTAAATGTAAACAGAAGGCTTAGATTATTAACAATCTTGAGAAAGAAGGCATGCAGTGCAAGAAATATGTGGAATGAAAGCAGTTAAAATAAGACAGAAAAAAGAAAGATACAAATTCCATTGTTGCAGGACTGAGTTTAACAATGTTTCTCCAGATCTGTATTTTCTTACATACTTTCTCTCTCTCTTCGGTCCCCCACCCCCTCACAGACACACACACACGCACACATACACAATGACAGAGAAGGAGAGTGAAATACTTTTCCTTCTTTCTCTCTTCTCCTTTTCTTTCTTCACTTCATAGGGGAACCCTATACTACAGAATGCAGACTGTTGTAAAAAGGTGCCTTGGGCACCCAAGCATTCCAAGAGTGTTAAACGCCTTCTCCATCAGGATCCTAACAGAGCTGTGGTCAAACTGCACCATTGTAGCTTGCACAGCATCTATCCCGTTGTTCTTAACTCCCTAATATTCACACTCCGCTTTCATGTGCATTGCAGAATATGGCAGCCTTTTCTCCGTGTAGTTTATTGATTTGGTATGTTAAGCGGTCATTGATGGATGATGTGGCGAATTCGATGTATAATTTGTCTCTTTTGGAGCACTGCTTCCACGTTTCTGAGTTTGCAGTGCTATTATATTCACAAAAAAATGTGTATTAGTGGTATTTTCAAATTTGTTTTATTTATTTATTTTTTTTTAGCTTTGTCATCTCTGTTGTCTGTTCTTCTTCTTTAACACCCTCCCACCCCTGCCCCCACACACAATGCCTCGTAGTTGTGTACATTATTCGTGTGAGGCCATTGACTGCCAGGAACCCCTGATCCGCAATGCAGAGCTAAAGTGCAGTAGCCCTGGCCACCACTTCTACAATGGAGACCGCTGCACCATCTCCTGCAACTCTGGATATGTCCTGCAAGTCCACCAGGACGATGACATCATCAAGAGTCAGGTGAGCATACAAACACACTGCTGCACACATGTTTAACTACGTATAGGCAGCTACATAGCTCATTTCACACAGAGAAACAAGAACACATAAACATACAACGCAAGCATTCAAGTGCAAAAATGTCAGAGCTTTTGTGTAGTTACTGGAAAATGCATGCACACATGAAGCCGTCTATGCATATTCAAACAAGCTTTCATGCAAACTCAAATACACAAATGTCAATAAGACAAAAGTGCAAACAAACGTTCTTTCTGTTCTCTTCTCTGTTTATGGATTTACTTTGTCACCTGCAAAAAAACAAACAAAAAACAAAAAAACATGCTTGGCACAGTAACCCTCCAGGGACAATGACATCATAATCTTCCAGGTAGATGAGTGCTGCACTGAAAAGTGGAGCCCCAGTCTTCTCCTTTTTCTAGTTTACTACACATAGACATACAAAGACACATCCACACGCACACACAGACACATGGGCGCGCCACACGCACATGCATTAAACAAGCACAGACATAAAAGTGTTTAGTCTCTTGCTGAGCATGCTGCACCATCACCTCAAACAGTCACTTTGTATTTCTGGTCCACTGGGATGATGACATCATAGCATAGTGTCTGCTCGCTCTCTCTCGCTCGCTCCCTCCCTCCCTCTCTTTCCCTAGCTCCATTCCTGCTCATTCTGCACACATTGAAGTCTCCGTTAAAGGGCAGAGATTTGCTGCCACTGTCACAAAGCAGCACATATTAAATGCTTCCATGCAGATACCAACAAACAAACAGTCAAGTACAAGGAAATCTCTTTGCATGGAGATGTGGGGAGATACAGTATACACACACAGATGCTTGCACACCACACATAAACAAATGATCTGGGTAGTTTACACCACATTGTAAACCTTTTGGATTTTGACCAAGATGCAATAAAGGCCATATAAATGCTTTATCCTTCTCTATGGCTTTGTAAAGCTGTCTGCAAAACAATCTCTCTTAGAGAGATGGCACACGTGTATTGTAGCCTGGAGAAAAAGAAACAGTGCTCGCCTGTACTGTATGGTATGTTTGGGAGCTGTATGTGGAACATGAATTAAGACAAGAAGGAGAGAGAAGCAAGAGCAGATTAAGGGTATAAGAAGGGTTACACATAATTGCTTTTCTGATGCGTGGTCTGGACTCTGACTTTAATATTGCTAAAGATACTTCTTCTGTTGGTTGTTCCATATGTTGTGTGCAAGTTGTCCTAACTGGACTGGTTCTAGTACCACAAAGTAATTTACTCATGTATGCATAGAAACAATGTGTGTGTATGTAAAAAAAATCCATTCAAAGCTACTGACATACACATTTTATGTACAAAACCTTGGAGTTGATTTTTCTTTGCAGATTTATAATTGCATTATATTTTGATTGACAATCCACAATGTGTCTATTCACCAATGGCAGTTCGTTTAGTGATAATTTATGCTTTTAAGAAAAGGAGAGGCAAAAAAGTATGCAGTAAGTAGGCTGTTATGGAAGCAGAAAGGACAGAAGAGGAAGTAGGAAGAGTTTTATGCCAAATATTTTCTTGTGTAGTACTTTGAGTGTTTGCCACAAATGATGATTGACAGTTCAAAGATATTACAAGGACTTGTTATTTATGAATAACTTTTGTATCCATTCAGCCAGATGAAAGGCATGTGCTCAGTTTTGTAGATGTGAAATGAGGATGTGGAAGTTTACCCTAATTAACTTAAATAGAATTATGTAGATTTTCTGAAATCTACACTGTGTAATCTAACTTAATGATTGTAATATAAACATGTATATATTTTACATTTTTTCTTCTTTCTTTTTCTCTGACCTTTTCTCTAGTGAAGTAAAGTGAATCAGCTTTTTGAAAAATAATATTTGAGCACATTTTATAGTGGTATAACGTAAAAGCAAAATTGTGGCAGATGGTTTCTAGTTTGGTAGCCTCAGGACCAGCTGACTGCTTTTTTACTGATATGGTCCTTCTAGTTCCTTTGAGTGGTGACCTCTAACACATGCTGTGTTGGTTTTCAGTCAAGTGTTAATCGGCAGGGATAAGAATTAGCACTTTCAAATCTTAGGCCATGGTTCACAGCGGGGAAAGGGTACCCACTCTGGGTTGGGGGAGGAGTTGCAACCCCTAGGGGAAGGGGACAATGGAGTGTGAGATTAACATACGGATTGATGTGGCATTTGTTGGGATGATAAGAGCTGAGCTTGAAGCTGTGAAGCTGGTAAATCTATATTCTAACCCTCACCGTTGTCCACAAGCTAGGGACAGTAACTCAAAGAATAAGATCCAGGATACAAGGGATGGAAATTAGTTTTCTGTGTTTGGTGTCTGGGCTTAGTCTTGGCCATAGGGTGAAGAGGGAGGGGCTCAGAGTAAAGCCTGGTTGAGGTGATTGAAGTGGGGGGTGTCTGAGCATATTTGCTTAGCCCTGTGACTCTGACCCAGATGTGGATGGATAAATTGTCCATAATAGAAAGTATTTTGGATCGTTTAAAAGTAGTAGGCCAAGGTCTGATCTTTGTGGGACTCCACAGAGAATTTGAATTAATTTTTTCCCTCCTGGATTATCAGTCACTACAAGTCGGATGGGAATGTAGTCAAGAAAGGAGAATATGTGAATTTGTGAGATGGAAAACAGACATTCATGAACAGATGCAAAATTTACTATAAATACTTGAATATGAAAACATGAATATGAAAGAGAGACATATCCCTTTTTCTACTTTTCTTTGAAGAAAGATTCTACTTGAATTAGCCTTTGGTATCATTCAGTCTCAGATATGTTTTGTTTTTTTAAATTCCAATAACATGAAGATAGAGGTGATACAGTTCATGAGTTCTCAAAATAAACATTCTTGTTTTATTAGTATTTTCATTTTGATTGTTGTCAGCCCTGAGGACACTACCGCTGATGTGGTAACACTAAAGATTCGATAAAAGTTATCAAAACTTTCCATGAGCATAGAAGTCACAAGTTCTGGCTGCAGACAGTCCTGTTTAAACATCTAGAGTTTTTGAGCTCTGGGTATTTCACAAAGATTTTATACCACCCAGCACTTCCAAATGTTCTGGATGGAACTGGAACCGGAAAGCTTTAATTCCAGGAGACATGTAAAATACTCTCAAAAAGTATTTGCCCCCTTCCTGATTTCTTATTAATTTACATATTTATCACATATGAATGTTTTAGATCATCAAATAAAATTTAATATTAGAGTAAGACAACCTGAGTACTTACAAAATGCTGTTTTTAAATTATGATTTATTTTGTTGAGGGAAAATTCAAACCTACCTGGCCCTGAGTGAAAAAGTAATTTTTCCTATTGTCAAATCATGAATTAACTGTGAATAACACATCATGGCACAATCTAAAGAAGTCATTTCAGAGGCCATGTTGAGAGCCATTATTTACAAATGGAGAAAACTTGAAACAGTGGTGACTCTGCACAAGAGCAGTCCCAAACTTACTCCAAGAGTGCATCGATGATGGGTCAAAAATGGCATATATGTTAGAGTTCCAAGGACAAAACCTCTGAAGACCAAAAAGAACACCAAGGCTCTTCTCACATTTGCCAAAAAACATCTTGATGATCCCCAAGATTTTTGTGAAAATATTCTTTGGACTGACGAGACAACAATTGAACTTTTTTCCGGTCCATTTACATCTGACGTATGTAACTAGACTGGGGTTGTTTTGCTGATTCAGGAACCATGAATTCATTTTTTTCTCCACATGGCGTACTTTGGATAACTTTTTCTTTGAAATCATAGATGAAGCAGGTGGAGAATTGGACATGGATCTTTAACTGGTCTGAATGAGTTGGAGATTATCAAGCTGGTTGCATAAATTTGAGTCAGGCAAGAAAGGCGGAATGAGAGTTGGCCGAGATTTAAAGTACATGGAATAGAGGCTGATTGGCTTACAGAAGATAGGCAGGGAAATAGTTGGGCCAGAGCCCAATTGATGACAGAAACCAGTTTGTGAGAAATCAGAAGTGATGTAAAGAATAGTCTAATGGGCCGAATACCCAGGAATATAGGCAGATAAGTGAATAGAGATTGTCCTTATTGAACACAAGCGTCTTTACTACTTTCTCGATCCATTTCAAAATCTATTGCAGCTTTGCAATACCTTGCAAAATAGTCTCACAGCAAATAAAATGCACTATTTACTTGAAGCATTACTGCAAATGATCAGTTTTGACATAACTCTAATTTGTTTTAACAGTGGAATGCAACTTTATGAAGGTGTTTGATTGCAAGTTATACAGTCCAATCAGGAGTATAACTTGGACTCCAACGGCAACACAGCTGTAACCTAAACTGTACAACTGCTGGATATAATTGGTAAAATAAAGCTATTCACATTCAAAAGAAAGACTGGGCACATCATGTCTTAAATGTAATAAACGAAATGTGCTTCGAGTCAAAGCGCTGGTAATAAAATGGTCTGGCCAGATTCATAGTGCTCATATGCTCTCATCTTTTTTTCAGCTGCACAATCCTTGCAAAGACACGCACACCTCCACACTAAGGTTGAAAAGTGCAATGTGAAGCATAATCTTGTCTCATTTCATTAGCCGATTACATTATTGGTTCACTGATGTCAAAGAGATTCTGGGAACACCAAATTCTTACATAATACTATCTTCAGAACAAATCTGTTTCCCTCACTTGCTTGATTTGTATATGTGTCTTTTATTCCTGTCTGTTTTTCCAATCTTTCTCTTCCTTTGAAGTGGTTAGGGAACACTGTGTGCTGGTACTGAAGAAGTCACATCTATTTTATATAGGCATTCCCTTTTACAGATATCACCATTTCCTGCCATGAAACAGCGTTTAGGTATCTGAATTAAAATAACCCCATCGCAAGTCACCATCTGATAAAAAAGATAATTTCATTGAAGTAAAGTATCTATTATCCTAAATTCATATACATATACAATGTTGATGTGGACAACATGCTGGTGTGGTGGTTAGCACTGTTGTCACAGCAAGAAGGCTTCAAATCCAGGCTGGGCACTTTCAGCATATTCTCTTTGTGGCTTCTCTCTGGGTTCTCTAATATCCTGTCATAGTATGTATGTTTTTATACATGAGTTAGGTCAATGGGTAACCCTAAATTGTTCATAGGTGCAAATGCTTGTCTGTATCTCCTGGTTAGTCCTGTGACAGACTGGGGGCCTGTCCTCGTGTCACCCTGTAACCTTTTCTTTTTGTAAATATTAATGGTAATAGCTAGGTGTGCCCCTTAGATCAGCGGTCCCCAACCTTTTTTGCGCCACGGACCGGTTTATGCCCGACAATATTTTCATGGACCGGCCTTTAAGGTGTCGCGGATAAATACAACAAAATAAAACTAGTACCCGTACCGAAAAAAAGAAGATTTATTCATAACACACGTGAAAAGACCAAGGACAACCGAGTAAACGATAAAAACGATAACAAAATAACGCTGAAAACGATAAAACCCCTGAAAACCATACATTTCACACCTGAGCCTCGCGGCTCGGTACCAAACGACTCACGGACTGGTACCGGTCCAAGGCCTGGTGGTTGGGGACCGCTGCCTTAGATCAGTGGTACACACAAGAGATCTAACCCTCAACTAAATCTGTGTTCATCAAACAAACAAACATGTGCTTGCTATTGGCCCAACAAGGATGTGGGCATGTAAATCCCTTTATAGATTCTTAGGAAAACCATATAGATCAAAATGTTGCCTGTAAAATTAAAATCACCCTGCTTGTTGACATGTTACGCTGAAATGCTCCTCGCACTTATAAAATATGGGGTCTATGGGTTTCTGACTAAAGTTACATTCTCAGTAGCACGTTGCTGTTGTGACCACACCGTTATCCAGAATCATTTGGGAAACCATTTGTTTCCAGTATGAATATTTCACAAATACAACCTTTGATTCTTAGAACAGGATTTTCACAAAAAAATGTTTTATAAGAGGTTTTCCGCGAGGACTGACACATAAATTATACTTAATTCTTAGTAATTCTACTATTTATCATTGCAGATATATCTTCCAATTAATGTTCAACCATGCTATAATTTGCTTGTTTGCCATCTATAAGAAGACAAATCCCTAAGTTGAGGAAGGAGTTGTCTGTTGGTTCATTTGTCTGTAGGTCTGTCTGGCTTGAATTAGGAAGCATAGCCAAGGGTTGTTAAAATCGCTACTGGAAGAGAAACAGGCAGCTGTAAATTTTTTAAAGGAAGGAAAATTCCCACACATTTACACACATAGTAGCACACACAAACACAAATCTACATATATACTCACTTTAGAAAGTGCTCTTCCCTTTTTGCACACCTAGCTGTCTTGCAGATTTTTATTATTAATCTGTTTACAAATGCTCCTCACACTTATAAAAGATCAAAAGAATTAAGAGGAAAGTATTTGACTCGTTGTTCTGAAGCAACAGGTCTGTGCTTTAGGTCATTGTTATGCTGGGAGGTTTAGGACCCCCTTCGCCCCATGTCATATCCACCTGGGGTTAAACCCTTCAAGAATCTCTCTCTACTTTATCAATCACTCTTTCACCAGTGCCCCTGCCATAACAGGAAGTTTCCACCACTTTGACCAAAAACATCACATTTATGGAATATCTTCATCTTTCTCTGTGGCCTTTTCATACCAGACTCTAAGTGGGCCCTTATGTGTGTTTTACTCAACTCTCTCTGGCCACCGATAGATGGAGTCATCCTGAGATGGTCATCCCTCTGTCAGATTTCCCCCATCTTTGCACAGCATTTTTGAAACACTGTTTTAGTGATAGATGGGTTCTCTATCACCTCCCTCACCAAAGCACAAACACATCGTGTAAACGTGTGTGTTTATGTGTATTTGTATGTGTAGGGTGTAGTATTGACCACACTTGTGAAGTGCGTATTAGCTCGTACCTTATCCCACGTATGCACAATTTTGCAAGTGTACTTAAGATTTTCACATATTTTAAAAGAGATGTTTCAATGTTGCTTCTATGGTCCACATTGCTTCTCCACAGCTTCACATCTCAACTGACTCATTCAACTCTTCACCCAGTTGTTTTCCAGAAGGCGCTCACATGCAATGCATATGTTACCTTGTTGGACATCCAAATATGAAAGGAGCTTATTTATTTTGAGGGAACCCGATACTGTTCTGCAGTATCATGTAATGGGATCGAGATGAAAGACGGATATACACGGAAACAGAGAGAAGATTATGAAAAAGATTGAGCTCTAACAGCTTTGTTGTGAGCTTTCTTGGCACGACTATCGATTTAAACATTCCTGTTGGATTACATGGTTCTACTTAATGGAAGAGGATAAAAAAAAATTGAGGGTTGACCCATTCAGATAAATTTCGTCTCATCTCTGAAAACCTCACACTACAAGCCAAATAACTAGAGCATTGAGACCTATTTGTAATAGAGAAATAAACCTAACACGAGGAAACCTTTCTAGTTAAAAAAAAACAGTTAGAAAGGATTTTGAACTATTCTGATTGCCCTGTCAGTTCTCAGGAGTGCATATACAAGAAAATATTGTTGAATGGTTTCACATAGCCATGTGTAGAGTGTGTCCACACGCACGCATGCACACACACACACACACACACACACACACACACACACACACACACACACACACACACACACACACACAATAAATGCAAAACGTCTGGCAATTGAGAAGTAATTTACCATAATGATAATCCCTTATACTGGAAGCTTTATCTTGCTGGCGATTTAAGCATGCCTCTGTATGAAATAGTGGAGCTATGCTGCCACTGCTGGGTTTGCTCTTGTTTGAGTCTGTTTCTTGTGGATTTTGCATGTTCTCCCCATGTGTGGATTTCCTCTTGGTTCTCTAGTTTCCTACCACATTCCAACAACATGTAAAGGCCCAGTCACACAGGATGCCCTCTGTAGTCTTTCAAAAGTTGGAGAGGCTGCCTTGATTTTCAGAAGGGAGCAACGGAAAGCCACTTGTTCCTATTTGTTTATGAAATTACAAACTCAGTAAAGAGGAAGTAACCTTTCTACTTTTTTCTCCCTTTGATTTTGTACTATTTCCAGCATATTGTTTATCTCTTACCTAAATATAATAATGACTTTCTTATGTTTTGTGACTACACATAAATTCAGAAAGAGGATGAATCATGGATGTAGACTAAACCCACAGGGGTTTGCCTTCTATTTGTAGAAGACTTTATGTGCGTGCATGTATCTGTGTGTGTTTCTCAGCTGTCACACTTCCACTGAAGTCAATCTGTTTAGGGTTAGGGCTGATTGTGCAGTTGCTGGATATCAGTTGTCTGAAGTACATGACTTGACCTTACAAATGCTATCAGCAGTCACTTGAGCTGCTGAGTGGCCTGTGAGGCTTACTGACATACAGTAAGCTAAGCCCGATCAGGCTTTGTTAGGTTACACGCTGATTAGGAACTTGTTGAAATGATTGCAGAATTGCTGTAGTCATTTTTTTGTGAGGTATACATTTATAGGACAAGTGCACTACATCAGTCTGTCGCATCAATATGCAAATTAAAGCTTGCATCAATGAATATTATTATATATCTATGTAGACTATGTTGTAAAACTTATATTTCTTTATTTGTTATTTACTTTGTGTTATATCTTGTCTTGTTTTCCAGTCAGAGACTTCAGTGACAATAACTTGTGCAAATGGGAAGTGGAACAAACAGGTATCATGCGAGCCTGTGGACTGTGGTTTACCAGACAAATATCATGTTCATCCTGCCATT
This sequence comes from Neolamprologus multifasciatus, assembly GCF_963576455.1. Lineage (NCBI taxonomy): Eukaryota > Metazoa > Chordata > Actinopteri > Cichliformes > Cichlidae > Neolamprologus > Neolamprologus multifasciatus. Next base: position 22,082,957 of record NC_140445.1, on the reverse strand, counting down.
TTCAACTTTCCAGAGGGCACCACCTATGGCAAAAAGAGCACCTTTCAGTGTCGAGAACCTGCCCAGTTAATGGGTGAGTTGCCTAGTGGAGCACTGACATATCCATGTTCAGATTCATATTTACAGGGTACCCTTCAGAGATCTTTCCAATAAATATATACACCCCCTGGTCACTTTATTAGGTACACTTGTTGTGTTTGCTAATGCTATTATCTAATCAGTGACTTTGAACATGGTTTGCAGAGAATGGACCAAAAAAGAGAAAATATCCAGATAGCAGCTGTTCTCCAGGCACAAAAGCGATGTTGCCAGAGGTCAGAAACAAAAAAGAATGGCTTGGCTGATTTTAGCTGATAGAAAAGCAACAGTAACCATGAAGCAAATGGGCTACATCAGCAGAAGACTGCACCAAGTGGCACTTCTGTCAGCTAAGAACAGGAAACTGAGGCTATGATTCACACGGGCTGAACAAAATTAGACAATAAAACACTGAAGAAACATTCCCTGCTCTAATGAGTCAGGATTTCTGATGTGATACTCAGATGGTAGGTTCAGAATCTGGTGTAAACCAGATAAAAGCATGGATCCATCCTGTCTTGTATCAGTCGTGTAATGGTGTGAGGCTATTTTCTTGTCACACTTTGGGAGCCTTAGTACCAACCAAAGCCTACCTGAGTATTGTTGTTGATAATCTCCATCCTTTTATCATGACAGTGTAATCATCTTCTGTCAGCTGCTTCCAGTATTTGGCATTGCCTTTTGAAAATTAGCACCGTATCACAAAATGATCTCAAACTGGTTTCTAGAAGATGACAATGAGAAGACTCTCTGAAGAATTTTTCTGGCACTTTGTTGAATCTATCCCATGAAGAATTAAAGCAGTTCTGAAGGTCAAGGGCGGTCCAACCAGATGCCCCACACATGGATCCTGAATGCCTAGATCTATACAGAATCAAAAGGAACCTGAGACATTGTTCACAATGTCTCAGTGAACAGGATCTACAGTAACCAGGATCAGGATCTACAGCAACATCATTGGAATGTCATTTGGACTAGATAAATGTAGTCGGATGGTAACAAAGAGAGGAAAAGTAGTCAGAACTGAGGGAATTGCACTACCAGAAGGGAACATTGTAGACATTAAGGATGGTGTGGCATGAATAAGGCACGGCGGGTCCAGGGATCAGTGTTTTCAGACATTTATTCACAGCACCTCACACCACACACACCTGAGTCCCCGTGTTTTAACGTGGCGGGCGTGATTGCGGATGCCGTGCAGGTGCGTCCGCCCTCCCTGCACGCCACCGCAGACCACGCCCCACCACACACCCCCATCGCCCGATTGAGGCCGGGGAGTCATCGGCCGAACCAACTCCCCCCCCCCGGTTCCCAACCTTGGAACAGAGCAAAGTCCGTTGCGGAGGCCGCCCACACCTCCAATGGCGGCGAGCCTTGTCTGGGGGTCACCTCCAGCAGCAGCGGCGAAACCGGTCTGGAGGCCGGCTACCCGGCAAGCCGGCACGACCCCGCCGGCCCCGGGAGGGGCTCACTACCCGGCGCATCTGACGCTCCGGGGCAGCTCGATCCTCGACCTCGGGCACAGGTCGAGCAGGCTCCCCTGGCACGGGGACCACCATCTCCCCTCCCGGTTTCTCCACCGCCGCTGGCTGGAGTGCTGGCTGGGGCGCTGGCGGGAGCGGCTCGTCCGCCGCTGGCTGGGGCGCTGGCGGGAGCGGCTCGTCCGCCGCTGGCTGGGGCGCTGGCTGGGGCGCTGGCGGGAGCGGCTCCGGCAGCCCCTCCCGCGACTCCTCTTCCTCCAGCCGGTGCCGACCCTCGCGCGCCTCGTCTGCCGCCTCCGGTCGGAGCGGCTCGTCCACCGCTCCCGGCAGGAGCAGCCCTTCACCCGGCTGTTCCCCCTCCTCCGGCAGGCGCAGATCCCCGCGCGCCTCGTCTGCCACCTCCGGCTGCTCAGGTGCCCCACGCGGCTCCTCCACCGCTTCACTGTCCTCGGTACACGCCTGTGGGGATGGCGCCCAGGCCCAGAGCAGCGCTGCCAGCTCCCCAATCCATTGCAGGTGGCGCTCGGACTGGTCCTGCAGCTCGGCCTGCTGGCGACGCACCTCCGCCGCCTGCTCCCGCTGGGCGGCCGCCATTTCGGCCAACCTCTGGGCCAGCTCCTCCGCTCCCTGGCTCCTATAGGAACCCGCCGTGCCGCCTCCTGGGTTTCGGCACCACTGTGGCATGAATAAGGCACGGCGGGTCCAGGGATCAGTGTTTTCAGACATTTATTCACAGCACCTCACACCACACACACCTGAGTCCCCGTGTTTTAACGTGGCGGGCGTGATTGCGGATGCCGTGCAGGTGCGTCCGCCCTCCCTGCACGCCACCGCAGACCACGCCCCACCACAGATGGCTACAAGTACCTGGGAATCCCACAGGCGAATGAGAACCACAAAGAGGCACCTGAGAAACTGCAACCACCAAATACCTGCAAAAGGTCAGGCAAATCCTGAGAAGTCAGTTGAACTGGAAGAACAAGATCCGTTTTATCAACAGCTACACCCTGCAGGTTATCAGGTTCTCTGCTGGGAGCTGACCAAAGGAGGAGATAGAGGCTACTGACATCAAGACAAGGAAGCTCCTCACCATGCATGGAGGGTTTCACCCCAAATCCAGCACCCCAAGACATAACACTAAATCTAAGGAAGATTTGGGGAGTGTCAGAACCACTGTCCAGGATGTGATAACAAACATACATGAGTACATAGGAAGATGGCCACAACCAAGGATGATGGCCAGAGCTAGCAAAAGCCCTGCATGGTATGCATCACTGACAGACAGAGGAAATGGCTGACATCCAGAAGTCCTACCAGTGGCTGGACAAAGCTGGACTGAAAGATAGCACAGAGGCACTAATCATGGCAGCACAGGAACAAGCTCTGAGCACAAGATCCACAGAGGCTGGGGTCTAGACAGACAGACAAACTGGTGATAGATAATCACCCGGACATACTAGTGGTGGACAAGCAGAGGAAGACAGCGGTAGAGATAGATGAATGATGAATAAAGTAACAAGTAACTAAGTAACAAAAATTTAAGGAAAAAGGAACATGAGAAGCTGGAGAAGTTTCAAGGGAAAAGAACTTGAGAAGATATGGAGTAGGGAGGTAACAGTGGTCCCAGTGGTAATCGGAGCACTTGGTGCTGTGGCCCATAAGCTAGGTGAGTGGCTCCAGCAGATCCCAAAAACAGCATTCGAGACGTGCAGTCCTTGGAACAGCAGAGATACTGTGCAGGACCCTCAAGCTCCCAGGACTCTGGTAGAGTACCCGAGCTTCCAGGATAGAGCGCCCACAGGGGCAAGAGGGGATGTTCTTGCTAATAATTTTAAAGGTTTCTTCCCACTGATTGCCAAGCAACACAGAAAAGACCCTTAAACTAAGACCACCTTTTTTCAAACAACCTCAAATTTGGCTTTGCACTACAACTCATAGTTTTGAAGTCAACTGCATCTAACTGATCTGACCTAGTTTTACTGATTCACTGACCTGTATGCTTTTCCATTTATCCTTTCCTCTTTTGTTTCTCTAGGTACAAACAACACGCTTACCTGCCTTGAGGATGGTCTATGGTCCTTCCCAGAGGCTCTATGTGAGCTTCGTTGCCCAGCCCCTCCTCTTGTACCCAATGCTGTGCTGCAGACAAAACGTTGCCAGCAGTCAGACTTAAAAGTTGGCACACTCTGCAAGTACAAGTGCAGGCCAGGCTACCATGTTACCAATAAACCCAAGCGGTAAAGAAATAAACTGAAATTTTTTGCTACTTTGAAAACTTTGAAACTTTGTTCCCACATGAAATTAGGGTCTGCACATGATTCAGTTAATCATCTCTCTTTTCCTTTTAGGCGTGCATTCAAACGCCAGTGCACAGAAGACGGCACCTGGCTCGAGGGATCTTGTGAGCCCGTGACTTGTGATCCTCCACCTCCGATCTTCCATGGCTCCTATAATTGTACCAATGGGTTTCGTTTTGACAGTACCTGCACTCTAAACTGCTCTGACCCTGCTGGTAATACTGCTACCGCCGGCACAGGACGCTCTGCCCATACGGTGAGGCTGCTGCACCCTACTTGCAAGCAGGTCTGTCCATCTCTTTCCTCTCTGTCTATTCTTGCTTTGCCAGTGTCCTTGTCTTCTCTTTTTTTTCTCTTCTTTGCAACCTCACAGTTCTTTTTTGTTTTGTTTGTTCGGCTTAGTAGTAAATAATATAATCCCAGATAAATATAGTGCATTTAAAACAATTTGTACCACCAGGCTGATTCTCCAGGATTACTGGTAATGTTGTTTGTTTGGAAATCACTACAGACAAATTGTTATTAATATACTTTTGTGTAATATCATACATAATTACTAATGACCAATGATAACGTACTAAATTAACGAATTAATGACTGAAAAATAAGATACAACCTTTATCCTAGCTGTTTTTTTCTGTTACGTCTTACTCTGCCCTGCCTGCTTTTCTCCCTGTCTCCCTTAGCCCTACTCAATTTGACGCCATGCTAATTAGATTGCTATTGATTTCCAGAACAGCCCTGCTGCCACAGGCTTTTGAAATGTATACACCTTTTAATCTATTCTGCCTCTTCGAAGTTGTGGGTTGGATGCCTACTAAAAATTGGATTGTATTTCCCTGTGCAGTGGCATGGCATCTCAGTGTCCTTGGCCTAGTAGTGTTTGTGCACCTGTGTGTATGTCTGTATGTGTATAATTATTTGTCTGTCAATATATGTGTTATTTTCAGGGCGCAGGGTCCAATGAGATCCGCTGTCGAAAAGATGGAAATTGGACAGGGTCATTCCGCCTGTGCCCACACAGCCAAGGCCAGTGTTCTTTACCTCAAAACCTCCATTATAGCCTGCAATACTCATGCAAACGAGGACACGGCATAGGTCTGTATGCACAAATCTACTGTTACTTAATGCTTTTTTTTATACTAGGTTCATCTTTCACACATTGCCAAACCATTGTGACATAGTCTCACAATGTTTTGGCAATGACGAGGAAAATAAATCTCGGCATTCCCGGTGTTGATCTTTCATTAGTGTAATTCTCTCTGTCTCTTTGTCTGTCTTTCTGTCACACAAACAAACACAGGTGAGGAGTGTGAGCTGACATGTAGAGAGGGGAACAATGATGTTGTGATCCTCCCTCACAATATGACCATAAAAAAAGTAATGAAGGAGCACTGGAGAAATCCACCTAAGTTGAAGGTAAGTTTGCATGTGTTTGTGTGCGCCTCACAGCTCTGAGAAATGCACTTCACAAAGTTCTGTGAAGCACAACTCTTCTCCTTGGAATTTCACATATAGTTCCTTGATCCTGACTCCATCGCTTCCAATGCAAAATGCCAACCCAATGCCATACAAATATTTGGATTAGAGGCATAGCAACCTTTTAAAATTTATTCTTGACAACAAGTATGAAAATCTCCTGCTGCCCACTTTCAATTCAGTCTTCAAGATGATATAGTAGTAGATATAGTGGAGAGATAATGAGGTACAAGAACTTTATTCCCAAGGTGTAAATATTTTTTTCTAAATTCCAGTGTATTTGTCTTGCTGAAGAATTGTTGTGAGGCACTTGTTTTCACCCTCACTGCCACTGTGACCAAACTTATTCATTCAGGTTCATCACTGTTAAAGAACACTGAAGCTCACTGGTAATTGGCCTAATTTAGATATACCTTACAGCTACTTAAATAATAAAGTGTTATTTTTTTGGCAGATAGCAAAACACAGAGGTAGGAGGCTGTGGTGGAGAAGGTCACATAGCACAGGACTGTACATTTTGTCTCTTTTGGGGCTCCCCAACACAACCATGGTGTCATTTGAGATATTCATGAAGATTATGGTTGAGGTCAGGAGCTGTGTAGAGGTACAGCTGGACTGTGTGTGTTGTCTAAATTCTAATTTTACTCTCAAAATGTATCAATGCCACAAATGTTGAATCTGCCTTAAGTACCTTTGTCAGCTTAATGCCCTTTTAGCTGTAGGACAAGAGACAGGTCTCATTAAATAGCATTGTGTTTTGAAACTAGAGAAGCCGCGCCTGACCGAAAGAGTACATTTTATTTTTCTCTTTTTTTTTCTCCGACAACAACTTTTGTTTCTGTTTCAGAGTCACACTGAGTCAGCAGGTTTTAGTAGTGGATGCCGGGGGAGGGGTGGGTTAGGCCATATGGACACGAAATGATCTGCTTTTATGGATTTGTGTAATTGATATGATTTGTGCTCAGGGGTAATTTCAAACCTGAGGTTATGCTGTTGGGTCCATCTGATAGTGTAAGAGAAGTCAGAGAAGTGATGTTCGTAGGATGACTGTTAAAGAGTAGGAAAGTGTGTTGAGGATAAGAGGTTAGAAGAGGTAAAGCTTTCAAGGTAATGACCATAAGTCTAAGCAAGTGTAATGTTTTGTTTTGTCCCTCCTTCTGTCAGCTCATCCTGTGTTGATATATCATAATTAATGCGAGCACACAGTCTCATCCCAAACATATACACGCAGTCATAAGCAGCTACCGTAACATCTAAAAGGGCAAACAGAAATTTGCCTTATGGCACAGGAATGGCCAGGGGTGATCGTAAATGATAAGAAATCAGTTTATATTCCTCCTAATGACTAATGGTCCTAGTCTGGCCACCCTATAAAAATGGTCTGCCACTCGTGTGGCAAGATGTTCCCAATGGTAGCATGTTAGATTTGCGATCACATAATTGTCATAGTGCTATTACTGACATTAATAGTTAACCTTATTCCTACTCAGTTAATTCTAGTATCAGAAAAAAGATAAATAAAACTGAATGACCACCCAAAAGATAAGGATGCAAAAACACAGAAATACAAGATAGAAAGGGTATTAACAAAACAGAACAGAAGGATACTGCAGTAGTGGGAAGTGAAAAATAATAATAGTCATGATGAAGGCTAACAGTTGTAATAACACCAGGAATGCTGTAAATAGGAATTGGCAAACTATCCCTAGAGGGTGGAATTCTTCATGCACCATCTACAAGAGAATTAATGTCCCCACTTTCTAGTTCTACTTTGCTGAGCTGGAAATCAGCGTTGCCCACCTTAGTAAGTGATGTTGATTTATTGCCTTTAAACTAGTTGTATTTTGGTTCTTAGTGTGACCCACTTAGAATTCTCTCCTCCTTCTTTATCTCCACCTTCCCTCTTTCTTTTCCCTGTCTCTCTATCTATGACTACTCTGTGCCCTCAGCACCCTCCTCCCCCTTTATCAGCAAAATTACCCTGTCGGGCTTGCTGCAGAATTAGTCATTTTCTATATGACATGACCTCTTCTGTGGTGGTGCTGAGATAGGGATCTATTTTTATGTGGTATCAGTCCCCTGGGGAGGCTTCAGAGGGTGAGGATCCCATACGTAGCGAGGGGTGAGGCCAGGCTACAATCATGGATTATCATGATTTACGACATTGCAGTGAGAGGAAAGAGAGAGAGAATGAGAGAGAAGGGGAGAGTTTCTAGATGACATCATCACTGTAGCGCACAAGAAGGAGAGAAAGAAAAAGTACAGCATTTGCAAAAAGTTTCACCTGTAATATAAAATAATGTTCTCAGTATTCCACCATATATAGTGACCATTAGAGCCCTTCCCTGTAGACGCACAGGCATACACACACACAGCAAGCATGTCTGGACTCAGCTATGCAGTACTATATCACAGTAGTACAAGCATCACTCTCACAGCTCTCAGTTGCCCTCAGATGCTATGTTGTTGATTCTCTCCACCTTGAAGCCTGTATCTTTCTTTTTGCATTGATTTGCTGACATGACTGTAATGAAAAATACCTTAGTTTGCAGCAACAAAAGAAAAGAATGTCAACTTTGTGAGATATTGGGGCACAATGGATCTGAAAAATGGACCAGCTGAGGTCAGCGGGGTTTTGCTGCAAATGGCGCTTTTGGTCATGGGCAGTACTATATAAGCTCGATTTACATATCCTATAAGCAAAGCCTCTGTTTGCCTGTTCACGTACAAATTCCTAACATGGGACTTTATGAGGTCACAGTCGTGAAATTAAAAATGCCCTTTCACCGTCATGTAACTATTTACACCCTTATATTCTTGTACAGTGTATGCTTAGAAGGGTGCATTAGCACATATAGCTGTACATTCAGTGAACACATTGCTGTCCACCTGCCCTGAGCACAAATGTTTTCTGCTGCATTTCAAAGAGAAACACAGCAGGAGAACAGAATGGGATTCCACACATTCTGCAAAGATATTAGATAACATGGTCCTCTTAACTCTGTGCTTCTGTCTTTCTCATGCTTCCAGTTCCTTGTGCTCCTGGGGGTATGACTAAGTTATAAAAAACATTTTTTTTTTAAGTTATGTCTTTTAAAAATCAATTTACTCGGCTTCAGTGTAAAGCAAAGGAGGCTTCACAAAAAAGCTTCTATGACTAGCACATGAGCTCTTTTGATAACGTCTATGTTTCCCTGTCTTAGGGGTGTGTCCGTGCACAGCTTAAATGTGCCCATTGAGTTTAGTATGGTTAGGGATTATGTGGCCTGAAATCTGGGAAAAAAGGACAAACTCCTGGCAAGAAATAAATTGTACAGAGCAACTTTTCAAGCGTCAGTATTTCTTTGTTTCAGCCCACAAATGTTGATTTATCTTACAGAATATTATCTGTACAATGGGGCTGAAATGGTATCCACACCCAGAATTCCTCCACTGCATCAAAGGATGTGAGGTAAGGCATACAAAAATGTAATTTTCATACCTACTTTCTTGACTCAAACACAGGATATGTGGTGTTTAAAGCTTTCTGTACTACCTTCTGTACTTAGTCCACCCTGAATGCTTATTAAGAATTAAGAGGATACGTAGCAATCAGGTGCTGCTGATCAAATGCACTTGATTAATTGCTCATCAACAAGTGAAACTGGAGCTTTCAGATGTGTGCTAACACAATGCTGCAATCTACTTATAACTGGACATCCAAGCAAATTCATCCCAAGGTCAGAATGTTAAAATTCATAACAGTAGAATTAGAAAAAAACCTGAACAAGTGTGGCTTGTTTGGAAGGGTTCCTGGGCGAATATGGAACAGCTTAGGGGTGGTGATTTGGGCTTGTTTTATAGACACAGGACCTGGACGGTCACTAAGTTGACCGTAAACTTCTCTCCATAGCAAAGGATTCTAGAATAAAATGTGAGGCCTGTGAAACACCAAAACCTTTCCCAAGACTGGGTCATTCAACAGGACAATGATCCCAAGAATAGTAGCAAATCTACCACAGAATGGCTGAAAAAAGTAAATAATCAAGGTGTTACAAAAGTCCAGCTCAAGTCCAGACATCCTGATTGGAATGCTGTGATGGGAACTTAAGAGGGCTGTATACAACCAAATATCTGCAAATGTTAATTAACTAATATAGTTCTGTAAACAAGAGTGAGCCAAATTTCCTTCACAAGTCTAAAAAAGTGTGATAAAGTCATATCGAAAAAATTATTATTTCAAGTAATAATGGTAAAGGTGGATATATATGCTACTAAATCATGTGGTATAGTTAGAGTTTCACAGAACTGGAAAGAGCCTTGTGAAAACTTTCTTTTTTACGTCAATGTAGATGAGTTATAAGTAAAACCTCAGACAATAGTTGAAGAAAGAAAACCAAGCAAGTCCATAATGAGCTTTCTTCCTTCTGGGACATGTTGCTGTTATTAACAACTCTGCACAGGGACAGAAAACATTAGGCACTCACAAGTCCTTTAAACATGTTGCTGATGTACAGGTGTCTCTTATCAGACTTATATATAAGGTCCATTGAAGAGCTATTAACTAGCTATAATCTGGTGTAATGCCTCCTGAAATAATTTACACACATGACTGTGTCATTATGCTATGTTTTCCCCTCCATTAATGGGGCATTCACAAGTGAATGCAACATCTGAAGGAATTCCACCTTACTTCATGGAAGAATGATATCATCCACTCATTTTGGCCAATTGGATAACCTGATTGGTAACCCAAGCGGAGAGGGTGGGGCCAACCCAATAAATCAAATTACTGGAGCATTTTGTGCAGTGAATAGTTTATGGTGTCCTCAGTTTGATTTACGGGTCTGGGCAACTAAGGGGCTTAAAGAGTCACATTGAAGAATGAGGAAAATGTAATGTATCAGATTTATCAGCAAATTTATCCAGAGGCTTCTAAAAGCCCCAAAATGCTCAAGAGAAAACTACAGCAAAAGACTCTGAGAGTTGTGGCAGCAATTAACAAGGCAGGATCTTCTAGGTCAGTGTCTTTGCCTAATTGCTTGGCTCTTTCTCTTTGGTATAGCCATTCATGGGAGACAACTACTGTGACTCAGTAAACAACAGAGCCTTCTGTAACTACGATGGAGGAGACTGCTGCCAATCGACTGTCAAGACTAAAAAGGTTAGTGGCATTTATGTACCTGGAAATGAGACCCCCCCCCCCCTCCCCCCCAAAAAACAAAACAAAACAAAACAAAACAAGACAAAACAAAACAAAACAAAACAAAACCCCAAAAACCTTTGCTGGGTCTAGTCCCACTAATCAGTGGTACTTATGGTACTTTAGGGAAAAATCCCACCTCCTGCATATGTTTTTATCATTTTACTCTGCTGCTATGCATTCAGTGGACGTTGCATGATATCTTTAATAAGTTTTGATACTTGTGAAAATCCTATTTTCAGTGTACCGTAATGAATCACAGTGTTCTGCTGAAAGCTATAGTATTTCAACTTTTGGATGATCTCTAAACAATTTCTTCCTTCCATTGTCTTGTGTGCACTGGTAGACAGATTACAGACCCTGAATTCAAGAGAGTGGGAGGTTTTAGACTTCATCAATAGTGTTCGCTGTGGTATATTGTTATCTGTTATTTTGTATAGTGTGTTCACACAATTATGTGAAATTTGGGTAGACATAGTACTTTTAGACTATTTTAAGTAGAGATGGACCGATCCGATATTACGTATCGGTATCGGTCCGATACTGACCCAAATTACTGGATCGGATATCGGAGAGAAATAAAAAATGTAATCCGATCCATTAAATATCAAAAAAGCACCTCACAAAGCTTGCTACACAGCGTAACTCGGCTCATAACCGTAGCACGTGGCAGCAGTGTGGTCACGTGATAGAGCAGCTGTGTGTGTTTGTAGCCTCGCTACCAAACCAGCATTTCATCTCCGAGGAAGTTTTCCCAGAGAGAAGTAAAGCAAGTGTGTAAGTTCATCTCTGAATGTTTGTAAAGCATTCCAGCGTTAAGCTTAACAACCGATATATGGAGCGACTGCCTCTCTCTCTCTCTCTTGCTGCTACTTCAATCGTGAAACTGCTTAATGATCAGCTGATCGTCTTTTCTGTCGAGAGTCGTTTCTCTTCTTAGTTTTTGGCCCACTTCTCACCAGAAAGAGGAAACCAGCGGCTGAACAACAGCAGCACTATTCAGCTTGATAAGCTGTTGTTAGAATTTATTTAATATTACTTTCTACACCAGGATCTTTTTCTATGCAGCTGACGGCTGGTAACTGTGCAGGGGCGGATCTAGCAAAGTTTAGCCAGGGGGGCCGATAGGGCATGAACAGGGAAAAGGGGGCACAAAGACATACTTTTCTTTCTTATTCTCATTTAAAATGTCGAGCTTTTAATAAATAATTATCTGACTCTTACACCCAAAGTTTTAATCTGATGTAAAATATATAGAAGTCCATTATTGTATATAATAATAATAATTGTAACTGTTAAGTCTAATATACCCTAGTAAGCTATAGTACTTTTTCCTTTGGGAACCATCTGTGCAGTTCTGTTGAAGAAAGATGTTGAATCTATTTAATTATTCTTGAAAAATAATTTCTTTCTGTGCATTTTTCCCCCTGCATCAAATTAAAGTTGATTACATCGATTAAGCATCATGAGGTGGAGGGTGGGGGGTGGTTCCCTATTTTTTTTTTTGCTGGGAGTTTGCAACCCTATTAGTTAGGTTGCTTGATATTTCTGCTAAGTACTCTTTAAAATACCAGAATAGGGAGGATGGAGCAGGTTTAACTTTATTAGATTGATCAGTGTTGCTGAACTATGAAATATTTTGGGCGCAGTGTATTTTTTACATACAGGTATAACAGAATAGTTTTAGTGTTGTTATTTATTTAAACTTGAGTATAAACTTATACAAAATGCAGCAAGATATTAAAAAAACGTTTTATTGATTAAAAAACACACTATATCGGATTCATATCGGTATCGGCAGATATCCAAATTTATGATATCGGTATTGGTATCGGACATAAAAAAGTGGTATCGTGCCATCTCTAATTTTAAGTAAAGGCTGTAGTTATTTGATGAGTACATCTTACTTACTTTACTAATTCATTCTAATAATAAAAGAGAACTCTCGTTTTATTTATGCATTTGTTTAATCTTTCAAGAATTTTGTTTTCTATTTTTAAAATTCAGCATTGCATTTTTAAAAAATGATGATTTCTGTGGTATTAACTCCCTAAATTCTGAGTGGTACTTTGCCTATCTCATCCCTGCCAGCTATTGGCAAGAATTATAGATGGATGTGTAGTTTAGCTTCTGGGCTGCAGCATCTGCTTTCCTTGCCTGGCCTGTTTCTCTGAATCTGGTGAAAGACTTTGGTTGTAGTCCTGGCATATTCATCTGTATTTCTGGCTAGATTTATATTGAAATTGATGTCTATCACTGGATATGTCACTGTGTCTTAGTGGACAGCTTTGTCGTATCCCAATTTCATGTTTTTGGGATACATATATATATATATATATATATTTAGTAAGGTTGTTAGTTAGCAACTTCATCTTCATCTTTAGCATCTATCTATTAAATCACTATGAATCTATCTTAAAATACAAATTCTTCAATTTCCTTCTTCTATTTATGTGCTATTGGCTTCTATCAGAATGCGATTCAAAATTTGAGTCTTGAGTTCTTTCTTTTATAAGTTAACTTTCAAATCTAAGCTATTGTATTCCAAATGCAGCAGAGAGTTGATAAATTGTTATCAAATTGCAAAATCTTCTGACCCTTTGGGCAGAACTTGCATAATGCACTTTTGTTGATGGATCCTATCAGGAGAACAGGCCTTATATTTTGAGAGTTAGAAGTTATACATCAAAGGGTAGCATGGTCTAATGTTATGTTTGGATGGAGCAACACATCTACAGTTTAAAACTGAAATGCTTTTGAAGGTTTTGACATCTGTGTCTATGTTCCAGAAATAGTTTAGACTAGCTGAACGCTAAAGAAATCTTGAAGCACAATCAAAAAGCAGTGTCCTCCACAAAGGCTTATACTCTATACTCTAAATTTAAGAAATTAAATTTGTATCAAAATGTAATGGGTCCTTCTGTTGCTCATACACCGCATGCACCAAATTTGATTAAATTTCACTAGGTTTCAGGGTAACCATACTTTCAATTACACATACACACAAATTACATGGGCCAATGCCCTGCCAAAACAAATGTCTATGCCCCATCTCAAAACTTCAAAGAAAGCGATCCCCATCTGCACTGGTTTTAGCATTTCTTTTCTTTGCCCATACTCTACCTCTTCACCAAGAAATCAATTTGGAAGTTTATGCATGGTCTTGTCAACAAGAAGACAGACAAACCTACAAAACTCAGTAACATCAGAAATACATTTTTGCATTTTGCATTCATTGAAAAAGTAATCTCCTCATTCTATAACTGTCAACCACAGAGCCACGTACTGCACAACACAAGTTCAACAGATTCAGAGAAACCTTTAACTATATTGACAGCGTACTCTATATTAAACTTGAGCAATAGTTTTAAAGAAAAAGTCTCAGTATATATCAATATAAGAAGACGCATGCGAGAGAGATATACTTTTTAAGACACAGTCCCTGAGGTTTACAGGTTTTAAAAGAAAATTGAACAAAGAAACATTAGGCAAAGAGAAACATTTTGTGAAATCGCCCTCGTAGTCAGTAACAGCTGATAAAGATCTGCCGATACTTTATTTCTTCCTTGGTGACGCTCTCCAGGCCATTCACCACAGCAACCTTCAGCTGCTCTTTGTTGCCGGGTCACTCTGCCTGTAGTCTTGTTTTAAATCACTGTGAATGAATTTTTAATGGGATTTATGGCTGACTTGGTCAGTCAAGGAAATTCTTGATTGTTTTTGGTTGTTTTTGGCTGTATGTTACAGACCTGAATGATGAAATATCATACATTTATATATATTTGGCTCAGTTTGAACACACAAATATTATTGTAACATCTTGCAACAAAAAAAGTGGAATTGTGTCTCAAGTACATTTAGTATGTGTGATTCTTAGTATTCAATAGTACGGCATGCAAGTTTACACACAGCTTGTAATCTACAGTTTGTTTATTTTGATTCTTCGTCCCCTGCTGGGGCTCAGACCACCTGCTGCTGGTAATCATATATGGACACGCCTCTGCCCAGGCTGAGGGGAAAAGAGCATTTCTAACATTTCCCCAAATTACTTTGTTGCCTCCTAATACTTCAAAATATTGGTAATAGATAGAATAGTAGTAATATGATATTTATCAGCAAAAATGTCTAGCAAAGTATGGTTTTACTTTCCAGAACCTCAATTGTTGTGGAGGAATCTTGCAAGGCTTAATGCTATAGTATTTCTAAGCCAAAGAAACGGCATACTGAAAGTCAAGAGTGTGATCCACAAAACTTGTACAAAACTATTACTGAAATAACTACACAAATTAAGCATGAAACCATCCAGTGAATGCTATTATTACTAATAGTCATACTAGAAATAACAATGAGGTGAAGATAAGCTCTGTGATCTTCACCGCGATCTGCTATAATTCTTAATTTTCAAAGAAATTGGAAAGTTTTATCAGTTTTTCTTAATGACTCCAGGCTGTTCCCCTGGGTTTACACCTGAACAATGCTTGTCCAAATTCTACTTAAAGACATTATGCATGGACTGCAACTACAACTGGCTGGTGTTTTCCACTAGTGGGTCCCCTGCAAATTATTCAAGGCATTTAAAAAAAAAAATTATTCTTAAATAACCAGTTGTAATTTGATTTATCAGCTGCCAGGAGCAAGGGGCAAGGAAAGGTTACTGTGGGTGAGAAAGAAAAAGGAAACACTAAGGAATTAAGCTGATATGTGAAATTGATATAGGAACAAAGGAAAACCAGATGTTTGACATTAATCCCTTTTCTTGCGAGCACATTGCTTAATGGATGCTTTTTGCTCGCAAACACATGTTGCTTAATGTCTTGGCCAATATAAACATACCTTGTTTTCACGAAACTCAATTTAACCTGAATGCGAGTTTTAAATTATTACATTTTAACAGCCTTCCTGACAATCTTTATATGTTACTTTGATATCGCTGCCCAAATTTCCTCTCTATTTATTGTTTTAGTACTTGCGTTAATAAGACATTTGGATTTAGTTGTTTATCTCATATTCTCACAATCATTCCTTTTTGTTCAACTCAGACAAGTCAGTTACAGGGCGTTTTGCACCTGATGCTTATTTTCTCCAAATTAAACAGATGCATGGCATGTAACCCAGGACAGAGATTCATAAAAAAATATGTTATATATAATAAAAACAAATGTGTAACTCATTACAGATTCTGCTTCTCTGACCTGCTGATTAATGCTTTTCCCAGCTGACAAAGACAGTTTTTATCTCTTCAGAGTGAAATCAATGTTCCCATCCAGACCTCAAATAAAGACATTGTTCCAGCTCGCTTACATGTGCCTAAACACATATTTCATCAACAAAGGTTTTGTTTCTGTGACACTGTGATTTTTTTTCTTGTTGTTAGCTAGAATTTTTTTTTTTACGTCATCGACAGTCTTTATCAGAGACAATAGCATAATCCTTTTTTGTCTGTCTTTGATACAGTACATTGACTCTGCTATAATAAAATACAGTTCCACGCATTAAATTAAATTTGGTTATTTGTGAGGTGTAAATTGCATTTCTTTTTTTTATTTAAGTACCTGTGCATTAGATTTACTGACTAGAGACAAAAATTACTTTTTGATTTTTTTTGCAATATCTCCGATGTCTCTTTGCAGTAGGCTCCTTGACCCGGCTGGTTGTATTCTGGTTATATCCTATGTAAAAGCAAGGTTACTGAGTGCACACGTTGGTTTGCCATTAAATAGCCCTCTTCCAACAACTATGTCGCTATTTATGGATGTAAGTGTTGATGTGAATTTCTGTTTAATGTGATTTTCTGTATATCTAGACAGCAACAGTTTTATCAGACGTATAACATGTAATTGCCAACATTACCCCACTGCACTCTCCAGCTAACTGCCATTTTGTCTCTGTCCTGACAGCTACGTGGTTAATTTACACAGATAATGAATTATAAAAGTTTTACATGTAATTGCACTGTAATTAAATTTCATAAATAAAGCAAAACCAACAGATAAATGATTGTGAGAGAAGAAGAAGTGAAAGCTGTGCACTAAATAGAAATGCTGTCATGCAGTTAGCTTTTTTTTTAACTTTAGTGTCAGCATTTAGGACATATTTGCTAGTTGTGGCTCTGGCAGTACAACTAGTACAAACTTTTTCTACATAGACAACAAAACCCAAACGCCAGTCAACGCCGTAACACAAAATAATTGTTCATTAATGTTGTTTGTGTTAGCTAGCTAGCTTTTGCCATCACCTTCGATGCTGAAAATGAATCTTTCTTCCACTGGCTTCTTAACGTAGCTAACATGGTGACCATTGAGGGTGAGAAGAGTCGTTTTTAAATACCTTTTTGTCTAGTATGAATAAACTGAGTAAAGGTTGTGCAGTGTAGAGAGCGTGAATGCACATATGAGCCGTGATAGTAGCCTACAGAAGAATGAGAACCAGCAAAGGCCTTCTCAAAGACTAATGGAAAATTCCATAGGAGCCCAACGCCTCACCCCCACCTCTGCATTCCCTCATTCATTATCTCATTATCATGCAGTCTTCCCTTCACCCATTCCCACTTTCAGTCACTTGGGTTGTCTTTTTTTTTCTCACTCTCGCCTAATCTAATTCGCACACAAACAAAACGCACCTGAACAGACACAAACCATCAGTTACTGCTGGCGATGCATTGGTCATTCAGTAGGAATTTTACTCTTGCTTGTTATTGTTCCCAGTGTATGCCATTGAACTTACTGCCGCTTTATTTTCATAAAACCACAGACAGATCTTGTTTGCCTGATTACTTCTATTTACTTCTCTATTTTGGTAACAGAACAAAATGGTTTTCCAACATGCACTCATCATCTTATATCTTTTCTATGATTTGAGTCCATCTTGCAAGTCTGTGGATAATAAATAGATAAATCAATAAGTATTCACCCTCACTTCTTTATTCTGCAACCAAAATACAAAAAGGTCAAGTAATGTCAGTAGTTTATCATTTTTATGTCAGTTCAATGATGGAAGAGATACAACACAATTCATGAAAACATCTGTACACCCCAGTTAATGAAAGCCACTTAAAGTGACTTCTTTACCGCTGTTGCACGATTGTTTATTATTATGTTCTCCGGCATCACAATCCATGCCTCTTAAAATGTGAATTGATTCAACAGTTCAATATGAAAAATCTTAATGCTTGGAATGAACAATTTCCTCCAGACACAATTCCTGAGCACTTTGTTTTCTTACCAAACAAAATCATATTAAAGGAATTATGTAATTTTCACTTAAGTTTTCCAGAGCTTTCTCTTTTTGCATGTTCGTTCAGAATTTATTCCCGATAAGAGCTGAATAACAGCTGGAAGGGGAAAAAAAGAGGGGAAAATGTACTGAAAAGCAATGGACCTCGTTTACTTTTCTTCCACTTCCCAGCAAATACTGCTATATCCCTTTGTTTTGGTAATGATTTGTGTATTAGGAGTTCTGGATGACTTGCTGTGTGTTGTTCAACCCCAGGAGCTTTGAAGGTGCAAGGACTGGCTGCACGTAAGGTCACCACAGGATCTCCCCTTAATAGTTGCAAGCTGTTGGCTGGATTTGGACAGGCAGAGAAGAGAGGAAGTAAGGGTTATGGAGTGTGCCTTTCTGAGGGTTCCCTGCACAAGACCCTTTTTAGCCCCCCCACCACCTATTTTGGAAGGAATTCCTTTCTTGGATATAGTTGGCCTCTCTTTGAGAACATTTTATGAATGTGTCTGTATGTTTTTCTGTCTGATTTGGGTCTCGGGTGAGCGCTAAGATCCTTCCCAGCCCCTCGCCGCTGTTTACCACTCTCAGTCTAGCACAAGTATGCTCAACATATGATTTGCTATGTGTCATGACTGATGCTTTTTGTTCAAGTGACAGTCTGATATCTACTAACCGCTATGGCTGCAATCCATCTTTTGAAACAAAAACAAATCCTGTCTCTATGTAAGTCGCCTGGAAACACACAATCTTTAACACATGATCTTTTATAAAAAAGTGGCTGTTGCTTTTCCACATGGAGGCCAGTGTACTGTGATAGAATTCAGATTTTAATGGCATAGTTTCCTTTAATTCCTACTATTTATTTGTATGAGTATGGGGAGCAAGGACTGAAGGTGGACTGGGCAAAAAAGCATGAGAGAGAGAGGGGCATAATAATGTGAATATAAAGAGCAGGGCTTTTCTACACAGCTGAGCAAAGGTAGTTACACAGTGGGAGGACACACTCCCCACAGGTTTTAGGGGTTTAGGCTGGTAACTGATGCCAAGTGCTTGCATTTGAATTGCCAAAAGTTAGTTATGTGTTCTTTGGTTCTTAAGTGGCTCTTTTTCCTTCCATATCTAATCTGTAACAACTTTATTTTTGCCCATAGTTCTTTCTGTCTCTTGCTTTTGTATTTATAGCATATTTATAGCATATTTTTTTTACAGTCTGTGACTTTTAATTTAAATTTCTTAATGGCCTCAGTTATCTCAGACTCATATACTTGTAAGATTTCACTGATAATTCATTTTTAGGTTTTTCAGTACACTAGTGCTGTGCTGTGACAAACAATTATTTGAAATCTTGAGACCTGTGAATGTAATGTAGGAGCATGAACATGCCACTGGTTAGGTTTTGCTTATATCTTAAATTCTAGATGAAGACTGAATAAGAAAGCAAAACATCTGTATTAACACACTCTAATCTATAATGACATATAAAAATATATATGGCTGCTTATAATTCCCTCTAATAATCTTATTTATGTAATTTACGTAATAAACAGTTTGGTATCTCTAGATCTCTAGATAAGCCATTTCCCTTTCCCCCAGCCCTTTGCCCAAAAAGCCACCTTCTTTCCTTTAAGCGCTGACTTAAACGCACAAACTGCAAACACAGACATGTCGATAGGAACTCTGTTATTTCGACCTGTTCCTGAAATTGAAGGATGTGGGTCTGCGTTCTTCTGAAGGGCTTTTATGTTGCTGTCAGTGGGTGTCCTCGCACAGGCCTTTTCTAGCCCAGGGACATAGGGCAGCACGTCGGCCCCCAGGCCCACAAGGCCAGTCAGTCAGTCTAATTTCCCAGCCACCCTGAGAGAACCTTAAGTCAGGGCCAGATGTGGCAGCTGGCGCAGCCACCCTGGAGGTCAAGGTCAAAGGAAACCATGTCAAATTTGCCACCCACCATCACTCTCTAGATTGAGAGATAAACAGAACTGCGCTTGAAGGAGAAATAAAGGAATGGGAAGTGTATTGAGAAAGTGTGCTGCAAGAGAAGGGGAATAATAAAGCAAGACACAGCAAGCAAGACACTCTAAAATAAACAATGTGGAAGTGTGAAACTCAGAATTATTGTAATTAAACTAGGAAAGAGTTGTACGGGAATGAGAAACCCCATGTTCTTGGCTTCAAAATGCTACAAAGGAAACTCTGGTCATGCATTTGACAGCTGTTTTTGAAGTGTGTCTGGCCTTGGGCTTGTAAAGTCATCACACGTAGGCCTCATTTTCTCAGAGGAGTCTGGGCACTGCCCACCTGGCCCTGACATTAAGAACACCACCTCCACACATAAACAACTTATTTTATACCTAATTTCAAAGGACAGCCTGCGTCACTGCTCCTCTGTGACTAGCATGCTCCCCCACAGACCCGCTGTCAATAAAGTCCCAATTCTTAAAATTATTGCCCCTATTTTATGTCATTTGGCACCAATGAAGGTATAACATTTTGGTTGTCAGCATTTTCTTTTAACTGCAATCTAAAGCAATTTCAAATTTTGCTTTTCTAATTTTTTTTTAGAAAAGTACTATGAAATCAAAATTTAAAAAAAAGGCTAGCACACCTTATTTCAGTCATGCAAGCCTTGAAGCGGGTCACTGACCCCTGGAAACTACTGGCCACTATGGAAAAGTGTATAGTAGATGTATAATACAAGTTGCTGGCAGCTGCTAGTGTGAAACTGTCACAAACTGGTATGTAGCGGTATATGGCATATTGGTAAATGGCGCTACACAGAAAATCTCTTTGCAAATGCGTTGGTTTCTAGCAGGTAGCTGCAGTCACCAGAAGTTTGCACAATCACCAACTACTAGTGAGTACAAGTAGTTGACATTAGTTTCCAAATTATTGTTAGACAGTAGCTCTCGCTGGTCAGGAAGACTACTGTCGTATCTGCAAACACTCATCAAGCGGTAATGAAATTCTGTACAATGTAAACTGTACACTGGATATGAGCAGATTCCATGCAAAATGAAACGTGTGGCTGAGGAAAAAAGGTTACGCATTAGAATGCTTGACTCCAAAGTAAATGCTGTTCCTTACCACTGCAACCAACACATTTCAAAAGATGCAGTAGCCAAATCAATTCTACAGAGTGTTTTTGGTGCAGCACCCTCTTTTTGACTCACTGGAGATAGCCAGCAACCTCTAAAAACCACTTTCCAAGCGATCAGAGGATACATATTTTTCCTAGCCACTGGAAGCTGGTTGACTGATCTTTAAGCCTTTGTGGCTGAAGCTGTAATAGCTTAGAGACTGTTTGCTTATCAGCAGGCCACCTTTCTTCCAGTTTTACCTCACTCTCACAAGCTTTGGACCTCTGCACTACACAATGCCATTAAAGTTAAACTGAATCTAATGAAAACTACCAGAAACTTGAAGATCTGATAAAATTGTTTAGTTGTAGACAGGAAATCAATCAGTGTGTGATTGTAGATCAAATTAAGTTTTTAACAGCATCTTTTAGTTAATGGGAAATTCAAATTTTTAGATAGTATGAGCTCATGGTGTAATTTGTAAGATGGCATAGCAGTAGTCTCAGTAATTATACAGCAGCTACTCCATATTTAGTTAATAGCACAAGGATCCTCCCCTGGAAACAACTCATCCTCTAGTAGCCAGATAGCTTTCACTAATAGCTGTCTTTGTCTTGAGACGTGCTGTTAGAATCTGCTGGTTGCACTGACCAGGTTCTATACATTTACAGTGTATACTGAAATTCATTGTGCAAAAAATGAAGTATCACTCTGCTCTAACGTGAAAAAAGTGACATTGATAGCAAGCCTAGGACAAAATGCAGACATCCTTGGTTCACCGGCTGCCTTTCACTGCTTGGACCACACGTGTTTCTTGTTTGGCCTGCAGATGAAGGACACATTTTGTGTACCGAATCAGCTGAAGCAGGCCCCCCAAGAGGTGATCAGACAAGTCAGCAGCAGAAGCAGATATCCAGATATCTTTGGGCCCTCCAGAAGATATCCAGAAGATATCTTCGGCTTTGTCTATAGTGCTCCATATTCTTTTGATAATATTATGTATTGTATCTTGATGCATGCTCAATCCTCCACATATGGACATTTCAAATAGTTGATTCTCATTATCTGGTCATTACTAAGTGATGTGAGTGGCTTCCTGTCCTCCATGCTGATGTTGGATGCTAGGGATGCCCAACTCTCTGTGAATGCTACTAATCGTCTTTGATCAGTGGTTGTGATCAACGGTCATGACAATGCTCATATTATGATTATGAAACTAACCTCACAGCTCATTGTTTGTCAGTGGTGCTAGTGTCAGTCATTGTGTAAATGTACTGTTTATAAGGTTGGGGAAACCTGCAGTCAGCTGAGACTGAAGAAGTCACTTAGATGAGCAATTAAACATTTCTCCACTAAAAACGCTATGTCCAGATGAAAAGAATCAACTTTTTGGGATTATGCATTGTAGTTGATATTTGTTTTGTTTTGTGTGATTTGGGATCCACTGCCCTTCTATATTTCTGAGAACCTCTGCCTGTCTAAGATGCTGTTTTTATATGGAGTCACATTACTGGATGCTCTCATTTAACTTAATTAGTTGTAAAATGTTCCTGCAGAAAATGGTACAATGGTTTTCTATCTTCTATTGAAAATAAAACATTGCTTTATGAGATTTGCAAATTATTCCATTTTGGGTTTTTTTTTGGGGTTTTTTTTTACACATCGTCCAAACTCTCTTGGAGCTGGTGTTGTACATTGAGGTTATGAAGAAGTGTTACTATAGTGATTAGGTAGGGTTCAGGTTTTGACTAAGAATATTTGGACAACTTCCGTTTTGAAGATAAAGAGCATGTGTTTGTGTTTGTGAGCTTAAAACTTCATAAGCATTAAAAATGGATAGATGGGCTCTAAAGTTGGCAATTACATATGAATTTAAGTTTCTCACTCTCTCTTACGCAGGTGATTCCATTCCCAATGTCCTGTGACTTACGAGATGAGTGTTCCTGTCGGGATCCCAATGCTGTAGAGAACAGAAAGGATGAGCATGTCCACTCCCTGGGGTGACCAACCTTAGCAAGGACCCTTTGTTCAACAACCTAGGACCCTTTCCCCAACACCACATAGCCAAAGTGGCTGAGGCAGACTCTCCTTCATCCTCTTCTTGGCCTTCGATTTCCTGCACATGCTGCTTAAAAGGCATACCTCTCCATCCATCCATACTGCAACCCCAACCTGCTGAAATGCCTCCATCTCTCCACAACCGAAAGATACAGAAAAGAAGATGGGACTCCATAATACCTTCATTTTTCAGCTTAAAGGAAAGTAACCCCTGCAATACATTAAACCATTAAAGTACACATTAAGCAAAGCAAGAAAAAAAACACAAAATAAAATGAATTACATGAAGCAGACATTTTTGAAAAAAAAATGAGAAAACAAACCAAAACAAAAAAAAAGAACAAAAACAACAACAACATAACCAAGCCTAGGTAGCATGCCTTTTGTTGAGTTTTGTGCTGGCTTTAGTGTCTATTTTAGTGACCTTACTCTACAATCAAGTGATTGAACCAAAGGTATATCAAAATGCATTTGTCAAGGATAGCATTGATTGTGTTTCGGAAATATGAAGGAAGTTAAGACAAATGTTAAAAATAATCCTCACACACTCTGAAAGCTTGTTCAACTTTTTTTTGGAGGGGCTAGAAGTTGGTGCTGGTCAGATATTCTATATCTGTGTGTCACTATAAGTAAAGTGTGTTTCTTCACTGGCACATCAGAGGCTTTAGGTTATTTCGATCTTGGTGGGGAATAAGAGAGCCATGTTAATTTGGAAGTCGCAGATTCAACACACTCACAAAAACCCAAAATATAAAGGCACACGCAAACCACAGCTAGCCACAGAAACAGTTTCTGAAGACGATTTCATAAGTATAGAGCAAAATCCCAAAAGCATAGTGAAAACATTTTAGGGCTTTCACTATTGTCCATCTTCACATAATAACATTTAACTGGGTTAGACAGCTTTGTCTTCCTTGCTGCTTAAAGTACCTCTTTATAGCATTCATTCACACTTGTATGTTTGCTCATAATACATTTTCTCACATTAACATAGACTGCATTAGAACACATGTTGACAACACCACATATAAAATGCACTAAGAACTTTAAAAGAAATCCAGAACCTCAATTGTCCTTGCGTCTTTCACCTAGTAACCCCCCCCCCCCCCCCCCAAAAAAAAAGAAAAAAAGAAAAATACAACATACATTGATCACGACTTAAGGAATGTCATCGATAACACCTCACTTTGGGCTCGCATGATTTTAGTTTCAGTTTCAACTCATCCCTTGCGACGCTTGATAAGAACTTTGGTACCTCAAGCCCCGATTCAAACTGTTTAAACTGAAATTAAAAACATCCCAGTCCTTCTCCGAATGTAGTAAGTGCTTTCCTGTAGTCTGTGGCTTCCTTGAGCACACAGTACTGCACAGCACAGTCACACAGGAGTACCGAGTTGAAGGGGTGGATATAGTCTGTGAGAGAGAGCGTAGGTCAAAGACCAAATCTGCCCCACAACACATTGCTTATGTACGCAATCATATAAACACGTTCTCTTTCTCTCCCCCTCAGGACTATTGGATGCCGTATTATTCTAGCTCTGCAGGCAACAAGGTTGTACATGAAAATGACATTTGGATGTATATGTCAACACGCCATTTGCAGTCACAACACAATCAAAGCTCCCTACGTTTTTTGGCTGTGTCGTCTTTAAGTAATTTTTGAAACTATTCTCTTCAGTACAAAGTGCACTTGCTTGTTCTGATCAGCTCTTCTCAGTATTGTTAATCTTGGGTTTTCTGGCCCCATTGTGTTAGATTTTGTCAGACTACACGGCTGCTACAATAGCACGGTATCTTATTACTCTTCTATCCAGACACATACACACAAGTTTTATTCTCATGCACATTTGATAATGAAGGCTGCTTAGCATATTGGTCCAATGTTTGCTGCTCCTATTTGGCTGAAATCATATTCATGGCTTGAATATACATTTAATTTCATTAAACTTGGGCCAGTGGCACAGTCCCTGTGACAAACATTAGGCTGCTATAGAATTCCAGATCATTCTCATAAATACGTGGTCCTAAATTGTAGTGTCAGCGCAATAGAACCAATAAAACAAGTCAATACCAGAACAAAAAAAGTCAAGGTATTATTTTCCACCAAATATAAAGGAAAAGAAATCAAGATATTGTGTAAATATTGCTATATGTTCTTGGACAGGAGGGTTTTTTGTCCTTTTTCATGCATTTCATTTTAAGAAAATGTCATATTACATCAGTGTTTCTACTATTGACCTCAGTTACTGCACTTTCTAGCTGTCATGTAAGGGGGGAAAAGTAAATATTTCAAAAATGTTTAGACGCTGCTATTGTCAAAATGGTGACCTGAATCAAACTGTATGATATTTGGCTATTTCACTCCTTGTGTTGCTATTCTGTTGTTTTGTTTTTTTCCTTTCTTGTATCTGACCTATATGGTGCATTTGATTTTATTAATGAAGTATGGAGGTGCTGTCGTTGTGAAACATATATCCCTTTATGCATAATCCAATGAAGCCCCAAATCCAAGACAACTGGATACACATCAGTACACATTTAAAAATAGTTATAATTAAGATCTAGTTAGATTAAAATTTTATTTATCTTTAGTTTCCTTGGTGTTTGTGTAATATGTTATCTAAGGCCGAAGGTGAACATTGTGCCAGAGAAACCAAGAGATGTTGAAGAAGCGTGTAAATGAAGAAATTCCCGTTAACAGGGACTCTTGAAAGTCTTTGTAAAGTCATTCTAAAGGCTATGTGATCTTTTAAGATTGCATTTAACACTTTATTGAATACCATATAGTCCTGGTAAAAATGTCTTATATTATATTATCAAATTATATGTAATATTAGTACTCCAGATTCTGCTGCTTTACATAAAACTGTCACCAGTGGGGGGAGACTGACCTACATTCACTACACCATACCAGTAATATGCAGTACTGTGGTTCATCATTTGCCACTGAGGTTACTGGAAAGCCATTCCAGCTGGGATGAATCTGAAACCTGTCATTGGACCCTTTCCTTCACTCTATAAAAAAGAGTAATCTGTTGTTGCTTCCACATACTTAGAATCATTTAGAAATATCCTCCTCAGCCATTACGTGCATCATCAGCTGATATCTGGATACCAAAACAAGTGATTGTTATCACCAAGAAAGTCTGCAGAATGTCACTGAATGTCAACTTGAAAAATTATTTTGTTTATATTTGAAAAGGTACCCATAAGCCATAGCTAACCACGATAGTCATGAGAGAAATTATACAGTCGTGCATTGGATGAGGACGTCACCTCTCTACTGTAGTCATCACACAATCCCTTGCTGTACCTCATGCTTGTAATGTTTGCTGCTTCTATATTTTTGGTATTTTAGCGACATTTTGAGTCTCATAACAATGGTGTAAATAGTAGAACTATTTATTGAGAGTGTTATACTTTTTTAAGTTATATTTAATGTCCATGTAAGTTATTTTTTACATTGTTCCTATAAACCAACATATTATAGGTCGCGATTCAAAACTGTCATTCTGTCTCTGTTGTCACAGTATATTGTGATCAATGCTGTCAAGCACTGATAAGACATAAACAGTACAATTTAGACCAACAACCACAGAAAGGAACTTCTCTCGTTGCTCAATATGTGTAGATGGATATTGCTTGCAAACAGTGATGATTCACCATATTTAAATGTTACTGAGTGCAGTGTATTTTTTTTTCCGTCAAAAATAGAATGTAAACGTTTCGTTTTCTTTGTTTCTCATTTTTTGTAAAACACACACAGAGGCAGACAAGCAATACATTCACACACACACATGCAGTGAGTTTTAACTATATAATGGCTGAGTACAACTACAAATAATGTAACAAGTAATGTTTTGAGAAACCATTGTAATGCACAAGGAACAGGCAGCTGAGGACAGATGGCAAAGAAAGGGCTTGAAAATTAAGGGGGAAAATTGGACTGGAGGTCAGTAGGCAGGTGATGGTGAGCGTTCTTGGATTGCAGAAAAGTAGAAGGTGGGTAGGGGTAGAGGTAGGAACGGGTGGACTGCTTTTCCTGGCCTGTCTTGCTATTTGTCCAGGTGTGAAAATGTGTACTCACAGAGGCTGCCCCTAAGCCAGAGGTGGCCAGCCTGACTGGCAACACGCCGAGGCCAGTGAGTCAGAGTTTCTCCTGGGGTTGGCAACCATATCTCTCTGGGACTCCTACCACCCCTCCCACCCCCTTGCTACCTCTACCTCCCCAAACCTCGACACACTGCCTCATCTGTCACTGTCAGGCATGCCTGTTTAGGGCGAGCAGGGTCAAGCTTGCCCTGTGAAAATTAGAGAGGATGTTTGCCCAGCTTACAGAGTCTTTTGAAGTCAGGCTCAAGCAACAACAGTTCACCTCACCTACAGCATATGCTTATCACATAATATGACGTTTATGGCAACATTTTTTGCAAGGCTTTAGTAATTCTCCACATCTCCATCAACAACTGTTTGTTTTTTGCTTTTCATTTAACACCTGGCTTTTTATGTTATGTTAAAAAAAATGTCGGAAACGTTGTGTCTAACTCATTTAAAGTGCAGTGGAGAGTGCGAGAAAGTGTGTCTAAATACCTAATGTTTTTGCACAAATCTTTGTGGAGAAAAATACTGGTGTGCCATCTCGTAAGAAATTGTCTATGCGTGTTGTAAGACATGAAGTACGTCTCACAGGCCTCTTGTTATAGAATGGTCCCTTATCTCTGTTTCCTAAACCTTCAGTAGATCAATTGAAAAAAAAAAAGTTGGATTGCCCTTTTTTTCTGAGTTGGACCTACAAAAAAAGTGTATTTGCATAGTATGTGGGTATCTAGTGGTATTACTGCAATGTTTCGTACTCAGTTGCTCAACAAATATATTTTAAGATGTAAATAGTAATAATATTATATGATGATTGTATTTGCAAACCATGTACTAACTGTTTGGGAGTAGGTCTCCGATTGATTTTTATCATAACTATTATACAATGAAATGAACCGTGAAATGTTGTGCATTGTGTCAAAGTATCACCTGCAAGACAGAAACAAAACAAACAAAAAAAAACAAAAAACTAAACAAAAAGCAAAAAAAAAAAAAAAAACACAAAAAAGTGATGCTTTACTACACCACTTGTCTGCATTTATTTGTTCCTAATGGCTTAATTCTAGTACTGTTGTCAGCTGTCTTAACCATGAATTTATCCATTGTGTCATAAATTATTTGTTTTTTAGATGAATAATATCATAACAATTTCTTAGCAGTCTGTTCAGATTCATCCTCATAATTAAACTTAACATTATTATGTATTGAAAAGTTCCTTTCACATTTGTCTGAGTTGACTGACACTAACCAACAAAAATGTCATTTATCTTCACTTCATACTGTATGTTACTGAGTGTTATCCATATGCTTTTGTGTTTGCTGAGAATTTCACCGACACTGTAAAGGTAGCCATCAAACTCAGTGGGCCCTTGCTCCCTCAGATGACCTCCTCTCACTTTTTTTCTTACACAGTATGCACTTTTCAGGCACATATACAACAGACTGGACTTTTATGTTTCAGCCGATTGTTCTCTCTGTTGTCACAGTTGCAATTATATATTTTTTGGTGCTCTGGTACATTGCAAAACATGTCTGATATGTGCTATATTTTCATAAAAGAGTCATAAAGATGAGTATCATGTTCATTTTGCTGTCATTTATTGTGTAGAAATAAAACACTGGTTAAAGTGAGCATAATGCGGGATGTCTGTGGTCTGTTTTTTTTAAAAAGTTCCAACATTTTTTAATCATTGACAGACAACGCTGCATAGACAAAAAGATGTGGGTCCAGCCTTGTAAGTAGCAAGCAATTTCCTTTTGTCAGTGTGTAAGAAGCTTGAACAGATTCAGGCTTCAGTATAAAACCTTTCCAAATGCTGTTTGCTGTCCCCAAATTTCAAGGAATTTCAGGTCATTACTAGATTAGCTTGCTAGGTCTACGCTATAGGTAACATCAGCTGGAAACAGCGGGCCCTCATGGGGTTTAAATCACACTAAACACTGCACTCTGTAAGGGTCCCCAGGCTAGACTCCAATGCAACTCAAGCCTACTTTGGAACATGACAGAGAGACATATAAACAAAGCCATACTGACTTGGATGCCTCTTAGCTTAATACTGTGCTACTGTGCCAGCCAAATCAATGCAAGAGGCTGTAGCTCAGGTGGTAGACCAGGTCATCTACTAATCAGAGGGTTGCTGGTTCAATCCCCACTTTGCTATCTGATACATCCATCATAGTATGAATGCATGTGGATGCCAGATAGAAAACAATTACAGACAAAGTCCATAGAAGAAAGTGCTTGTGCGAATAGTTGAATGAGGCAAGTTGTGTAAAGTGCTTTGAGTGCTCAGAGTAGAATAGCGCTATATAAGAACCAGTCCATTTACTCATATAGACAGAAGACCATGTCCACATTGACCACAAAGGCCCTGGTAGCTCAGTGCTATAATATCAGATAATAGAATAAAGCAACTCAAAACTGGCATCTGGTGGACACAGCAAAATGGCTCTGGAAAACGAACGCTACTAATACCTCATTTCTAACTGGTCACCCACCTTGCATAATAAGGTGGCCACAGGAGGAGGAACTATGATGGAAGACCAAGTTCCTGCATGGACTGTGTCATGGACAGTGTTGGGCAGGGCTGGACTGGGACAAAAAATCGGCCCGGGCATTTTGACTAGAAACCGGCCCACCAAAAATGTGACGTCATTCAGGGGTAAAACCGCAAAGGATTCTAGGAACTTGTGGCAAGCTGTTCTAGCGCATGCAGGCTTTCAATTGAACTCAGTTACACAGCGATAAAAAGAAACACAAAAAATGGCAAGAAACTGTTGTATTATTAACTGCAATAGCCGGTGTTGTGCCAAAAAGTGATTGTCTGCCAAAAACTGATTGCTCGTCAGATGTCAAATGCATCCCTCATGGATGACATAAAGTCATATTGAGCTACAAACAACATTAGTGTAACAAGGTAGAAGCCGCAATCAGTCTTTGGCAGTGACTTTTATATAACCTTTATTTATGCCGTTAAAAAAATCTCATTAACATTAAAAATGTCTTTTGTAAGAAGTAGTTGGACAGCAGAAATGGCTCAAATATTACAATAGTTCTGTAAAAATATTTAAAGTGGGGATAAAGGACCGGATTGGTTATAATGTAAGTACAATAACACAGAGTTGTAAAGATACTTGAAAAAAACAGATAATTTTTTAATTCCATATATAGCCCCTTTGTAAACGCTGTTCACTGAAGTCTATTTACCAACATAGATATTACACATAAAAAATACACGCAAATATTGGAAATCAGTTTTTGGCAGGCAATCACTTTTTGGCACAACACCTGTTGCATGACAGCCACGGGAAGCCGACGAGTAAAGAGATCGGTTGTTATCGGATTACGTCGTGGAAATTGTTTAAGCCATGTTTCCGAAGTAACAAAGAGCCGATGGATGGCCTATAAGATTGCTAAACAAGGGGGAGGGTGCGTCCGACTTCCTCGGCTGTAATTGGTCCAGCCCAGAGTTGATCATGACCAGTTGGCCAATCCAACACCTTTCATTATTTATACCCTTCCAAAAAAAAAATAAAAATCGATCATTTCATCGATCGGGCGATGGCCAGTCCAGCTATGGTGTTGGGTAAGTTACTTTAAAAAAGTAATTAATTACTAATTACTTAGTCAATATTGTATTTAAAATACTTATCTAATTACTGTGTCAGAAAAGTAACTTAATTACTAAATAAGTAATTTAACTAAATACTTCTTAAAATCCCTATAAACCTTGAGTGGGCAAACAATTAAACTCTTTAAATAATAAATAATTGTTTTAAAGACGGAGACTCTACAGTACGCAGCGTTAGCATCTCTTCCACAATGTAGCCTGTAATAATTTTTTTAAGCTCACCTTCAGACACTTTCTGTGCTGCTGAAGTAAAATCAAGTTTTGCCTGCTTAGCAGGAGTTGCGGCGGTGTTATCCATGGATGATGAACAACGATCACTCAGAAGTGTTTGTCTATGCTCTCGTGTCAGGCGCTTCGGTATATTACCCGTGCTATTAACAGCAGCCGATAGTTTTTTCTCCCCAGGACATAGCTTACATATTACTGTAATATTCTTGTCTGCTTGTTTCAGAAAAGTGAAGAGATGGGAATATGTCCATTTCATAAAACAGCCACAGATTTAGAATACGACTATGCAGCAAACTGGCGCAAAATGACGTGCACCTGCACTACAGCGATGTTAAAGCGGCAGAGTTTACTTCTACGTTTAGAGACAAGTTATTGAAATGAAACAATGATATTCAGCGAGTTTAATTATTTTACAATGTAACGCAAATACATTGTAAGTAAAATACCTAAAAATGAACAGTAATTAGTTACTCTACTTTTTCAGTGGAAAAGTAATTTAATTACAGTAACGCGTTACTTAGTAACGCATTACACCCAACACTGGCTATGGATAGATGCAAGAAGTGGCTGACATCCAGAAATCCAGGCAGTGACTAGAAAAGGCTAACATGAAGGACAACACACAGGCTCTGACCATGGCAGCACAACTACAGGCCTCACTATCCACCACATAGTAGCAGGATATAAGTGTACCGGTACATCTTTAGATTATCCGATCCACTTCTAATCCAGTATATGGGAGACACCAGTGAAGGTGTTGAGAACAACAGGGCTAACATCCCAGGGACATCCCAGTTTTTGGCAGACAAGCAGCTTCTAGCCAACAAACCAGAAAATGGTGGTTGACAAGAGACAGATATGGCAATTCCAGCGGATAGCAACAACAGAAAGGAGCATGAGACTCCCCTAGGAAAACACTTGGGGGAAGAAACAAATGGAGCAGATTTGGAAGGTAAAGTTTAACCCTCTCCAGGCAGACGTTGCAGATTTGCAACAGTTAAGACCTAACAACCTGATTACCCCACATACATATTTTATGAGGTTTTTTTTTACTCAGAAGTACCACTGCAGAACTTGGTTGTGCATTAGCAACAAAAACTTAATTTGGGCCTGAGAGGGTTAAAGGGGTCCCTGTGGTAATAGGAGTATGAGGAACTGTGACTCCAAAGCTGGAAGTGTGGCTCCAGCAGATTCCAGACACAAAATAGAGGTGCCTATCCAGAAGAGTGGAGTCCTAGGAACAATTAACATACTGCGCAGAGTCCCAGGCTTATAGGAGAGGACCTAAGCTTTAATGCACACAATGGAAGATTTTTCATATAGAACTCATTCTTGTTCATTCTTTCATCCTTCATTGATACATTGGCATGGGAATGTGAGTGGTGCTCTTGGCTCTTGAATGAGCCTAATGGCCCAGTTTGTGAGAATGAACATCAAACTACTGATTTTTAAAGTGCAGTTAATGTTGCATGACTGGAAAGAAACTGGATCTGAGTGTAAAGGAATAGTTTGTCGAGGGAGGTGGAAAGAGAAAATGCTTCCCAGCAGCTCACATGAAGACCTTCAGTTAATGACATAATTTAGTGTAATTCAAAGGGGATAGCTGGTAGTTCAGTGACTGATTTTCCCCTTTCCAACTCAATGTAAATATTTTTCTGCTAGAGCATGCAGCAAATTGGGTAAAACTTTATAAATAACAGGATTGCACTCTATTCTACAATTGCTTACAGCCATTTTCATCAGCGCCTCATTTTCCTTTCATGCTAATTAATTGTGATCCAGTTATTGCTCCGATATTGTGCAACTTCATTGTAGTGGTTTGCATACCATGGCCTTCTCTCCTGTGAGGTCCGTGTCATTTCAAGTCGGGCAAATTAGTCATATGAGCCACATTTAATTAGCACAACCACAACTATAAAACACCACATTTTCTGTGTGTTGATACATGCTGGATATTGATAATCAATACTGCTTACTCCTTCAACCTAATTTTAATTAATTAGATGAAACGAAGTACAATGTAAATTCAAACTATTGAAGCCATTGTTCCAATGTAATAAAATCGTGCAAAGACAGATGCTTAGAATAAACTGATTATCTTTTTTTTTTGCAGAATTTTTCTGATTCAGTAGCCTGCCAGTATTGGCGACCTTACTTTACATAATGTTACATCTAACATTATTTTAACAGGTCGTTCTTCCCACATAATTGACTATAGGGAAAACTGCTTGAATCCAAGTGATGTAAATTCCATCATCCACAGGTGAAAACCAGGCAATTTGTGGATGTCAGCCTCGTACTCCGATTGTTTGGGTGGACTTGTTTGGCAGAAATCATACAACACCACACTAAACATACATACGTCCTTGAGGCAGACTTCAAGTGGATATGAAACAAGTATAGCAGACATTAATAGTCATCCATGGTGTCTGCAGCAGTCATAATCACTACTTCGGTTTACCATGTCAGCATGCTAAATTTTGTAAAATACCACAAAACATAAAATAAGTGGAAGGTGCTTTAGCTGTGTAGGTAACAGGTCATAAAACAAGGAATCCTGAGTGATGTCAGTGCCCATATAATGGATGATGATTTTTAAATGTTTGAAAATTCTTTGTAATTCTTCAAATAGTTCTTGAGATACGACACTCAAAACATCCAATATCAAGCTTTTGGATGATCTAGAGGAAAAATACTGTGGATCATTAGTCACTGGCTTTGAATATTTTTGGAGACCATTACGTACAATTTCATGGTGATCCTTCAAACACACATTGAGATACTTTATTTTGGGCAGAAAATTGCAGGTCTACACATAAACTAACACTGTAAAGTCTCATATCCTATCAGATATGGGTAATATTTTTCCACCTGTGGAAGAATATTACCCCATAGGCAAATGCATATGGATAAGTTGAGTAGGTGCAGACATTTCAAAAGATGCAGTACTTTCCAACAACCGTCATCAGTTGTGAATGTTTTAACACAAAAAAAACTACAAACGTTATACTTACCACAGAAAAAATGATTTCATGAACACTATAGGTTTTAGATATGGGTTAACACCTTTTCTTCTGAAAAACTGAGCAATATTAAACAAGGAAGTGTGAGCGTATCAAATCTGAAAGTACTCAACAGGCTTTTAAGTTTGAAAGTTGTGACAATTATCCAATCACTCACAGTAATAACCTTGTGAGCGTTATTGTGTTGGAAAGACACATCAAAGTCCCCTTGTCTCTCTCTGTTTTGTTTTTTTTAATGGATTGCATTAGTTACCAGAAACTGATGTTAGCTGAAAAGTATGCGCTTCCAAACAAAAGTATTTTTAATTACAACAGTACAATCGCACTCCAGGTGGAAAATAACTACCAGGTGGGAAATAACCAATAAAATGAAAATGGGGAAAGCGTTACAAAAAAAAAAAAAGAAAAAAATCAAATACACAAGGAAAACATTTTATTTGCAGATGTGGCAAAAAAATTAGGAATACATGTTTGTTGTGGGTTTTAGCCACTCACGATGACTGAGTAAGTGGTTCAGATCTGTCTGAGACCCAGGTTTAAATCTAAATGATTACGTCTGTTGTAGTGGAAAAAGAAAGATCCTCTCATTTTCTACATGTTGTTTTTTTTATATTTCACATTCTTCAGAAAAGACAATCAAAGCCACATAATAATACACATATTGTTTTTTACAATTGAAAATTTACAATATAATAATTTATTATTACAATTCATACAACATGAGATGAACATATTGAAAAGGCATTGTTTATCTTCAGTTAAACAATATCCATGGCTTTGAAGATATGTTATTGGACTGAAAAACAAGAAGATTAAACAGACCACATGTGATTCCTACAATCACTGATTCTTCACATTTCAGTGTACAGTACCTCATGTTTACATGTGGGTCAGCAGTAATTGTCCTGTTTTCTACTGTTGGGAAAATGTTGGTCAGATCTACTGCTTTATTATCACGCTTGCTATATTTATCTGCAAAAACAAAAATCTGAAAAATTTATACATTCTGCTGTGAGGGCAGAACTTTTGAAAACCAGTTAACATTTTCAGTTTTAGCTTTAGATCTGACATAATCTTAGGTCTGTTACTGCTTCTCTTATATGCGTCTCATATATTTCTAATTTGCAGGACTTATGCTACAATGACATGTTGTGTTTCAGTCACAAGCAATAACTTATCATTAGATTACAAACACATTACATGAACTTGCAAAAGTCTAGATATAAGATTCGATTTCATCCACCGCCCCAGTATCAGAATTCTTTATACTAATACTAATAGTCTTATATTACTTAAGTAATATAACATGGCTATAGGTACTGCAGTTCGAGAAAGTCATACAAGAAAATGATTCATTCATTTCAGCAATAAAATTAAAGCTAACTTAAAAGTCTGGATATAATGTCTGAATGCCACCTACTCCGTCTTGCATAATAATTTCACTAGGCAAATATCAATCCTGTTACCACACAAGTCCTTGCTGTTTCAAGTGAATCAATCGAAGGTCATGTAAGTCAAACTACACGCTTTCTCACGTACCGATTTTAAATTCCTGAAGCAAAGTGTAGTTATTCTTCTTAATTAATGTGAACTTAAAAAACAAGTAAGTGATTTTGGCTTTAACACAGTTCAGTTTCTCCTTTCGAATGAAGGTAGTAAAGGCAAATAAGTTATACTATGGATATTTCCTTTTTTTCCTCTCTTTATTTTAAGTGTACCAGGAAAGCTTCAAAGCACCAAAAAGGAACTATGATTTTACATTCAAAGTATTTAAGTCAACCAGTTTTCTTTTGTCTGAATAATATTTTACATGTTCACTCTGCAGTCTCTCATTGATATGTGCAATCACTGGCATCACTGGAGAAATATGTCAGTTCTGGGATTTTTTTTTCTGGGATAATCTTCTTTCTCATAATAAAAGTAGGCCACACAAAAATATTTTTTTCGGTAGCTTTAACACAATGTCCAGTGAATGAAGTCCTGTGAGAGTTTTTTTTTTTCTTTCAGCCTCAATCGATTTGCAAAATGCAACAGTCGAGTGAGAGGCACCTGCTGCAGAGTGTACTGAAGAGGTACATCAATCAGTGATGTAATTTTGCAAAAAAAAAGAAAAAAACAAAAGACGAACTGCTCATTTCGTAACTCCTGTCTCATCGGAGTTTGGTGCTGCTGTATGTGTTACGCTGTACAGAAATGAGCTTTTCCATGCAGGCAGTGCGACTGTCATGTAAAGAGCCATGCCACATATTGGTGGGAGGTCGTGCCTCTTCACTCCGGCAGTAGACATATGCCATGGTGTCGGTGCGGCTCTGGATGTGGGTGCTGCGCAGGAGGGACCGGCAATAGAGGCTAATCTTCTCCACCCTACGTAATATGAGGTTGGCTTTTCTGTTAAAGAAGATAAAATCACAAAAATATGACTTTTATACTTAAATCATTATGTTTTCTTTCAAGTTTGCTGTTCGCAAAACAACTGCAGATTACATGAGATCGCTGGAGCAAAAATTATTTTAGAGCAAGAGGAATAATCTTGAAGTTTAGGCAACAATGGACACAAGCAGAATTACTGAACAATTTCAAAAATGTATTTCATAATGAATATATACTAGAGCTGTACAGAAAATCAAGGTACTATACATTATATATTTCTGAGGAAATATATATAACGTATAAATACCTAAGCTTGCCTGGCTGATGTCCATCTTTCTCATCGTAATAATGATGCTTCAGTTCAAGTCTTGACCTCAGTGTAAACCACTTTTACCACCTTTATTCAGTAAAAAAAACACTGACAGCAGTAATTTGCAGCAACATGTTGTTTCATAGGCTCTCTCCTGGACTCTGTTGAATTCACTGGGTAAGCAAGTGGCAAGGCTTTAACTATCAAGTAGTACTGTAACATCATGGGAGATGTTTGGTTACTTATTAGAGTCTCTCCAAGTCGTATTTTTTGCCTCTAAATTAGACAAAGGTAACAAAAAATACCTTATCTTAAGTCATTGTGGTAATGCTGTTGTAATTTTAAAGACCACAGAACAACATTTTGTACCCATGTCTTACCAAATGCATCTCCAACAGAGCAACAGCACATGCTTGTTCTGTTGTTCTATGGCTAGGATTTTTATAGAGCATCAAAGAAAGCCATTCATACAAATTATAAGCAGCTGTTGATGAAAATATCTATAAAATGAATTGGGATTATAAAGGCAATACATTCATCTAGCAGGCACAAAATGCCCTGGTTTAAAGATACCAGT
Source organism: Neolamprologus multifasciatus (assembly GCF_963576455.1). NCBI lineage: Eukaryota > Metazoa > Chordata > Actinopteri > Cichliformes > Cichlidae > Neolamprologus > Neolamprologus multifasciatus. The sequence goes on along the minus strand of NC_140445.1, from coordinate 22,045,849 downwards.
TTGTTCCTAACAAGACAAATTTTTAATGGATTAAAAAGAAAAGTGGTAAAAAGTTAACACATGAATTCAAACAGGAAAAAAAGAATCAGGATTGTGCCTTTATCTGTGTCTCCACATATGAATTGTCTGCACAAATGTCACCAGATCTCAAAGAACTGCATCTGAGTCTCTCCCATCCATCTGATGAGACTGCTGGTCTGGGTCAAAACCAAGACATGCAATGGCACATTTTGAGTTCTTGGGTGCTGGTTCTGCTTAACAATACGTCAGAGGCAGCTGTCTAGAGTGAGTGAAACAAAGAATTTTGTCTCAAACTTAAGAGTCTGGAGCTGACGTTTAAGCCATGACTGAACCATATGCCATGTCAGGTCAGCTCAGATTACAAAGGATCTTTATATCTACTTATCTATATATCTATATATATATATATACAGAGAGAGAGACTTTACAATACATATGTATGTATATATATATATATATATATATATATATATATATATATATATATATATATATATATATATATATATATATATATATATATGCTAAAATGAAAAAGGTCCATACAGAGAAAAACACAATTCACTTTGTTTTGAAAAGCAGTGTCTGCTGCATCAACATCTGTCTTTAGTTAAGCAAGGAGTACAGACATCCTTTTCACTTATTCGCTGAAAGGATGGTGGTGGTGGGGGTGGCATTTTCTCATTTCCCCTAAATTCTTACATCTGAAACAACAGAATACCAAACACATTATCAAGGCTGACTAGGAAGCACGTGACTCAGGGCATAAAAAAACCAAAACAACAGAAAATGAAAAAGGTTGAAAAAGAGAAACTAAATTCATTCAATTATGAAACAAAACAAAGAGATCAAAAACAGAAAGAAGAAAAAACATGCATTTTAAGTTGCGTCTATGGCAACTCCACAGTTCAGATTTGGTCCTGCATTTATAAATTTCATTAAAAGACTGTTAAGCACTGATTAAGAATGCAGTTTCAGGGCATTCCAGCCGAGGACACTACATAACATTATAAGATGTTTGCATTCAGAGTAAGAGTAAAAGAAAGCATTAACCATGCACACAATGTACAAATACAACCATTACATGAGGTGCTGTAACAATGGTGGACATGTGGGGGGGCCCTGGGATTCTCAGCTACTGGAGTAGTGCTGACTGTGCTTACGTTTCACTTGGCCATGCTGTTACCTTTTAAAAGGAACCACCAATAGAGTCTGCTTGTAAATTACCACAACGAGGCTCAACCCTGCCAACTTCAGGCAGTAAATAATCTCCACTCACTCCAGCCCTCCACCCCCTCGCAGCTGCCCACACACAAACACGCATAGACAAACACACTATCCAACTACTCCAATCCCTATTCTAAGTCCCAGTGGCTAACCTGTGCCTCCCACCCCCCTTCACCAATCAGAAAGAAGCATAATCAGACCAAAGTTATTCCTTAATTATTATATTATTTGTGGCTTGAAAGGAGTACTTTCAGACAGTGGGGGTGGATTAACCAAAACAATGTGCTGTAACTTAAGATCACATGTTGCTAAAATCAGTGCCGGGCCAACTGCCTTCTCAGACTTACATAAATCAATGTTTTGTTTTACGTATTTTAAACATTTTGTTTATACTTCCTCTTTTTCTGTTTTGTTGGTTTATACGCTTCTGTTTTCATTTCACCATGCAGTCGCGCTGTCTGTTCTAACTATCAGTAGGGGTGACCCTTTAAACGGGGTCATGGGTGACAGGATGTCGGTGCAGTGCAGTGCAGACACAGATGAGCTTTTTATGAGAAAAAGAGGAAACGGTGCTGGAAGTTGACCAGGGTCTTAGCTGAATATCACATTTAGTGTTTGGCTTGGCTGTCAAACACTGTTTTGGCATCACCATGGTGATGTAAGGAGCAACTGTAACCCAAAGGTTTTATGATGACCTTGCCCACTGGCTTTCCAGTAGAAGCAGTTTGGGAGTCTATGTGTGTGTGCATGTTGTGCAATGGTGCTCCTGATTGAGTGTGTGTGAAGGGTGAGGTTACTGACAGACTGGAAAAATAATGAGGATTATTTTTCAAGACAATAAAACATCTGTTACACCTAAAAATCCTCAGGTAGTTATAAAAAAAATGACAATATGTGAAATATCTTTCAAGTCTGCACAGTTAAAAGCTCTGGTTTCACATTCAAATCTTCTCACCTGGGGCCTAGCTCATCCTCGCTACGCCAGACAAAGTCTCCGAATTTTTCATAATGAGAATTGTAGTGATGCTGGACTCTGTAGAGCAGTGGAGGAGGAATCTCCATCAGCAAATTGTAGGCCATCTGCTGCTCTTTGCCGCTGGTGTAGCCATTATACAAGTTGTACACCTTGTCTGCAGTTTCTGTCGGGAAGAATAGATGAATGAATTAGAGACTGAAAAACAGTGGTTTCGGTGGTTCGATCCCAGGCTGCCTCCTGGCTGCATGCCAAATATCCTTGGGCAAGATACTAACCCCATATTTGCCTACTGGTGGTGGTCAGAGGGCCCGGTGGCGCCAGTGTCCGGCAGCCTCGCCTCTGTCAGTGCGCCCCAGGGCAGCTGTGGCTACAATGTAGCTGCCATCACCAATGTGTGTGTGAATGGGTGAATGACTGAATGTAGTGTAAAGCGCTTTGGGGTCCTTAAGGACTAGAAAAGCGCTATACAAATGCAGGCCATTTACCATTTACCAATACATGCAGAAAACATACAGCATTTTAGACAACATGGGTCTGATTGATTATCGGCCATGAAAATAAAACTAAACAAAAGAAAAAAGAAAAAAACAAACCAAAAAAACTGCTGTGCAGTTTTTTAAAACGTACGTTATCTACTTCATCCATATTACACATTTATCGGTAGGAATTCTCCATTCAGACTCAAAACTTGTGGAAGACATGTTACATAGCATTTGAGGTGTTATTCAGTGGAGTTGTTTGTAATATAAGCACTCTGTCTTTAGATAAACTCTGAGCTCCACTTGGGCTATTACATTTACCTGACCTCCAAAACGCCACTCAGTCCCTTGCAATATCTAACAGAAGCATTTGCTCTTATATCAACACATACACGATTGCCTTTCAGATGCCTCTCCTTAATCTGAATTATTTTGGTCAGTAGATTACTTGCTCACTTGTTGGATGTACTTGTTTATGCTACTCTTAAGAGACTGTGCTAGTCATTACTGAAATGAACATGCGGGATAGTGTTCATGAATTTGTGCATTTTTAGCAGCAGCTGCCCACCCACAGATCTTTCCACCCCCATTGGTGCATTTTTTTGTGATTACAGCCTCACTCTAATTTGTCCCACCGAGTAAATCTGGCCCTACCTCCTAAAGCACTCTCCTTCCCATATTTTGGATTCTTGAGTACTTTGTTTGACAAACTCTGTCTGCTATAATTAAAAAATGTAATTGACATTACAAATTGGTAGAGTGTCCCTTTACATTTTGCTAACCATAGTGTGCAATCTTGCATGTGCACATTGCATAGGTAAGAGCACAGTAGACAAAGTGGTGGATAAGTAGCCATTCAAGTAAACTGTGATTACATGAAAGGGATGCAAGGAAAAAGCAATATTAAATAAAGATGAGTACAATAAAGCAGAGTCCCAAAAAAATGATGGGTGAGAGTACCTTCTGCTCGCGTGTCATCCACCACTGGACAAGATGTCCGTACTGAGACGAAGCTTGATTCAGAGTAACTACCTCGGCTATCCACTGCATAGAGAGTAAACCTGAAAGTAACAAAAACATAGCACCAGTAAGTACATCATTTCTCTATCATTTATAGGGAGAGGGAGAGCCTTCAGTTTTCAGGCCCCTCTTCTGTGGAACCAGCTTCCAGTTTGGATTCAGGAGACAGACACTATCTCTACTTTTAAGATTAGGCTTAAAACCTTCCTTTTTGCTAAAGCATATAGTTAGGGCTGGACCAGGTGACCCTGAATCCTCCCTTAGTTATGCTGCAATAGATGTAGGCTGCCGGGGGATTCCCATGATGCATTGAGTTTTTCCTTTCCAGTCACCTTTCTCACTCACTATGTATTAACAGACCTCTCTGTATTGAATCGTATCTGTTATTAATCTCTGTCTCTCTTCCACAGCATGTCTTTTATCCTGTCTTCCTTCTCTCACCCCAACCGGTCGCAGCAGATGGCCGCCCCTCCCTGAGCCTGGTTCTGCCGGAGGTTTCTTCCTGTTAAAAGGGAGTTTTTCCTTCCCACTGTCGCCAAAGTGCTTGCTCATAGGGGGTCATATGATTGTTGGGCTTTTCTCTGTATCTATGAAGCGCCTTGAGGCGACATTTGTTGTGATTTGGCGCTATATAAATAAAATTGAATTGAATTGAATTGAAAAAATTTATAAGGTAAAATAAGGTACAAGTGAGCAAAAAGTACTCAATATTGATGTAAAGTCATATGTATGTCCTGTCACCAAAGAAAATACATTGTAATTTGCGGTGTTACTTTCAGAGAGTGAGAAAGCATGCACACAAGGGAAGAAATGCTCTTTAAAAAGTTCATTGCAATTCATTGTCCGCTACAATTTACCCTAAAGGAAAGAAAATCTAAATTCTCTGTCCAGTTGGCATGTGGTTTCAGGAGGTTGTTGGCAGTTAAGAGATTCAATAAACTACCTGTTTAGCAATTGACTAATGGACACAGGTGTGGCCAACTGATGGGAAAACAGAAATTAAGAAAGGAAGCAGAACTAACAACAATAAAAGAAGGTGAGTATTTTTTTTTTTATAATAAAGCAGGAAATGCAGGGCTGCTGTGACCTGTGGGTCATCAGAGTACCCTTTCTTATTGACCAATTGACCAGATATCAACAGCCTTCTCTTCCTTCTGCACCAGGAGCTGCTTGACTACATACATTGACCTGGCTGAAGCATGTTGAGAGGAGGAAAAACAGCAACAAAGCTGACCACCTTGGAGAAGTTGGGAAAGGGCTGCAAAAGGGCAGCTAATATGCATAAATTCAACCTGTACAGGCAGATCTTTGGTGGATATCCAGACTTTTGGGCCCATCTAGTGACAGGAGCAAGGCTGTTCAAACCTTCCTCCACGCAAGGTAGCACCTGCAAATAAGTGGCTAAGCTTAAGGAACTAACACCTCTTTCAGTTCTGGAAAGAGCAAAGGCTTGTAACTGTGAAAACAATGGAAAGGTGAGAGACCTGTGAGAAACCTTTTTGGCAGAGAGTAGGTTGAGCAATACGATGAAATTGTTGACAGAGAAAATAGTTGTGTTGCCTTCTGAGTTTGGAATAACAGCTACAAAGTCACCAGGAATGTGGAACCACATCCACAAAGGAATAGGAGGGAAGGACATAGAGCAGGCCTACAGGATGATGATTACAAGGTTTACTTTTTGAGCAGGCTGAACAGAAAGCAATAAAATCTCTCACATCCCCTCTCATTTCTAGCCTGTCACCATGTGACGTGTGAGTATTAATGTCTGTTGATGTCAGTGAATAACTTAAGTGGCCGAGGAATAAAGAATTACTCAAAGGAGCAGCTTCCTGGAACTTTAACATCTTCCAGTACTTACCTCCCCTAACTCTCAGCCTCCTGGGTAACCAGCTCAAACTGGATGAACATGGGTGTATTATCAGTCTAATGGTGCTATCAGACCAATAACACTCTGTGAAATGCCACCTTATTGTGGTGTTATTATTTGTGTTATCCCAGAGATCCCAGGGACTATGATGTCAGGGGTTTTTGCCCTGGTAAGGTCTCCCGAGGAAAATTGGCCCTGAAAGGCAGACAATGAACTATCCACATGATCCCTATGCAAGACTAAGGAATCAAGGGACCAGTTTACCTTGTCTGAGACAGGGGTACCAGGGGTGCGCCCTGGAGCCACCCTGTGGCTCAACACGCACAGGAGGCTTTTGCGGTTGAGGCCCAACTGCTGGGGCTGACTCTTGGGAAATGAAACATCATCTCTCTTGTGGGGAAGATACCTGAGCTAGTGTGCCAAGTTGAGAAATACTGGCTAGACATAGCCTCACCTGGTGACTCGATGGAGGCTAAATGACATTGAGTCCAAATGGCCGATGTTTGGCACCTTAATTGTTGAGGAGGTATGGGTGCAAGGTGGTTAGAGCATTTGTAGTGGTAATCCCAGGACCCAATGATGGACACAGAAGGGAGCTTTTAAGATGAGAAAAGGGTCCTCTCAGGTTTGGTTAGCTTGTGGGACTCCAGGGGCAGCTGACTAGTTCTGGGAGGCAGCACAAGGCTGTCCTTAGGATAGTCTGTTCAGGATCCCAGGTCAGCTGAGAGACCTGGGAATGCATTGGTATTGCCCTGGATGACCCTACAGGAGGTGTCCGATGGGAGGGAAGTCTGGACTTCTCTGATTAGATTTCTCCTCCTTTGACCTGGCCCGTGACATGTGGTAGAAAATGGAAGGATGGATCTTGGGCTAAAGGAATTCACTGGCTTCAGGGAGTGCTCTTTATGTATAATTAACACCAGATTGTCCAGACTGATATCCATGGAAACTAGGGAATTTAAGTCAGTAGAAAATATAAAGGTGCAAACTCATCTGGGAGACACTTTTTGACATCTTTACACTTCAGATTTGATTGGCTAAAATGCACAAAAAGGCATCAGCAAGAGAGACACCAGTCAAGCCGCTATGAACCAAAGTACAGAACTGGAAGACAAAATCTGCCATTCTGCTTTAACTTGGTGGATGAGAAAGAGAAAAGGAGCTTCTTCTCTCCCTTGGGTTCCATAATAAAAACTTGCTAGAGAGTAATCTTTAAATGAGTGCCTTGCCCACTCAGCTGAAGCTCACTCTTGTGTCCTACCAGTCAGGTAATTCAGTACTGTTATTGCTCATTCTGCGGTATAAGAGAAAGGATTTGGTAAAAACAAGGGGAGAACAGTTTACCGGGCAAGAGGGCCTCTAACACATTTTTCATTCTAGATTTTTGGATCATGAATAGGTAAGTGCATTCTAAATGCAATGTCCACTGGCCTGTCAATAGTAGCTTGGGCTGATTAGCTGCTACACTTATTCTAAGTCAAACCCTGGAGTGAATCAGATCCTTTTGAGGCATTCATGGCTAGAATCATTAATTCAATTCAATTCAATTCAATTTTATTTATATAGCGCCAAATCACAACAAATGTCGCCTCAAGGCGCTTCATAGATACAGAGAAAAGCCCAACAATCATATGACCCCCTATGAGCAAGCACTTTGGCGACAGTGGGAAGGAAAAACTCCCTTTTAACAGGAAGAAACCTCCGGCAGAACCAGGCTCAGGGAGGGGCGGCCATCTGCTGCGACCGGTTGGGGTGAGAGAAGGAAGACAGGATAAAGACATGCTGTGGAAGAGAGACAGAGATTAATAACAGATACGATTCAATACAGAGAGGTCTGTTAATACATAGTGAGTGAGAAAGGTGACTGGAAAGGAAAAACTCAATGCATCATGGGAATCCCCCGGCAGCCTACATCTATTGCAGCATAACTAAGGGAGGATTCAGGGTCACCTGGTCCAGCCCTAACTATATGCTTTAGCAAAAAGGAAGGTTTTAAGCCTAATCTTAGATATTAATGGGCTTGCACCATAGGCAGACTCTGATGCAGGAATTGGACAGAACTTACAGTAAAAATAAATAAATAAACTCCAGCAATGCAAATCTCACAGAAATCAATCAAAAGCAGAAGACAAAACCTGGGAGGACAACATACATCAAGGAATCACTGACAAAAATACAGTCCTGTTAAAATTAAACCCCATTATAAAGAAGCTTGCAAAACCATCTTCAGCACTACTGTCACTACTGTTAGCAGCAATAATGTTAAGAAATTATTTTCTGCATGATTTTATGAGTCTCTCACATTGTTGTTGAGGACCTTTGACCTAGTCTTCTTTACAACATTGTTTTAGTTTATTGAGGTTTTGGGCATTGTTTCATGCACAGAACAATTCCAGCATTGCACAATCCAAATTCAATCAGAGCAAAAGTCTAATCAGAATAACAGTAAAAGAAATGTGCTTGTGCAGGGTAAATAATATTGGTGTTTACTGTGATCACATATTATGGACAAAGTTCTCCCTCTATTAGAGGGAATAATAAATAATATCCAGTTATGTGTCAGATTTATTTTCAAAGAAAGGAATCAAAAGCAATTAAAAGCACAATATTTTTAAACATTGTTTTCTTTGCCAGTGGGAAAATTTTTAAGAAAGTGAATTAAGTACTGAGAAATATTTAAAAGTACTTATAACATTAATTTTATGCTTTCAGAAGTACTTTCACAGTTACCACTGTAGAGACAACAGAATGGCAAAAAGGGAAACCACATAACAGAAACAAAATAAATGACTAAATTGAATTTAAATGTTAAAAACATTTTGACACACATGAAAAATAAAGAATTAAATTAAACTATTACTAATTCAATAAAAGTTGCATTTTTCCTAAGGCCATTTGGATTTGTTTCATGCACTGTGTTTTGAGATCTGTTCCCTTGCTGTCAAATGACTGTTTTGTTTGTAACATGACCTGTTTGGACATTGCTCACATAGTTTGTCTGGTGTTGTTATTCAGCAGGGTGGATGTGGTATTCCCCAAGAACCTCACTAAAGACACACGGACCTCACTGGCTCCTCTGCCCAGCAAAACAATGCCAGCATGTAACAGTCACATAGTTTAAATTATGTGGTCGCATACCGTGCAGATGGCTATAGTAACATAGGGGAGAATGACAAAGCAAAATGCAGTTTGGTAAGCGTGTTGGGAATAAAGATCTGATATTACAAGTGTCTTCTTTTTCCTTTTTTAAATTGCTTAAACGATGCTTAATCAATGCAAATTTTTCACCCTGCACAATTTCACAGCAATTGCGAGATTCTTATGTACATTTAAAAACCCATTTAAGAGGAGAAGAACCACATGCACAAATGATTACAGACAGATTTTAAAGAAAATGTATAAGAAATTTAAAAAAAAGCCCAATACATGGGGGTATTTAACTTCTTAATGGGTCTCATTCATACAATAGTAGAAGTAGAACTATGGGTATAGTGTCTGAACCCCAAAATAGCACTAAGTGATAATAAAGTTCACATAGGAGAAAGAAGCAAATGACCACCGTCTGGCCTGCCACAAAAATGTTAAATCTTCAAGTAAGAGAACTGGCAAGATATGTAAAACCACCAAGACTATCTCCCCCTTACCCCAAGAGGCACTTTCCTTTGTCTCTTTGCTTTTCTCTCCACATTGCTTGCATATAGCTCATCACTGTTTATCCCCTATCTCTAATTCAGTGTCTGTCACATCTATTCCAATCTTGTCTGGCTGCACATGGCTTCTTTGGAAGGGGCTTTGTTTTGTCGATGTGCCATAGTTTTGAAAGCTCAGCACACAATGAACTGGACAAATGGCAGATTAATGTTTGAGTAAATTAACAATGTTGCCATTAAAGTAACTATTGTCCTCTAATTTAATGAGACAGTGGAGAGATGGGTGAACAAGAGATGACAAGACCGAAAGCTCAGACACAGCGCAAGGGAGAAGGAGTGAGGGAAAGTGATAGTGAGAGAGGATCAATTAGGGCAGTATTTTTGGCACGCTGAAAGAAGCTAGGGCAGTAGGGAAAGCCTTTTCCATTACATCAACATTTGGACACACATCAGATGACCCTGTCCATAAATCAATCAAAGCCAAAGAATTGTTTTTTATTGCCTGAAGAATTTGTGTCAGCTTACAATATCTCATTACTTTGAAATCCTCCAGTCTGAGTGGCATTAGACTGGTGTACCAGCCCTAAATAAAACTGCCTGCCTTTTAATGTAAATTAGAAAAATTAGCTCAGCTCTGAATGAGCTCATTTGCAGATCACAAAGACTCCACAGTCCAAAGTAATAATGACAACACCCCATTAAAAGTCATTCACTTTTAAATACTGGATATTTCTGGAAACTGGAGCGTCAGGAATACAGTGAATGACATCTCACACCCTCCAAGTGATCATTTTGTTGGGTGAGCTAGTCTCCACCATCCACACACATTTTAAATCTGAAATGCATCAGCCCATTTCAACAAAAAAGCCATTTCTGTGTGAAAGAATATTACACTGTTAGGGTGCACACCCACTTCTGATTTAACATTTGTCATGTGTTGGCAAAACAAAGCTGAAACAAATGTATGTTGTTTGCTCTTTACTCTTGATAGCCATGACTATTCAAGTTATCATAACCACAAATTTGGCATTTTCCTACTGATTGGTAGCCCAAAATCAATATGGGAGAAACCAAAAAGAAGGATAGACAAAAATGGAAAATAGTTGGCATGTGCCCAATAGACTCATGAGATAGTTTATAAACTATCTTTTTTTTTTTTTTTTTTAGATTTCTGTCATTGTGATTTAGTGTGTTGTGATTTAGATCTGTGTATGTTACCTTTGTGAACCAGTAGCAAGCTGTGAGCAGTCACTGCATGGTTGGACACACTTGCTAAGGCTTGCACTATGCTGTTGAGTCATGCAATACTGTGACAGATGAGTCATATTTATTAATTCAAGAGGTATATCTCACAAATGATGATCATCTTCTAAATTATTATTATTATTTATTTTTTAAATATATAACAATGTCATAACAAAACGTAATTTGGAAATAAGAAATATTGCACTGTTCATTCTGTTACATTAAAACATGTAACTATGAACTGAAAGTAATATTTACTGTTTCTTAAAGAGCATGAGACTAGCTACTGAGCCTTGTGCCCACACAGTTAGGCTAGCACCTTTAAATCTCAAAATTCGGAACCTTTCAGACCGGTAAGTGATCTGAACAATTCCTCCAAAGCTCACCAAGTAAATACTGCATAGAAAACAAGCAATGAGGCCTGTATTTAATGAGTGACCAGTGCCTCCAGCACTATAAAAAGGCTTCAATAAGTACTTTTTTCCAAAGACAAAATTGCTATATGAACAAGTTCATATAGAGACTACAGAAGCCTACTGAAAAAGAGGACACTGTTATCAAAACGGAGCTTTGAGTAGAGCTTTGCACAACAAACCTTTGAGAGAAAAGTTACTTGAGGCATTTCATCACTGTTAGGGAGGATGCAGCCTAATAAGAACTCACCTTTGCAAAAGCTATCACAGTAGCCAGACAGTCACAGACAATAAAGAAGAAACAGACTGGTTTGAGAGGTGACACGAGTGCTAGCCAGGCAACGATGGATGTGGTGCACTTCAAGAGTGGGAAACCGCATAAAAACAATGCCAAGGAGCTGACATGGAGCTATCCAAACACCAAGAAAACAGTGCAGAGCAGATGGGAACATAAAGCATGTCCTAAATGTGGGAAATCACCCTGCCACCCAGCATGGCAGTGCCCTGCTAAGAATGCAGAATGCAACAACTGTGGTAAACAAGGACATTATGGGAAAGTATGTAGTTTCACCACGAAAATTAAAAAAGTTGAAGAGAACTTGGGTGAACTGTTGTTAGGAAAATCACAAGGTACCATGGGTGGCAGATATTAATATATAGGACAGTAAAGTGGCCTTCAAAATACATACTGGGGTCTGTGTTACAGCTGTTCCTAAGCAAGTGTTAGCAAGCACGAGTCAAATACAGATAGCTGGACCTAGAAAAACCCAGAAATTGTCCTGGTGGAGCAAAATTAACTGTAGTCAGCTGTAATCTTTATATTGAGGGGCCTACAGCTGAAATTGCTGAGTAGAAAGTGTGAATCAGATTGATAGCTACAGTTGAGAGCACAGACCAAGAGATAGGCCTGGGAAGACGTTCCGAAGCTTAGGCCATTAAGCTTAACCCTCTCAAGGCAGGCGTTGCAGATTTGCAACAGTTAAAAGCTAACAACCTGATTACCCCACATACATATGGGGTTTGAGAGGGTTAAAACCAGATCTATGTTGGAACACAATGACAGCTCCTGCTAACACTCATGGACAAAGTGAAAAAGCCACTGGTGAGCATAGAAAACCTGTGATTATTAGCTGCATAGAGGAACCAGCTGCATAGAGACTGTGAATAAATGTTAGATAGAAAGCACTTAGGTGCCCCAGAACACTTCCAGAGCAGAACAGTGCGTCAGGTTACGCCTGGTCTAGAAGGTGTTGTCTGCCATGTGGACATTATCCTATTGTGACCAATGGAGCTTTGTGAACCTCATCTTATGGTCTGTGTGTGGTGATGATACAAAAGATAGAGAGCTATGGCCACCATATTTCTACTGATGAAATATACTAAAATATATGTCAAGTCTGTGCTGGATAATCTTCTAATAAGTGATAGATACCAGTTGTGTGTGAAACTTGTTTGTTTACAAATCGTAAAATTCTAAGTTGAGGCTTTGGCCAGACAGGAACCAGTTGGAGGGATTGGTACAAGACTACTGGACTAAGAGGGCAGCTCTAGGTGTGCATGAAAACCTTTTTACTATGGCCTTCTCAACAATCTTTGGTAAAAATGCAGAGAATGTGATGGTCAGACAGTGTGTTGTCGCAAACTAAGCAGTAAGATAGGTGAGTTAGTTCTCAAATACAGCACATGCATCAAAGAAAGGGCAAATGTAAAAGAACCTCTAACACCGATCAAATTTCTAGACAGTTCATGGCAAAAACTAGCTGGGATCTATTCACTCTAAGGGAAAATACATTTTTTATTTTACTATTTCTTCGACATTCAGATCAGCCCACCATGATTCAGAGATGTAGTCCTTTACTTGACATTGATATTTCCTTAACACAGCATCCGTAAGATACTTCCAAACGACAAAATATCACAGTCCTCAGGACATGAAATGAAAGAGTTTGCAGTTAACTATAGCTTTGAAAATGTAATCAGCAGCCCTAAATACCCTCAAAGTAACACTGAGGCAGTGCATGCTATTCAAACTGTTCAAATCTGCTTAAAAAACTCAGAGACCGCATTGTTGGCCTACAGAGAAGTACCTCTGAGAAATGCCTAGAGCTCTAACCAGCTACTCATGAGCAGTTGCCTGAACACCACATTGGCTATACTTCCAGGGAGGGTGCAGCCAGCTCTGCCAAACCTGCAATCATTGCAGCACAAGGAAAGGGCACAAAGATGAATGCATGCCAAGTCTTTCAATAGGAGGGACAGAACAAGGGACCTTGCAAAGTTATGACCAAAGGCCATCTTTGGAACTCTGATGTAAAAGCACAAGGCACAGTGATGATCCATACACAATAGCTCACTTTTCAAAAAGGGACACTGAGGAGAAATCCTTACCCTCAGGCTCTTGTACCACTGTTAGCACCAGAGCCTCAGGGTGAGAATTAGCAGGAACACCAACCAAAACTGGAGTCTTCTGCAAAGTTAGGGTCTGGGACTCTGAGCAAAAACCTCAGAGCACACCTGACATCAAGAGAACAAGGTCACACAGAAAAACAGCAAAGCTGCAGGGACTTACACTATCAAAGCCTAACTGTATATTGTGATAAGGTGATTTTTTTTAGTGGGAAAAAGAGGAGCTAAAAGCATGCCTTGAGAATATTCTGTGTGTTATTGTAATTGAGTCATAGGTCACCACAATTTTAAAATAAGGCATATGAGCTCTAATATAATCAATTTGACATTTAACCTTTCTGAATGATGTCATCAAAAATCAATAGAGTATTTACTTTCTGTGAAAGAGCCTAACACAATGCAAAAGACATTCTTTATTGATACGTACAGAGAGAAACCATGGTTGATGTTTAACCTGTATTTTTTCATGAGACAGCAGGCAGTTTAGGTGTTTTTAAATGTTTTGTTTAATGGCGAGCGGTGGTTATGTCTGTGCAGGTGCTGCTGGCACTCCATCAGAGAAGAAACAAGATAAAAGAAAAGCTGAAATACAGTGGTTGGTTCAGGAATTCAGGCTGGCAAAAGAATGGACAGAATGACAAAGGAATTTAGAAAATCTGTCTAACAGGTTAGGTGTCTGGAGACACTGCCATAAATAGTCTGGAGCAATTAGAAACAGCTGAGCATGTCATGGTGCTGGGTCGTTGACCCAGCGTTTTGTGTTTTATGATTATTTTCCTCTGTTCTAGTTATTCTGATTTTGGTATTCTGTATCCTCCCCTTCTGCCCAGTTCGTGTTCTGGATTTCCTGTTTTATTTTGAAGGTCTGTGTGTATGGGCTCAAAATGTGGTCATAAATATTTTGTACTTGTAAATCGGTTTTGTACTTGTAAATCAGGATTTGTATGTGTAAAAAAAATTTGTGTGTGTGTAAAAAAGATGTGTATGTGTAAAAAAAATTTGTGTGTGTGTAAAAAAGATTTGTATGTGTAAAAAAAATTTGTGTGTGCGTAAAAAAGATTTGTATGTGTAAAAAAGATTTGTGCGTGTGTAAAAAAGATTTGTGTGTGTAAAAAAAATTTGTGTGTGCGTAAAAAAGATTTGTATGTGTAAAAAAGATTTGTGCGTGTGTAAAAAAGATTTGTGTGTGGACTTAGCCAAAAAAAACCCTGCAAGTTACAAGTACGAATTTTGACCCTATTTTTCTTCCTTTCATCTGATTGGTCAATGTCATGTCAATCACAAATGTAACAATCCAACCAGAGAACAGATGGGTTTGGCAGTCGGAGGGGTGCTTTTTTGAACTGCAGGTCCTTGAAGGGTAATACAGGTTGAAGCTGGAGGATCTCTATATAAATATCCGATAGCAGCTAGGTCCCCTAACTTTCAGTTGCTGTTGAAAGGATAAAGTTGTGGTATATCAGTGGTTAGAAATACCATTATTACTTTAGGATTAGTTTAACACAAAGTCAGGGCTGACCCGGGACCATTGCTGTGAGTCACAGTGCGCAGCATAAAAGTCCTTTCACATCGGACGCAGGATGTGCTGCTAATGCTAACTGCTAACTAAAAGCAAAGGATCCAGAATTTGTTGCTGGCTGCTGAGCTCTGTGGGTTTTTGCAGCAGCTCTACCTGTACTAGATGCACCTGCTCCTTGTCTTTTCTATCTCTGACTTTATGTCCTCTACAAGAGTTTCTGGTTTTTTTGCTAGTTCTTCAAATGTTCAATAAAAACATCTATGCTAATTCATAACGAAGAAAGCTTTGTAATGAAGACTGTCATTTCCAAAACACTGCCCGCCCCCACCCCGCGGTCCGCAGCGCTGTTGAAAAGGCTGTGGAAGTCCCTATATTAAACATGTAGACCTGTGACACAAAAATCACCAAACTCGGATGACCACAGACTGTTTTCCTTCGTGGTGATGAAGGAAAAACGCTGGGTTGGCATGTAAAAGGGCATTTATTCCCTTCAAAGACCTGCAGTTAAAAAAAAGCGCCCCTCCGACTGCCAAACCCATCTGTTCTCTGATTGGATTGTTACATTTGTGATTGACATGACATTGACCAATCAGATGAAAGGAAGAAAAATAGGGTCAAAATTCGTACTTGTAACTTGCAGCGTTTTTTTTGGCTAAGTCCACACACAAATCTTTTTTACTCACGCACAAATCTTTTTTACACATACAAATCTTTTTTACTCACGCACAAATCTTTTTTACACATACAAATCTTTTTTACGCACGCACAAATCTTTTTTACACATACAAATTTTTTTTACGCACGCACAAATTTTTTTTACACATACAAATCTTTTTTACGCACACACAAATTTTTTTTACACATACAAATCTTTTTTACGCACACACAAATTTTTTTTACACATACAAATCTTTTTTACACACACACAAATTTTTTTTACACATACAAATCCTGATTTACAAGTACAAAACCGATTTACAAGTACAAAATATTTATGACCACATTTTGAGCCCATATGTGTGTGTTGTCATTGTGTTCAATTTGTATCCTCCAGTCGTCTTTGTGTATTAGGATCAGCTGTTCTTCCCTCCTGTGTGTGATTACCTGATTACCTTGTGTGTGTGTATATATAGTGGGTGTCGGTCTGTGCTTGTTGTTGGCTCGTCTGTGTTCCATGGTGTTTATTTTCCTCTCTCTGCGTCTCTCTGTCCCGCACCCCGTTTCGTATGTTCTCAGGTTTGTTATTTAGTTCTCCCAGTTTAGGTTTCTTTAGTCATTTGTCATTTCTCATTGCCTGTTTTGCCACTCAGCCACTTGTAAATAAATGTCACTCGTATCATCAGTCACTGCCTGCATTTTGGGTCCTTTTTCCTCCCACACCACACGGCTCGCCCCGCCAGCCGTGACAGTACGAGCCGACCAAACATGGACCCAGTAGCATCTACACCTTCCGAGGAGCTTCGGGAGGAATTAATTGACTCAGTTTCGAGGTGGTTTACTCTGTGGCTTGAGCATGAGGGGAAGGAATTTCACCATGCCTTGGAAGCCCGGCTACAGCGGCTAATTTCTGACCTTCCTTGGTTGCTCAGTTCACTTCACCCACTCGCACAGGATTTCATTCTGAATGAACTTCACCTTCACCCTCCAGCCGCTACCGCTTCCCAATCCAGCCCGGCAGTGAATGTTTTGCATTCACGGCCCGACCCGCCGCATGTGGAATTACCCGGCCGGTCAGCGCTATCTCCGAGAAGGAAGCGACGTTCACACCGCCAACGCCTATCGCCACAGCCGGGCCCCGAGACTTCTGAGTTGCCGGCTGTGGTGAGTGAAAAAGACAATAATCATGAGCCTTCCAATTTAGGGACTGTTTATTCTGGGGCTGTGTTTATTGCGTTAGCTGCCCAGCCTGAAGCTCGCTTAGCTGCCCAGCAGCCACAAGCTCGCTTAGCTGCCCAGCAGCCACAAGCTCGCTTAGCTGCCCAGCAGCATTCAGCTCTGTCTCCAGTGTACCCGCTACCCGTAGCTCAGTTGCCAAATCCACCACCATCATCATCTCAACCATTACTTCAGTCGCCCTCAGTTCAATCTCCTGTTCAGTTGCCACCAGCTGTGTCTCCAGTGTCCCCGCTAGCCCAGACATCTATGCAGTCTGTCTTCACCGACTCCCTCTGCACGGGAGGCTGTGTCTGTGCCTCCCATTTTGGACTCTTTTTGTAGTACTTATTTTAGGCAGAGAGACAAACACCTTGATAATGTAAACATTCCACAAGAGCTGGCCAGTTCCGAGACTGTGATGCACTCCAGGGCCTCCCCAGAGTCTGAGTTTCAACCCGCAGTCGACTCTGGACCCCTGGAGGCTAAGAAGTCAGCCGAGGACTGCACCCTACTGTTGCTGCCTGAGCCAAACTCACGTGTTGCTCAGCTCCAGTCAGCGTCAACCCTGCCAGAGGCCCGCGCGCCTGCTGGTTCTGTTTTGTCCCTGCCAGAGGCCCGCGCGCCTGCTGGTTCTGTTTTGTCCCTGCCAGAGGCCCGCGAACCTGCTGGTTCTGCCCTGTGTGTGCCAGAGGGCCCCCGTGTCTGCTGGTTCGGTTTTGTGTGTGCCAGGGGCCCCGGTGCCCGCTGTTTCTGTGACTGTTTTCGCTGGTGGGTCAGAGGAGCCCGTCCAGCCTCATGCCTCGTCAGCTGCGGGGCCCGAGGAGACCGTCCAGCCTCGTGCCTCGTCAGCTGGGGGGCCCGTCCAGCTACCAGCAGCTTCATCCACGCCTGCAGCAGCAGTTTCTTCCGCCTCGCCTGGTCCAGCGGCAGCCTCTTCCGCCTCGCCTGGTCCAGCGGCAGCCTCTTCCGCCTCGCCTGGTCCTGCGGCAGCCTCTTCCGCCTCGCCTGGTCCAGCGGCAGCCTCTGCTTCAGCTTCGCCTGGTCCGGCCTCTGCTTCAGCTTCGCCTGGTTCAATTCAATTCAATTCAATTTTATTTATATAGCACCAAATCACAACAAAAGTCGCCTCAAGGTGCTTCATAGATACAGAGAAAAACCCAACAATCATATGACCCCCTATGAGCAAGCACTTTGGCAACAGTGGGAAGGAAAAACTCCCTTTTAACAGGAAGAAACCTCCGGCAGAACCAGGCTCAGGGAGGGGCGGCCATCTGCTGCGACCGGTTGGGGTGAGAGAAGGAAGACAGGATAAAAGACATGCTGTGGAAGAGAGACAGAGGTTAATAACAGATATGATTCAATACAGAGAGGTCTGTTAATACATAGTGAGTGAGAAAGGTGACTGGAAAGGAAAAACTCAATGCATCATGGGAATCCCCCGGCAGCCTACGTCTATTGCAGCATAACTAAGGGAGGATTCAGGGTCACCTGGTCCAGCCCTAACTATATGCTTTAGCAAAAAGGAAAGTTTTAAGCCTAATCTTAAAAGTAGAGATAGTGTCTGTCTCCCGAATCCAGGCCCTGCGGTTGTTGCACCGCCGACCAAGGTTTGTCCAACCGGAGCCACCAGCCTGACGTCATCACCGTCGTGGGCGACCTCCGGACTGGCTTCGTCTGCGTCGCCGCCGTTGCCGTCCGCACGGTCGGCCCCCAGAACTGTTTCCACGTCGTTGCCGTCCGCATGGTCGGCCTCCGGACTTCTGTCACAGCCGCCACCGCCTTCCGTGTGGCTGGCCTCCAGATTTCCTTCGCCTGTATCGCTGCTACTGCCTTCCACATGGTCTGCCTCCGGGGATGAACTGTTCTAGTCTCCTGAGTTGTCAGCCTCTGGGCCGGCCTCCTGAACTATGTTTTGGGACCCTGTTCATGGACTCCAGTATGTGTGTTTGTGTTTTGGTCATTTGTTTGGATCACTGGAGCTTCTTTTTGTTTGGTTTTGTCAAGTGACTCAGAGAGTAATAGTATAGATATTATACCAAGTTATTCATTAAAAACAGGAAGGAGCAAAAATAGTGTTTTTTACATAATTAAAAACACATCTGAATTAGGCTTTTACATGTTGACTATCTAAAACGGTAATAAATGTATAGTTTTTAGTTGTTTTACAGTCTGTTTGATTATAATTCATGATTTATTATCTACTGTCGAGCTCATTAAAGTCTCACCCCACTCTGTATACAGAAGATAACATTTTGATTAGCCCACTTACTTACATAAACAAACACAACATAGACGTTTGAAGGTAGTACATGGTGACGAAAGCTGAAAGCCCAACAAGTAAATTTAGACATTATAAAGAATGATTTTCTACCCGGACAAATAAAGTCTGGCTGAACACATGCGACTTTTACTATCTGACTTTTTGGTATCAATGAGTTTTCACATAAATAATGTTAGATTATCCAGTACATTGGTTGTTTTCTGAAATGACATTTTCTGGAATGTGGCTCCAACTTTTTGTAGAACATTTTAGTCTGCAATGAAACATTAGGGCCCTAGAAGCCTTGGTAAAGATCAAGTATAAAGCCAATACCATTAGGGGTCTTATCAGGGCCTTGATTAAGACAAGTGGAGTTGCCTGCGAAAAAAGTGTCCTCAGACGTAATTCAGACGTAAGCTGTGCTCTTATCACAGAAAAACAACACTGCTGAGAATGTCTAAGCAAAGATACCAGTGTTACAAAGTAAACTGCTTGGGCCCTTAATATTGGTGTTTGTTAGTGGAAGCAGGACTTCTACAGATAAACATTATTGTTGTCCTTACAGATTCTTACTTAACTCTATGTTTTTAATCAGCTCTCCAAAAAAACTTGGTTCATGAATTCTTTTACCCGACAGGAGAGTGGGACTTTATTGTAGCTTTAGAGGCTGAATTATATATAAATCCACCAGCCTCTTTAATAAGCACATGTTGTTAGTACCTGGTTGGAACCCCGTCTGCCTTCAGAATTGTCTTAATTCTTTGTGGTACAGATTCAACAAGGTTTCGGAAATCTTCCTCAGAGATTTTGGTCCATATTGACATGATCACATCCGTGATGTAAATCTCCCTTTCCACTACATCCCAAAGGTGCTCTGTTAGATTGGGATCTGGTGACCATGGAGGCTGTTTAAATACAGAAAACCATTCTCATGTTCAAATAAGCAGTTTAAGATGATTTAATAAGATGAACTTTGCTACATGTTCCGCTATCCTGCTGAAAGCAACTATCAGAAGATGGGCACATTGACAGATGTGCCAACCACTGCGGTCTTCTGCTGCTGTAGACCATCTGCTTCAAGGTTCGACAACAACTGTGCCATGTTCAAAGTAAATCACCTTTCTTCCTCATTCTTGGTTTCAACTTCAGCAGATCATCGTGGCCATGTCTACATGCCTAAATCTACTGAGCTGCTGCCATTTGATTGGCTGATTACATATTTGCCTTAATGAGCAGTTGTACCTAACAAAGTCAGTTTATATTAATGTGTATAGAACACAGATAATTGATTAGTTTATTGAAGACAAGACACCAGGGCACCATGACTCTTGATTACACCATGAACAAACCAATCTCTGGTTAAGTGCTGTTGGTAAAGCTACAGTATTAAATAATAATTAAATATAAATTAAATAATCACTTTTACTACACATTTCTACCTACAGAAAAATAATAAGAGCAAAATTGCTGAGATGCAGTTTTAACTGAATTTTGTTTAATCTTAGATGCTCAGGTTCTGCAAAATTACTACTGCAATTGTGTTGAATTTGTTCTTTGAATTTAAAAATGCTGTTTCTTAAAACCTCTGATCGTGACTGAGAACATTACAGAATGGAAGCATCTGCAGTGTTGACAATAAGTATGCATCCCTGGTTAAGTCAGTCCAGCTGTTGCTGAGGAGAAAGTAACAAAAATGTACCCACTAAAACAAAATAATATATGTAGTAGGAAGTGTGCCCTATCTGGGGAGGATGTGGAATTGCTGGTATTTGCCTATTGTTGTTTTGTTAAGCTGAAAATATAATCACAACATAGTGCTTGGTTTTTAAACTCTATGGTAATGGGAAAAAATGAACGTCATAAAAATGAGACAAATCGATTTAGTTGCAATAAATTATGATTTGAAACCCAGAAATGTGCCAGAGAATGGCATACATATTTAAATGAGTATGCTCTCTTGGTGACATACTGCAATCTCTGATGACGTTTGAATTTTAATAATCACAACTTATAATAACTTTTAAATCAGTGTTAGCTGAGTTTACAGGACTATATGCAGTCCTGTGAAACTAAGCAAACCCCATGATTCAGTAGCTTGACAAACCACCTTTAGCAGCAATAACTTGAAGAAATTGCTTCTGTTTGACCTTATCAGTCTCTCACTTTGTTGCAGAGAAATTTTCTTCCCTCCCTTATTTACAGCATTGATTCAGTTTATTAAGATCTGCAGGCATTCTTTTATGCACAACTCTTTATTTAAGGTCATTCCACAGCATTTCAATTGGGTTGACTACTACAGTTTGACTGGAGCACTGTAACTGTACGAGCTTAATTTGTTTTGTTTTTTTTTTTAGATATATGCCCAGATCAAATGGTTAAAAAACAGGCCTTTTTCATCAGACCTCGACTACCTTGAATGACTAGTAATATTGTTTTTCACCAAAAGCGGCACTGTGCATTAGGGCCAGACAACCTTGGCCTGGGGTGTTCAAAAAAACGTGTTCAGTTTTTCTCTAATTGAACTGTCATAAACTTTAGTCTGTCTCAATGTGACAGACTGGTGGCCGGTGTGCCTCCCCTCTCACTCTATGGCAGCTGGGATAGGCTCCAATTCAATTCAATTTTAATTATACAGCGCCAAATCACAACAGTAGTCGCCTCAAGGCACTTTATAGTGTAAGGTAGACCCTACAATAATACATACAGAGAAAAAACTCCAACAGCCCCCTATGAGCAAGCACTTTGGCGACAGTGGGAAGGAAAAATTCCCTTTAAACAGGAAGAAACCTCGAGCAGAACCAGGCTCAGGGAGGGGTGGCTGTGACCGGTTGGGCAGAGAAAAAGAAGACAGGATATGTGATGTGAGGTGATGTTTTGTCCTTCATGTGCATTCAAAGGACAAAAAATACACTCTTTCAAGGTTTGAAAAGTTCCAAAGTTTGGACCAAGGAGACAAATGATTTGAGTGAGAAACAGAGGAGGCCAACTTTGTCCACTGGGAACAACTATTATTGAACATAAGAGGTGGCCTCCAACACCAACTATCAGCCACTTGAAAGGCAGTCTTGAGATCACTTCCCAGGCATTTCAACCCCTACTCACACCTCGAACATGTGGCCCTTAATAACTCACACAATGGCACAGTGAGGCAATGGCTTACAAAGGATTCACACTTTGATTCCTGTGACTGCAATGACCAATGGCTTAATTCACACCTTGGCTCATGTGACCCCTCACGATTCACATGATGACTGGGGAGTAAATAACTCTCAGGATCACCTCCAAAGAGGACAAAATTATAATGGATGAATTACTTGGAACTCCCCATCAGTTTTTGGAGCTGAGGAAGCCTCTCAGATTAGAAGTGAAATGTCTTCAAACATCTTGAAACATATTCAAGCATTTGGGACTAACATGATCTGGATGACTAAGAACTTGCACAGACACAACCAGGAGACTGTGACTCATGTTACACAAGTTGAACCAGCCTTAAAATTTCTTTCACTCACTGTCTGGTTATGTTTAAGTATTCAAAGTTTTTTTGGTTTAGTTAAGGCACTAATAAATACAAGGTTACTGGTTACTTTAAACCTAAATGGTGAAAAATGATCCTATCAAGTGTGTGAAACTTTGACACTACGGGGGTCTTTTTCAAGCATGAGTCACACAGTACACCTTGTAGTTATCTATGAAACACAGAAAAATAGCTTTTTGACAGAAGCCATATTTGACACCCTGTGGATGAAAACAGGCTGAATAAGCTTAGATTATTAGATTCCTGAAAGTAGCCACCATTTGCTTTTTTGACAGCGCTGCAAGCCCTTGGCCTTCTCTCGATGAGCTTCATGATGTAGTCATCTGTCAGGGTGCCTTGTCAGGGTTCATTTGTGGAATTTCTTGCCTTATTAATGGGGTTGGAACCATCAGTTGTGTTGTGCAGAAGTCAGGTTAGTACAGTAAAGAGTAAAGAGGAACGGCAGTCTATCATTACTTCAAGAACTTTGAATGTGTCCCCAAGTGCAGTCACAAAAACCATCAAGCACTACAACAAAACTGGCTCACATGAGGAAAGGAAGACCAAGAGTCACCTCTGCTACTGGCGATAAATTCATCCAAGTCATCAGCCTCGGAAATCGCAAGTTAGCAGCACCTCAGATAAATGCCACACAGAGTTCCGGTAGCAGACACATCTCCACATCAACTGTTCAGAGAACACTAATAATACATGAATCAGGCCTTTATGGTCAAATAGCTGCAAAGAAACCACTACTAAGGAAAAGCAACAAGCAGAAGAGCTTTGTTGTTCCAAGAAACACAAGGAATGGACATTAGACCAGGGGGAAATCCGTGCTTTGGTCTGATGAGTCAAAATCTGAGATCTTTGGTTCCACCCACCGTGTCTTTGTGCGGTGCAGAAAAGGTGAATATTTATTTGTCCATACGTATATTCCATACGTGTTCATTCATAGTTTTTTTTTTTAAATTTATTTCGATTATGTAAACAATATACATTCATTTAGCAAATAAAAGAAGAAAAAAAGATACAAAATAAAGCTGATATATTTCAATATTGCTTCACCTGTAGTGATTCAGTTACATATCGAAGAGGAGTGGGAAGAAGTACACACTTATTTAATCCCACTCTTAAATTATCAGTCTATATTTAATCAGCTTCCTTACTGATATAATCTGCAGTAATAAGGACAAACATATTTCTAATATAATATAGACACCACATCATATCATTATGTTTTTGTGATCCTATAACTTTACCTCCACACCAATACCTCCAGTTTCAATGAGCATAAATAAAATTTCCTAAACAGAGACATTCACTGAATTTCAATATTTTCTCTTTCTTTATCACTCATGAAGATCATGTCGTTATAACTCTTTTTGAACTGCTTTTTGTTTGGACATTGCTTCAACTCCATACTCGAACGGCTCCATAGTTTTGATGCCTTCAGTGAGTTTATTTAAAGGGTTATGAAAATTTAAAAAAAAACAACATTAAATCAGAAGGTGTTTCCAAATGCTCGACTGGTATTGTATATTGTAGGGTAGTGTTTTGTACATTTGCATAGCAAGCAAAAGCTCCCCAGTTTGATCCTGGAAGGGGACTCAAATCCCTTTGTGGCTGCGTCAGGAAGGGCATCCGGCAAGAGAACCCAGCCAAATTAAACATGTGGAGCTACCTCTTGGCTCTTGGTGAATAATGGAGCAGCAAACAATCTAAACTTGATTTTCATTGTCATGGTGGCCTTCATTGTAAAATTCGAATTTTTTAGGGCCATTGAGAGAATATGTTTCTGCCCACTTGTCTTAAGAGGCAGTGACAAACACCATTGGCTTGGTGTAGTTCAATGAGGCAGAGGGCAAAGAAGAGACTTACTTGTAGAGGCTGTCAGGTTCCAGGCACTTGAAGACCACTGAATATAGCACAGAGTGGGGATGGTCTCCACTCCTCCTCCCAGCAACAACACAGGACGAACCCAAACCAGAAAACAGATCATCCATCAAGCTCAGGACCTCACCTAAAAAGAGAAAACATTGGAAAGAAAGGGAAAACAATGAAAGCATGAATTGAAATCTGAACCAAAGAAAGGTTCTTACAAAAAGGTCACTTTGGAAATGTTATTTGGCCTGTTTTACTATTAAATATTTTGAGGGGGGAAAAAATGAACAATTGTAAACGTATCTTTCAACATTGCATTTTATCTATTGTTCCATCTATTGTGAAACAATCCCACATGTTTTGGTTCCACCACATGTTTTAACATAAGAAAAACAACAGTGCAAAACACAAGCTTAGTCATGAATGGATTTCTACATTTAGGCATGGAGCTCTTGTAACTGTGCAATTTGAATGATGTTGTTTCACCTCTGCCTGCTCAAGCCGAGGCCATAACAAATGGGACTTTTTACTGTCAGGAACCCATTCACATTACATTACAGAACTGTAAAGAGAACAGGATTTCATACACATTTTGACTTACTATTACACTGACACCTCCCTGAACACAGTGGTGTCTCAAAAAACAGCTTACTTCACAAGCTGTGCAAGAAAAGCAATGCACAATTGTTCATTTAGACACAGGCATACACAACATCAGTTTCCAGTACTCATGGGGGTGATGGAAAAAAGGCGAGACCTGTCAAACTACTGTGGTTTAAAAGCTCTCAAATAGTTGGATTTTAAACTATTTCTACATGAGGTAAAGGGCAGCTTAATTTTAGCTTATGATACGTGTGCCAAATTATAAACACAGAGAGTCTGGCTGGTGGGGCACAAGGGGATGGTAAGAAAAGGTTGCAGGGAAGAGGAAAAAGAACTGCACGAATGAATGATTTGACCTTTTCACAGAAAGAGCTCTGTGTATAGGAGGTTGCCCCCAAACACATTCCAGCACTATTACAGGATTACTCCTCCAAAGGTCTTACCTTTCTAAACATCACTCTCAAACTGTGTTAATTTATATTGTTGTTAAAGCCCATGTGAGGAAGTTGTGAATACTGGTATCAGTTTTGTTCAAAACAACATCTCAGGGATGTTGGTGGTGTGTCCTGTAGCGCACAGTTCAAATAGAAATTAAACTTTATCTTTTACCTAAAGCAACTTTCAACAATAAAAAAAACCTCAAATAATACCAAATACCAAATCTGTTCCATCACAGAGTCTAAAAAGTAATTAAAAAAAAAAAAATAATACAAAAAACACAGCATGCACAAATGTTCAGTAAAATAAAAAAAATAAAAAAAGGTCAGGAGAGGACTAGTAAAGAGCGAGGCTGTACAAGAAAAAAGGCAGTGAGTTTTATGATTATGTTTTATGATTTTGGATGTGGTCGGGGAGAAGAATGATGTTGTCAGTGGATGTTTTGATGATCAGGATAAATCAAAAAGTTGAAACGCGACTAAAGTATACTTCAGAAGTTTTTGGAGAAGTTGGGGAGATTTGTCATTTTTATTTTTATTATTATTATTCTGACTTACAAAAATCAAGTGACAGGGCTACTGACAAACTGAGAGCTTAGTCTCTGACAAGTAAGTTATTGTTTGTTGCTAAGACAAAATTCATGTTTTTTTATTTGTTTGGTTTAAACAGCACTTTCAAAAACTTGGCAGACAACAAAAATATCTCTCTGAAGATTTGAAATAGCATATTCACACAAACCTTCTAGGACATGATTTTTGCATAAATTAAATAGTGACAAGTAAAAATAGATGAAATGATTAAATGAAAATGATACATCTGGCAAGCTGTAGTAGATTACCCAGTAACTGCCATCAATTCATAACTCACTTATCTTGTATTAGAGATGCACAAGTGAGTTTTCTTAACAGTTATAATAAACACTTTAAGTTCTCCGTGTGCCTACATGGGTTCCCTCCAGCTACACTGGCTTCCTTGGACAGTCTAAGGATGTGCTCGGTTTACGTTAATTAATGATTTAGTAAGGTATTACTGGACATACGGTACAGAACATATATTTAAATAGCAGCATTTGGTATTAATTAGCTGATCAATAAGACAAATTATTATACAATTATCAATTCCAAGAGTCACCAAAGACCATAGTGGGTATTAACATAACTAATAAATATTTTAATTACTCTTACAACAAATTGTTAAACCAATGAACCTACCCTCTTTCCTTACTAATTTACAATACAATTTATGCAGCACAACACAACCTAGTCCTTTAGACTGTTCCTTCATAGGAACACTGACGGTTCAGGCACCTTGAGAGTGGTGAGGAGTACTCTGAAATATTGCTCACACCATGCAACTATAAAAAAGCAGAGCTAACAAAAATTGAAAGCATTCAGTTTTCGTTCAGAATAATAAAGACAGATTACCGTGCCTGATCTCTACCTTGAAGGCAACTCTAAATTCCTTCTAACACGCTTTGAGCGTCAGTAAGAGCCGAAACGTGATATATAAATACCAGTCCACTTACCAAACAGTTGAAGAGAACTTAGAATACACATTTGTGTTTTAGAACATGGCCTCACAATATCAACATAAGTTAGCATACTAGTTTTGAAATCATTTTGTGTCCAGGTTTACCAACACAATTTTCTAGAGATCATTACCAAAATCTACAAGAAGAAAAATTCATTTGCTGCCATAACACATAGTGCAGGATTGGGGGCAAGCATGTGTAGTTTGGTAACCCCTTGCTTACCACCTTCTGTTTTAGAGAGTATGGAGAAGATGTGCATGTCTATTTCCATGCATCCCTAGGAGGGGAGAATGGGCTGATTAACTGAATATGTTCACACATGCAAAATGATGTATGACTCAACTGCTAAAGTGGAAGTTTTTTTTTTACAAGCTATTGGCACACATATTGGCACACATGTTTGGCTGTGTCTATGTGTTTTTCATTTCTACTCAAGACTTTCAAATGCGATAGCTTAAAAGGGGATATCTTGTAAGTGATTTCATATCAGAATTAGGTCAAGATAATCAAAATCCAATCCATTAACAATAGAATAAGAAATGTGTGAGCACACCCAGAAGCAGCATTTATTGTTATGAGGGTTCCTCATGGGTAGGCCTGTGGTCCGTCAACATTTCTGTCAATACCGAAGCCAAACAGCTCACAGCTGGCAAAAATTAAGGCCCCTTAAATTCTATTACGGTAAAAGCCATTTTGCGTGTTCTCCAGCTTACATGGCGATTAAAACATCATGGTAAATGCCAGGTGACCTTTTTAGTAAGCAGAGAGAAGAACAAATAACAGCAAATCATGGGAAAGTGACGACTTGGGCTGACTGACAGTGTACAAAAGAACCACTCTGATTCAAACACATCCTGGCTTTGTAACTATGATGTAGTTGCAAACAAGTCATGATAAGTTTATTTGTACAGACTGATATCATATACAATGTCTCAAAGAGCTTTGCTGCGCCACAACAGAAACAGTTCCTGACCCAGGCTGGCGCAAAGTCTCTGAAAAAACAAAACAAAACAAGGAATACCCCTCTCAGAAAACTTTGGCACGTAACAACACAAAAAGGAGGAGGTAGGGAGGGCAAAAGAGGAAAAGAGAATCAAAGAGGTCCTTCCTTCACGGAAAGCATGAGGTGCATAAGTAACAGCAAGTGGAAGACACAATAACAAAAATAATTGCAGCACACAAAAACACAACTGTGGTATTATAAAGGAGTAAATGTCTATGCAGAGAAAATCTACATATGTACTATGGACTTGTATTTATATTCACGTTTATGTGCATCTTCTGAACTTGGATGTGGAAATGTGTGCACATATGGAACGGGACATGTGGGGGTTTTCTGTCTTTAAACCAAACTTGCCATTCTGTTATGGCAGACATAGCCTTTCACTTACAGTTTCTAATTCATGCACTGTGTAACTGCTTTAGCCATTAGCTGTATTTGTCTTTCTGTATATGTTTTTATTTGAATGAGAATGTATATGCAAATTGTCAAGGCGAGCTGGTTTATGGATTAGATATGTTTAGATTTTTTTTCTTCAAGGAGGAAATGTGAAAGTATCAGAAGAAAAAAAAATAATGTAATTGGAATTGATAAATGAACGTATTCAATTACATACAAGTGAGTAATATGTGAGATTATTCACTCCTGAACACTTAAGCACTTTTTATTAAACAAGTATAAGTAGTTGCTTCAAAGTGCTGAATTTGTATTGTATAGCTTTTCATTGCAAGGACATATTGGTATAAGTAAGGTAGGGATTAATAAGGGTAGAAAATCTACAATAATCTATCGAAGAGATAACAAAAATTTTAGGAATGTCCAAATCACCCATCTGCTTCAGTCTCAAAAAAGGAAAAAAAAATCTGAACCAGCTAACTCAGCAACACTAAAAGACCACAGAAGACAACTAAAGTGCATGATGAGAGAATTATTTCCATGGTTAAGAAAAACAATTACACAACGAAGCCTTTATGAATGGAAATACAAATGGTTTACAACAAGGTGCAAACCACTGGTTACATGGATTCGACTTTGCCAAAAAACATCTAAAATGGTCTGCACAGTTCTGCAAAACGTTCTGGCCAGATGAAACCAAGATTAACTTGCACCAGATGGGAAGATAAAAGTATGAAGGAGAGAAACACTCATGATCTGAATCATACCGCATTATCTGTCAAACATGGTGCAGGGAATGTAATGGCGTGGCCATGAATGGCTCCCAGTGGAACTGGGTCACTCGTGTTTATTGATGATGTGGCTGCTGAGAGAACTATCAGGATAAATGCTAAATTGTACATAGCAAAACTGATCAGACAGCATTTCACAGTGTGAATGGATGATGACCCAAAGCATACTGCAAAAGTAACAGCATGGTTTGTGAGATAAAAAACTGAAAGGGACGCACAAACAAGCAGCAACTGAAGTTTGCTGCAAGGCGATACTAAGTATAAAAATGTCAGTAATTCTTCAAAAGTTAATATAATCATTTTGTTAAACCCACTGAATTAAAGCTAAAGTTCTGCACCACTGTTACACATTGAGTCTATGTGCAAAGGCAAAACTAGAAAAACTAGAAAAAACTGTCTTTGTCCTACAATCTGTTCTGCATATACCACAAAAATTAGGTGCCTAACTAACTAACTATATAAACTAAGTGTGACCTGCTCTAGCGTCTCCTCCATATCTGGGTGCCACCACAATAACTGCACTCCAGTATTTAACTACTGCTTCAGGAGTCATCCAGCCCAACCAGCCTTCTTCCCAACCAATGGTTGCCTTCTATGGCAGGCAGCTATGACCTTCTGACCACAGCTCAGTTGTTTCTGCAACTGAGTCTTTGAAGATGGCCAACTCAGATGCTATGTCCCCCATCTCCCCTGGGATGCAATTAACTGTTCAGTAACTGCAGGGTTTACCATTTCTGTCCAGCAGTCTTTCCTGCCATCTGATCCAACTCACCACTAGTTGTTCAGCTCTGCTAATCTCTTCAACCTTGTGTCCAACCACTGACCAATGGGCTAAGGTGCTTTGGTAAAATTTAAACTTGTGCTCTGCTTTAGGTCAGGCCATTCCTACAAATGACCTCTCTTCCAGTACATTATCCAAGATCCCATCCAGAATCGCCTTGCCATCCAGAGCCTTGTTCTCTGTGGCTCAGTCACACAGAGGTGACCCTCTCACGCTCCAGTGCAAATTCCATGACTGCAGCACTCAGCCAGGGGCTTGTTAGTATCCCCACAAACTCCCTGGTTCCTCTCATTATATGTAAAATCTGGATAAGGATAGAGTCCAGCCCCTCTCAGCGGTTTGGTTCCAGAACCCTTGTGTAGAGGTGAGCCCAAATATAATTAGTTGGTACCACTCCACCTAACACACTACCTTTTTAAAAAAATATTTTTAAACAGATAAAAAAAGCTGTTAGCAAGCTTGTCTTCCTGATCTGGCTCCAAGAGCGGGTCCTGGTTTCCCTCACTGAGGAAGCTGCAGCATCTCAGATGCAATTCTTTTTTTCTTTTTTTTTTCTTTTAACGAGACTGGTGACGTTTCATTTTACTGGAATTGTTGCTCAATATGATTCATGTTTTCTACAATCACAGTGTTGCTTTGTCAAAGTGAATATAACCTGCACAAAAGTTAAGTTAAGTTATTTCTTGAAAGCATTGTCTGTTGAGATGACATATTGTTGCTGAGCAGGAACTAATCCTATGGAAAAACTCAGTGGAATGCTTACATCTTGATAACACATTCATTTGCAAGAGTAAAAAGAGCATTATGTCAGAGCTTTACAGTTATCTGAAATTAATCAACTTCCCTCCAGCTAATAATAATTGAGTTTTCACCCAGGCTATAGTTTAATCAAAGATAAGATGTCATATTTAAATGTAAAATAACATAGCATGAAGAAACAAGTTTAGCAGATGTAATGACAAAACCGATTAATTAATTATTTGATCGTCCTTTAGGATTAATTTAAATGTTTAATTGCTCTGTCATCCTGCCTGCCATAGTTATACAATTCTGTTAAAGGCAGCTCTTATAGGGAGAAGGTCAAATGAGGTTACAGCTAGATGACAAAGTGGCATGCAAACTGAAAATTGTTTCATGGACACAAGCCTTGACTTCCTACTGTTGAAAAAATTTGATCTGACTTGAGCTATTAAAGCTTTCAGGTGCTCTGGATGTTTATCAGATTCTTTATTTTTGTTTGTTTCCTTTTCAGAACGATATGGCACACTGGCTATGACTACCCGTGAATTAAAATCTGTTAGGCAGTGACCTTACATTACCTTTTCTACATAGCAAGAAATTGGCTCAGAAGGGGTTGCTTTCTTACAGACTAATGGCCTCGTAGGGCCATATGTACCACGTCTGGTCATTTTTATTGCTTTTGGTTTTGCTTTGTCCTTTTGGCCCTCCTGCTGAATCTGAATTAAGACAAGAGGTGTCAGTACTGACAGGCTGTTTGGTTGTTGTGCTGCACTGTTTGAAGAATTGATTTGCAGTGCCATCCTTTACCTGCTATACAAGGAGAATAGTGTGAACTCATGGCATCAACTAGTTCTGTTGTACAACACTGTGAGGAGACTTGTGTAGGGAGGCATTAAACTAAACCCACTTGTGTCAGCTAACACAGTGGCCAGCACCGACACTGTGTTTCTGGACATTCACGCTTAGTGAGATTTGACTGAGTATACATACAAAATGGAAATATTTTTATAATGAAGCTTCACCAAAAAGTAGAGATGAATGAGAATTTTAACTTTTTCTATTCTTTTTATTCTCAAAAGGCAACACGGGCAATGAAAAAACATGAGGGAACATTTTCTATTGTGAATGAAGCTTGATGTGTGAGCTTCATGTGTAAGTGTTTGAATGATACTGGCCTGATCCATTTATAATTCTTATAACTTTCTTTTATAGCACATAAACTGCTTTGTATGTGTCCCTATACTGCTAAACGTACACAATGTATGGAATTAATAGGGAACAACAAAGTATACATAATAATTTTGATTTACTCCTCTACACAATCACAACTAATATTCACACAAGCCACTAACATCCAATTTCCCAGATATAAATATCCCATGATGTCACTGGCATTGATCCAAGTCCAAGACTGAGTTATTTTACCATCACTGCTTTGGCTTCCACAGGGGTTCCATTTATTTGTATCATCGCTTTAACAATTTATTTTCCATGATCAGTGTATCTTATTTTGTTTCATTATGTTTCATTATGTTTGTCTCCCAATAGCAGTGTTTTTCTTTTTTGATGTTCATCCCGCTCAGGTTCTTCACTTGTCTTAGTAGCACAGTTAACTATTGCTATTAACAACCCTAACAGGAACTGTCTTGGTGTCTATTCAGGGTGGGGTGTGTTTTGATGATTTTCTTGCTTTAAAAGGACTTAATAAGTTACCATTTCTTTTTTTTTTCAGCTCTTGCGTCATGGCACTCTCAGCTCTACTTCCAGCCATTTCATCTGCATAAGTGTGTAGATTAAACATTTTGTGGTTGTTTATTGTTCCAGGTCATTGAGCTTTCCTTCCTTTAAGTAGTTATCTTGCCTTTCTCTTTAACAATATTTTTTAGTTGCCAGATGGGAATCAAAACCATGATTCTCCTTCATGCTCCTCTTTCTCAGAATGTTAGCTTTCTACTGTGTCTCTTCATATAACACCATACAGTCCAACAAAAACAATTGCCCACCTAAATCAGCATTTCCCTCTCATTTTGTCAATATTGTGTCAATATTGAAATTACAACACTGATTTTAAAAAAACCTTTGTATAAAGAATATCTTACCTGATTATATAGTGTTTGATATCACATTTAGATAATGCATGCTGTAAATGATGACAGTTAACCTGTAAATTTACATACTCGGGGCCTATAGCTTGACTTTATTTGGAGCACAAACACAATGGTAACCAAATTGTCCAGTCAGTGATTATAATAGCTGCAAGCAAATCTCAGCAGGCTTGCTTGTAGTCTTTCCTTGACAAGCATGGGTTTCTATTCAGAGTGCATATTTATTTCTACCATTTTGTGCCTGCATATGCCACAAATTTGCAAAACAACTACTCAATCCTAATTTAATGCATAAATGCATTTTAAAATTGATTTTTTCGTCGCCACCAAATTCAACAAAGATCAAGCCCAGGCACAAACTGTGTCAAACAGACAAATATCTCATTATAAATAATGGGGACAAAACAGGCTGCAACAAACAATGATGAATGAAAAGGAAGGAACTGAGAGGCAGCATCCTTATCTTGTCTTAGTAATAATTCCATAATTCCAGTGCACTTCCATTAGCCAGAGTTTGGGGACATTGAATGATTGTTGTAATTAATGAGAGATGGAGAGACCTGTGGCGAAGACAGAGAGACTAACAATATGTGTGTGAAGAGGCAAAATGGGAAAGGAAGCAAAAAGGGAAAGGGACTGCAGAAAGCCCTTGGCCCCCTGCCTGCAATCTGCAATCTGCTGATGGTGAAGCTCGTGACGAGGAGGTGCACAGCGTCCATTTTTAGCGATGAGGTCATCTTTAATTAACAAAACAAAGAGAGTCAGCTGTGTCACTCCAATCTGTTATCTGCAACCATGCTCAAGGACACCCTTTATCTCCATATAATTCAATCTCTTTGAATGAGGGCTTATCGACGCATTGGGGTGCATTCTTGGTCTCAACCAATGATGGAGCTGTCACATAAACAGGGGAGGGGGATACCACTAACTCTGATCGCATAAAAAAGGGCGACATGAGGAAAGAGGATAGGTATGTAGAAGTATGAGACATGTGATAATAGATGTAAGCAAAGCCGTGGAGCATCCCTATGTTATTTATCCCAATAAGCTGGCTGGTTAAGCTAGAAGGAGGAAACTGGAACTAAAATAAGGGCAAAGATCAAATGGCTAATCCATTTCTGAGTCCAACAGTGCCAGCGTGAGGTGACATCATTGCTGTGTAACCCTCAGTCCTGCTGCTGTCTGGTTTCTCTCTCCTCCAACTTGTGCTCTGTCTTATTCTTTCCTCATTGTCTTCTCTTTTTTTTGTATCTGTGTCTCTCAGAGAGACTTTCCACATTTTCAGACAATCTCTTCTGTTTTTGTATGCGTGTGTTCCTGTCAGTCCTGTAATTGTCCCAGTCTGCCATGCCCTCTGAGATTTTTTTTTCATGCCACAAAATCAGGTGTCACACAGCAGTGACGCAACACACAGACTCACAGGTTTTTAATTAGCACCAAGTGTGTGTGCATTTGTGCGACGGTTGCGGGAAGCACAGTGCTACGCTTATGAACGCGCTCACAAAAAAAGTGTCACATCAGCACAACTGTGATTTAAGGACAAGCCACTGAAATTAGCAGCTGAGAAGATAATGCAGGAATGGTACAAATGTGATGATGGAAACCAAACTGTCTGTGTTTAGCCAAAAAAAAAGAGGCACTAGTAAGATTTTTCTTTTCCCTTCTTTGTTTGTGCTTCACTGTTTTTTAAAGAACTCCCATGGAGATCGACAAGAAACATAGCTGAGAAACAAGAACATCATATTGCAAGTATGTCACTATTTATTCCCACACTTTCAAAACATTGTATTGCATCATTTTGCAAAAAAAAAAAAAAAGTTTAGCAGGCTGAGTTTCGGGCTGTGGTGCCACATAGCTCAGTTCCTTACCATCCTTATCCATCTTAACAAATATCATAAAAGTATCACCTTAATTACTTTACCATTACTTCAGGCACAAGTTAAAATGGATGTGCCTTCAGTATAGAGTATACAGTATACTAATTCTCTGTCACTCTATCACTGCGTCAACTTTTAGTTGTATTAAAACTAGACTTTCTAGTGTTTTAGTAGTTTTTGCAAAATCTCTTACGATCTCTGATTATCTTACTTTTCACATCTGGTTTGACCCATTAGTGCTGTGCTGACTTCTTTGTGAACACTGCCTCTGCATTGGTGTGCCATCTAGAGGCTTGAGCCTGAGTCTGAAGTCAATGATTTAAACACATCCATTCCTGATCAGGAGAGTAAATAATATTTAGAGGGAGGAGGGCTATTCCCTATATTAGTTTACCCTTAGTCATATTATACTGACGGATTTTAATGGCGCTATCACCCCATATTCAGATAGAAGATTAAAACAGAAATAGTTTTTTAACCAAAACAAAAAGTGCCACTAATGTTCAGGGATTTCCTCAAATTTGATTCTGTTTCTAACAGATAATATGAGTAGTTAATTGCTTTCTGTGGCGGTCACCAGAGGTCACAGAGATATCCATTTTAATTTGACTGCCCATCAGGATCATTTTTCATGTTTAGAGGTTGTATATGCCCATTAAAACCTTTTTATCTTTGTAACAGATGTTGTGCACAAGGCACACAAGTGTAGAATTCCCTGTTCCAGTCGTTATTAACTCCTCACTTCACTTGCCTACATGCTATATTTTACAATAAGATAGACATTTTCTAACATAAGTTGTGTATCTGTAAGTTGTGACGCAATTCTTTGGAAGCCCCTGAAGGAAAACATGGCTCACCGGTTGAGAGTTGACTTTGCAAAGATGCTTAAAACTGTCAATTTCCTTGAAATATAAATAACTGATAATTCAAAGGCACTCTTTCCACCATCTTGGCTTGTACCCCAGTCTGGCAGGGTGAAAGCGCATTGCTGTAAAGACAAATGCTGGGCCAGATTTATAACACAAGACAAATCAAGAGCATCACTGCAAAATGAAGCACTGCACTGTCATTTCTTTTATCTTGTATGTTTTATTTTCATACTCATCAGAAGTGAAAATAATAACTGGAAAAAAACTACAGAGCCCTATACTCCACAACAGTATTTTTTGATTCTGATTGGTGCATCACTGTGGATGCATTTTGCATTGCGGCATCTCTGTCAACACACTGCAGATACACATTCTGGGGACGGGATTCCCCAGTAATCTCTCAGAACTATAAGAATTCTCTTTTGCATGCCAGTATAGTCTGACTGGAATAGGTAGTTGGAGCAAAAACAACACAATATTTCTATTACTTCTACAGCAAATTACTTCTACTCTCAAGTTATTTAAACCACACGTTTCCCAACTTCTACTGTAGCAATATAAACTCTGGGTTCCAGCAATAGTGAAGTTCAAGCTTAAAAGAAACCTTTTTACTAACATTTCCTGTTTTACTATGTGCAAACTGGAGGCTTTTGAGAATAGCACAGAAGTATCTACTATGGACGTGATTGTATTTAAGCCCTTAGGGTTGCTAGTACAGCGCTGTCCACATAAACAACAAGATAAATGCACTAAGGGCTCATCTGCTATCCTTACTAATCGTGATTTGTGAGGGACCAGGGTGAAGCCTTAAAAAAAAGTGACAAATTTTCAAAAAGTTCTGATAAGTAGGATAAACTAAGGAAATTGGTTCCTAATGGCTTGTACAGATGTGGTTAGAATGGCTAACATTACAAAATAAATGCTTCTTGGAGGAAAAGGAGTGAACGGAGACAAAAGGCAACCAAATGATATATATAAAAAGTGAAAATAAACTCAGTTGTGGGCTGTTTCTCGGGCCCTGATGAAAGTTTTAAGGTTGCAGGAAGACATGCTATTGACAGACTTCATACATCGCATTGTATTTTGTTACCTGCTTTTATTTTTAAGGCCTTTTTTGTTTATAATAGTTAGTACAACATCCCAACCATATGTAAAAATAATATTGTCTTTTCCTGGATTCACGGCCAAATACAGTGCAAGTAGAGCAGGCTAAGAAAAAAAAATTAGGGAGAGGCATAGAAGTGGCATAAGAAACGAGAAGTCAGCGAGCTAACGTGGCTGGTTCTTACGCCACCGTACTGATGGAGGGTTTATAACTGAATAAGGCACTTCCAAAGAACACACTCAAACTTTGACATGAAATTTCCAGTAAACACAGATCCCCTTTCCCAATTATGAGGTAACTGAGGTGTAGAATCAATACGCATCACCAGGCAAGACGGAGTCACATCAGAAACATTTATGAATATTAGCTTGGAGGAAGAGAGCTTTCACTGTAAAGATTTTCAAGGACTTTATGATTGCATCTATTCATGCAGGAAGTTGTTAAGGATGAAAAACCTAAGCCCTAAGCCGTGGCACATTACGTCATTCAAATCAGTTTATTTAACCCCAGCTTGTGGAAAAAAGCATTTGAAAAATAAAAGCGAGTCTTCCTTTTAGCGATGACTGGAGCGATGACTGAATTTACTTTTTTCTTCTTCTTTTTTTTTCCTCCAAGAGTTATCCCCACACATTTCAGCTGAGGTGTGTGACTTACTCTGCTGATGTCTAACAGATAAATATGTGAGTGCAGCTTTAATTTGTATCACAAATCATGTAAAAGCAGGTTGCACATACTTATTTAAGTCCTGTAACTGACCTGAACAATAGAGGGACACGGTCTTTTCTCCTGTCCTCGTCTAGACAGCAATAACATAGAAACACGGCTTTGTGAATCGAATAAAGACTGCATCCAAGTGTCTGCATCTTCACACTCTTTCTGTCTGCCATCTGTATGAGTGTGCATATGGCTGTGTGTGCTCTGGATGTGTGACTCATACTCAGCATGGCTGAGTGTCTGTTTGAAGCCGTCTATATTTCTTTTATGTCAGACGCCAGCCTGTAGCAGTGTTTCAGCTTTGAATGGATGCAGATGCATCCTCAAGTTCCATTAACCCTCTCAAGGCAGGCGTTGCAGATTTGCAACAGTTAAAAGCTAACAACCTGATTACCCCACATACATATTTTATGAGTTTGTTTTACTCAGAAGTACCACTGCAGGTATTCTTTTGTGCATTAGCAACAAAAACTTAATTTAAGCCTGAGAGGGTTAATGCTGGCTTCGGCTATACCCCATCTCCTGGATGAAGGTACTGCTATTACTACTGATTAAGTAGGATGCGGTCATGCTCATCCCTCTCTACCACACATTGTTATTAGTGTTTTATCTAGCTTTTTGTTTCCAGTAATACTGAGAAACAACTGTTATTTGTATGTTTTATGTTTACATTTCTGAACACCATAGGTGTCCTGTAATTTATCATAGAAGAGCCAAATGCTTCAAAGAGCACTTTTATAATAAACTAGTCCCTTATTCAACATTCAAATATAAAATTACAAAAAGTCACATCTTCCATAATATTCCCTCTTTAACACATGAAAAGTGAATATCACCTCACACTGCTTTATAGTGCCAACTGTCATCCCTGACTTAAGCTTTGGATCAGGATTTTTCCCTAGAATGGTCAAACATGGTTTTACTGTAATTCAGCCGAATAATCCTAGAGTGTACCCACCCTAAGATGTTGGAGAAGCTTGACTACGAGCTCAGTGGTTCATATCGTCACACAGTCTCGGAAAATGTGAACGGGGAAAATGAAGCAGAAACACTTGTTTCCAGAAAACCACCAAGATGCCCTCAAGCAAAAGGTTTATCCCCCAAACTGCTGCTTGGCCAACGAAAGCTGGCCTTAGTGGCAGCTGCCATAAGGAAATCTGCCTATGTGCATTTGCCTGTGAAAGGCAGGAGCTGAGAAAAAAATATAGCACTGAGGAATGGCTCGGCTTTAAAACATATCACACTTTTTATACACAAGGTGAGTATTGTATAGTGCTCAGCTGGACGTTTTTTTAATTTCAGCTTTTGGTTTCACAATTTGTTTCCCAGTAAATGCTTCTGAAATTCTTCTTAAATAAAAAAAAAAAAAAACTAGCTGTAAGTCCAATAACTTCAAAATACATAAGTGTGAGAAAACGGCAGTTCTTGAAAAACATGCTCCTTTATTTGTTGAGCTCAGAGAACTGTATCTCTTGATTTTGAGAGGCAGCCTTTACAGTTAGGTCCATAACTATTTGCACAATGAAACCAATTTTGTAATTTTGCCTCTGTACACCATCACAGTGGGTTTTAAATCAAATTAATCACGGTGTGATTGAAGTGTTGGATTTTAGCTTTAATTTAAGGGAATTGACTTTGCTTAATTTGGAATTGCTTTAACTGTTTAGGAAGTACAGCTATACAGTCCGTCAAATTTAGAGGCTCCACGTGTAATTGGCCTAACATCATTTTAAATAAATCATTTGCAGTCAGTAACAGCAGGTAGTCTTGAACCCCTGGAAATCATCGAATGCTGCATCTCCTGTTTTGAGAGGATTCCAGAGCTTTTCTACTGCAAAACTTGCTCTATTGGGTTGAGATCAGTTGACTGACTTAAGCAATGAAGAATATCACCAAACTTTGCATTGAGAAACTCTTGGCCTGCTTTAGCAGTACGCTTTGGGACGCTATCCATTTGCGCCGTCTGATCAGTTTTGCAGAACGGGGCTGAATCTGAGCAGAGATTATATCTCTCTACACTTCAAAATTCATCCTGCTACTTCTATCAGCAATCACGTCATTATTAAAATCCAGTGGCTTGGTTCCACCGTCTGCTATACATGCCCATGCCATAACAGTGCCTGCATCATGTTTGACAGATAATGTGATATGCTTCAGCTAATGAGCTGTTTCTCTTTATTTTCCATACTTTTCTTTCCCGTCATTTTGTAACAAGTTAATCTTGATTTCATATGTCCAAAGATTGTTTTAACATTTTTTAAATATACACTTTTTTCCTCCTTGAACTTGGCAGGCTCAGTTAGAAAAGTCAAATCTAGTCTTTCTGCTTTTTAGTATAATCTGCGATTTGTACATTGTCGTAAACCCTCTGTATTTATTTCATTTCTCGATTGTAGACTTTGACATTGATGTCTTCTTGAGGGTTTTCTTGACTTTGCTAAAGTTGTGAAGATGTTTTTCTTAACCAACGAAAGAATTATGCAATGATCCAATAGCTGTCTGCTGTGGTCACGCTGCAGAGCCAGCCAGCACATTGGATGTACTAGGCTGTTGATTTGGCCACTCCTAAAGTTCTCTGACAGGTTTTTTTCAGCCTAATGATGGTCTCCTTCACTTGGATTGACACGTCTTTATTAAGAGTTGTAGTGAAAAGCTACCAAATGCGAACTGAATGCTTGGAAATCACTACATATCATTCATTTGCTTAATAATAATAATAATAATAAGAGAATGAGTCTCATTTGGCTGCTTTTTAATCATTTTCCAATAGTACATTCAATGTAAGTTCTAAAAAGTTGATGGGATACTTTTGTTAAACCCTGATCACACCACTGATTTATTTTAAATCCACTGTTTTGGCATACAAAGGCAAAAGTGGGTCATTAGAAGTGTCATATATATTAAGTAAACATATGGAGCATGTAAGTGCACTGCTTGTCACCAAACTCCTATTTGGGTTTATACTTAAAGAAAGTTCAGAAAGAAAAAAAAACACACAGAATAAAGTTAAAAAGACAAAAGATGAAGACAATGATTTCAATCTGTATTGTTCTCTGTTATAACATGAATTAGAGTGGTGACTGGCACATAGCAAAGTGAGTCACCCACACCATCTGCCCCTCCGTACCTCACCTCTGCCAGCATGCCTCTGTCTAGCTATCTGTGCCCTCTCTTTCTCTGGTGCCCACGCTTCATTAGCTCCTCCCCCAGATGATGGATGGCCTGTCCGTGCATCCCAGTGTCTAAAGCCAGACCATCTCATTTCTCCAATATTATTAAATCTTGCCCTTTTCCCTGACTCACCCCACCTCCCGTCACTACCATGACCATTCCCCTATCCCCACAGTGCAGCGGTCAGTACCATTTACGTCCCTGATAAATTGTCCTACGTCATCTTCTCCCATCCTCAGTCTGAACTCCCACGCCTGTTCTGTATCCAGACAAATGCTTTAAACTCATTCACTGCAAATGTAAGTTTAATTCTTCTTATTTGAGTCTTCTAATCAACTCATTAAACATCTTTATTCTTGTATCTGTCAGTGAAATCTCTCATCTTCCTTTCCGACATCGCTTCATCACCATTCTGCAAAAAAGTAGTCTCTCACTCCAGCTTGACCTAAAGCATGGCTCATCAGTGTTCCAGCAGTACATCACCTGATGTGGGTAATTGCTTTTCCTGCAAGCCCAATCCCATCTCAGATCTCCTAACATAAAGGTTAGGTTTCTAACTCAATGCATAACAGATACTTTATTTATTATAGAATCAATAGTATAAACATTTATTATTCTCAGCTTTTGTGTTTGTGAATGTAACTATTTGTACTTTTATATGTTGCTATGAATATATGTGGAACAAAGACCAACAATAAGTAAGCTTAATTAAAAAGATGCTTTTAGCCAATTTAAGCTTCTCTACCTGTGTAGATCTCTGCCTCTGAGGGATCCTCCACTCGTTTGTGCTGGATGATGTAGTCAGAAACTTTGCAGCCAATCAGAGGCTCCACATCCATCCACTCCAGGGCGACCATTGTGCTTGAGGGCTCCAGGTAAGGGGATAGGCGTAAACTAAACAATACAGAGAATACAAGAAAGATTGAAAAAAAAAAAAAAAACACACAACCCCCCCCCCCCAAGACATATATGAACGATGAGATAAAATGCTCCCACAACTATTTGGCATCCTCATCTGGAGTTTCACATAGGACTGCATCAGCGTATGCTTTATGCTGAAAGCATGGCCATAAATCTCAAATGGATAAGTGGGAATCCCACGTGTTGTTGTTATTGTGTTGGACTAGAGAGTGCACCACCTCCAGCTATATGTCATCTGACAACAGAATAGCAAACAGAGACTTGGAACAAAACAGCATTCCAAAGCCACATGTGCTCCAGCAGCTTTCCATGTGTAGTTTTCCCCCCTTTAATCCCTCAAAAGAGATAAAAGAACAACATTTCAATTTTTGTCTGCTCTCCAGCTGTGTCTGTGACAATGCCATGAAAGAGGTTAGCTGTTTTGATGCTCAGTTTTATCCTCACACACAATAATAATACTTATTTCAGGTTCTTAATGTGTCTACCACTATCCAGTTGGAGATTTTGGCAGCTGCAGTGACTCTTGGGCTTTTTTTTTGTCAGGTCGTAGAGTTACAGAAACCAAAACTCTGTTTGTGGCATCAAGTAAGTCAACAACCACAATTCATAAACAAAATACTAAGAAAACAGGCAAAAGGTTTATGCATCTCAGAGTACTTCTATAACATCTGTGCAAAATAAACTAGAGTCTGATTTCAATATCACTTGCTATCTATTGCTTTAAAGGCTT
The DNA here is from genome assembly GCF_963576455.1 of Neolamprologus multifasciatus. Taxonomy (NCBI): domain Eukaryota; kingdom Metazoa; phylum Chordata; class Actinopteri; order Cichliformes; family Cichlidae; genus Neolamprologus; species Neolamprologus multifasciatus. Next base: position 22,003,723 of record NC_140445.1, on the reverse strand, counting down.
TTGCTTCTTGGCTTAAAAGTTAAGGGTCAGCATATATTGTAACATTTGAATCCACAGGAATGGTACTGAACTGCCAAAGCTCACAGAGTTTTCCCTGCACAATCATTACAAAAGAAATAGCTGATAATAAAGGATGGAACTGATTATTTTGCTATTTAAATAGTCCAGTAAAACTTTAAAAAGTCACAAAGAGAAGGACCAGTCAGTTACCTGCATGCCATTTATACACATAAGCTAGAAACGCTCAATGAATGTATAAACTGGCTTAGCCAGTCAAGAGGCATATGCATGCAGCACATGGCCCTAAAAACATGGAAGAAAAACTTTAAAACAAGGCAAACTGTCAGCAATTCATTCAAGCTAAAACTCTGAAAAATGTATTTATAAAAACTTCTAATTTAGGGAAAACTACTTTCGGTGCTTTAGGATACTTACAATTGTGCAAGTGCAAGCTGCTTTGCAACCTACCCCCACCCCCAGGGCCTCTTTTCATTCTGTGTTTTTCTTGTATTCATACACACATTTTCTTAAACACTTATCAAGTTCAGGGATGCAGAGGGGGTTGGAACCTATGCTAGCTCTTATAGGTGAGGTACACATTGTATAGGTAGATGGTTTATTGGGGGCCTATGCTTGGCTTAATGATTGCAATATCTGTTATCACTCGCACCTATTCTGTTTTTGCTCCTGCTGCTGTTCTTCCATCCTTTGGGTATCCATGCATTGGGAGGGTAGGGAAATATGATCCTATGTTGTCAGTTTCTTGGACTTGGACTTTATAATCCTCTGTGTCAACCAAACTATAATAAGGATAATTCTTTCGAATGCATTAATGATGTGTTCCATAATACAATTTACTGCTTTAATTATGCAAATCAAAAATAAAATAAATCCAGTTTGTTCATTTTGTGTTCATTTAGTTATGATTTATTTATGACTTTAGATAATTTATCATCTGAAGTCTTGCCCTTTCAACTGTTTCTTTTTAAAGATTTTTTAAGGCAACAATCGCTTGGGCGGATGACTCACAAAAGGCTCAGGGGTATTATTAGGACACCCTGAATGAGAGCATGTTCTTGTCAGGGAAGTGTAAGGGCCGACTGACAGTTATTAGAACTTCAGGGACTGTGCTTATGTCTACAGCTTTCTCAAGTGCCCCTGGAGTCGAGAGAGACAGGTAAGTGTGTATGTGTGCGCATATCCATGTGCGTATAAGTGTCCCTGCAGTGCACTGGTGCATGCATCCATAAAACCTCTCTTGTGTATGTGCATGGATTCCAAAGTGTCATGGTGTCACCTCACACTTACATCGGCTGCCTGAGGGGACTGCAGTTAGGCAGGCCATCTTTGCTGAAGGCACTCAGGTCACAGCGACACCAGTTATCGATGACATCGCCCTTTCCAGCACACCAGTATGAGCTCATTGTGGCGCTCTTTAAGGCCTGTAAAGGGTAACAGGTGAGAAAAATGCAATTATCTTTTGGAACAAGGGCTTACTGTCCAGCTATGCTTATCCCATCCCCCCTCCTCACCTCCCACCCACCCCACCAGTTTTCTCCACTGGTTTCCTCCACATTACAGCACACACAGACATACATCTTATGTCAGTCAATTTTTCATTTACCTTTGACAGTTCCCTGAAATGAACTCCAGGAGACAGCCAGTAAAAATATAGTCTTACATTTGACGGAGTAAGGACTGGTCAAAATGCCCTCATGTTGCAAAATTGTTCAGAACTCAATGTAAGTCTCATAAAGATGTAACAGCAGAGGGGCGCACACACACACACACACACACACACACACACACACAGAGTCAAAAAGAGAGTGACCTTTTCATACCCACCGTTCCCAATTACCAGAAGGCAGGAACATCACACTAGCATTAACACTGTGACACTATCACTGCTTACACTGTGATATCATAGATGCACTGTGACTTCTATGATAGAGGAGTGAGAGCTGTGACACTGGCCACCTCCCATTCCAGGGTAGCGGGTAGTGAGATATTAATAGATGAGATCATCTTCTGGCATCTCCTTGTGCTACTTCATTTACAGGTGGATGAAAAAAGTAAAAAAAAAAGGTTGTAGCTCAGCCATCTTCTAAAAGGCAGCAAAATGCCAATATAACCATCAAAGCAATAAAATATAATGTCAGGGCTTTCCTCTAGCAGGCATGCTAGAGGGTGAGTTCAAGGGAGTTCACCATCACTACGACTCCCGTCACACTACAGATCAATGAGCACTCAGTAATTTATGTGCTCTAACTGGTTGGTAGTGTGTATAGGAATTTATTTTACTTATGTATTAATCACATTATGTTATTGTATAATGCCTTGGTGCCACTGGATTTTAACATGTCTCACACTCATATAGTAAGACAGATGGTGGGGGTCTAGTAAGGAAGTTGGGGGAAGCAGACAGCTCCACAGGAAGAATCTTTTGTCTCTTCGAGGACTCTGGGAGGTAGAAAGGGAGTGTGAACCTTAAGGTGTGAAACAGCTGTGTACTGCCTTTTGTTCCTGGAGAAAGTATTTAACTGAGAGCCATGCTAGACTCAGAGAGACTCTGCTGACCGTCTGCCCCGCGATCATGCAGGCTCTCCTCCAACTTGGTTTTTCTGTTCTTTTGTGTTTTGATTAAAGAATGTTAGCTACCGCTCACCGCTCGTCTGCAGGCTTTATTTAAGTGGAAAACTTCCACAACAAGTGTTACCTCATGCAGGCTACTTTGGAGACGTGCTTGATCATGATCTCAAAAAAAGGGCACTGAAGCCGTGCAGAAACATTAGCATTGTGTACCAGGTATCCAACAAAAAGGAGGAAGGAGGCCCCTTATTGTTCGAACGCATGGCATATGACACTGATTCAAAAGCAGAGCAACTGATGATACTACGCACACATCTCTAAGACGACTGAGTACATGCTGCACACAAACAAAGTGAAAAACAAACATGATCATGATTAATTTCAACAGCTCACTGTTTCGTTTCATTTGAGAAACGCCAACAAAGATTTTCTGCAGTGTGTTGATTAGTGGAAGTGACATTTGAGCTGATTTTGGTCATAGGCCTGACCAGAGAGGCAAACAGCTTGGCCAAAATTGAGTCAGGGTATGCACTCAGAAGCTGATGTTAGCATTTCCATAACATTGCATTGTGAGCCTCAAAGAAGGCTCAACAGACTTTCATGGGAACTGACTTCTTCCACTCGAGGCAAAGTACCTTGAGAGCACAAATGACCTAAATGAGCAGCAGAGGAAAGAGTGAGGAAAATAAAGAGGGTGAGGCTAGAGAAAGAAAGAAACGAAGAAAGAGAGAAATAAAATAGGACAGTGAAAAAAATCCACAAACAAAGGTGTGAAAATGGGGACTTCCAACACTGAAACACATTCCCTGACTTTACTAGGGAATGGATCCTTTTGCAGTGCACACTTCATCATTACATCCTCCAGTACAGTACTAGGGCTCTAAATTAGGTATTATAGGGGGCAGGCAAGCACTATAATCCACAGCCATATTATAATCCACTGGAAAACCAAAAAGGTTATTATGCCACCCCCCCACCCCCACCGGATGAACCCATGTGGTAAACTGCTGCCAGAAAACAACAACAGCAGTAGTCTTGCCACCTCAAATCAATGGGAAGCAGGCAACAGTGAAATGCAACACACACAAAAAACACGGGCTCAAGATCTATGCACGCACACAGTCTAGGCAAATATGAGAAACGATCTCCAATACCAGGGGCAAAAGAGAGAAAGACCACAGAACCGCAGTGCCTGTACCACCATCAGATTCCTAGAAGAAAAAAAAACCCATATGGGTTTCTGCGCTTGATTGCATGGCTGCACATGTGAAAAACAGACAAAGCGATTACCACTGTGTTTATGTTTGAAGAGTAATGCAAGCCATTCTCCTTTGGGTAAACAGGGAATCTAATTTTGGTTTAGGGAACGAGGTGGGAGTTGGGTGGGGATGCAGGAGGTAAAATAAAGACGAGGATTTAAAGTTCAGCAGGAAAAAAAAGCATTTAATTACGATAGAATGTGTGCGGTGGCTCGTGGTGATGAAGACAACAACGTATGCGGCAGGTGAAAGTGAAAAGAAATAAATATGCAGGAAAAAAATCCAGTGATGAAGTGAACAAACACAATGAAAATCCTGGGTCAGAGTGTACGTGTGTTCAGTGCTGCTGCTACATAAGTCACAGTTGGCAAGAGGAGGCTACTCTACACTTTATCGATTAACTGCATATTCTGCCTTTCCCAGAACTCCACAGATCCATACACATTCTGTAAGAACCAAACATTATCCATTAAGCTTCATATTAGAAAAGGTGGTGTTTCCGTAAAGAAGGCTCTCTCTGAGGACAGAGTCTTTGTGCACCTCAAACACATTCACTTTTAGGAACCTGCTAGTGCCTCTAACGCGCCGTTTTACCGGTTCGCGAACACGGCACAACTTTGTCTCTGCTAACCTTATCAACACTGAACGAATCAAGCTGAAATGCAATCACTCCCCACGTCAAATGTAAGACAAGAGCAGTGAACAGCAGGCAACTGAGCATCAGCAAAAACTCAAGCCACAAATTCCAAGCTTTGACGTCATTTAAACCCTGCAGACTCGTTGGCACCAAAACACAATTTAGACCTTTCACTTTTCTAGATGCCTGTCGTGACTTACAAGTAAGCAAGCAACGCCATAGTGACGTCTTTAATGTATTAATCTGTTTGTCTAGTCTATGCTGACCATATTACTGTCTGTATCCAGAGGCTAATACACAAAAACACTGGCCAGCTGGCCCAGAGTATTGATTTATAAAATAATCACCAGTGGTGGTAAAGAGTGTAAGACAGAGCACACACACACAGCCCACCATAATGATGTTCTTTGTGTGCGTGTGCGTGCATGCACACATGCATTTATCTGGCCCTTTCCATCATTCAAGGCTAATGGTGTTAACAAGGGAACCAATGGGCTGCTTCTAGGAACCTTCCAGGAAATGGGACAGTGGGGGCAGCTCAAAGGTTGGTTCAAACAGAGGTTGATAGTGTGTTTGAAAACTCTCAAATATTAGGAAGGTTTGGGTTTTTTGGTGTCCCAGTTCTGCCTGAAGATGTTCTGAGCTAATTTGACCTTTCCAGCAAAGTAAAGTTATGGTTAGTGTGTTATTGTATTTTCTGTTACAAGATAGCATTAGGCAATTAAAAACAGCTAAGAAAACAATTATAACAATAATAACGATAAAACAAACCATATCCTTTACTGAGGTAATTATCTCTGCTACTTTTAAGCATTCATTCTGTAAGTTGTATGAACACTAATGCACTTTTTGGGGCTTTGTTATTGGAAAGAAAGGTTTGTGTCTGTGAGGTCAAACTGTTTTGGCTGAAGCATAAAGAACAAGTCTGTACTGCTGCTGATGTAATTAATGGATGTTTGTGGATGAGGATGTAAATAGTATGCACTCACCATGCAGGTTTTATAGAAAATTGTTTAATTATCTACCCTACAGGAGCGTTCGCCTTCCTTCTTTGTTATTGTTGCTTTAGTCTTTGCCTTTTTTCATCTCTCTCTGTTTCCCTCCCTCTCTTTGCCCCCCCCCCCCCCTTAAATTGAATTGAATCGAATTAAACTAAATTAAATTTTAATTAGATTTATGATTCTGGAATCTAGAAAGTTAGTTTATAACATAAATTTGCAGCAGTATTCAGGAAGTGTTGTTGTTCTACAAACCAAATAAACTCTGTGGCCTGAAAGGGGAGTCAGTTAATAATGTCCTCCAGGAAGTAGGTGCACATGTTTCTTTGCCAAAGATGAAAAGAGAAGACTTCATGAACATACCTTCTGAGGATTCAGGGTGACAGAAACCCCACAATGGCAGTAGTGCACTTAATAAAAGCATTAAAAAAAGGAAATGTGTGCAGATCTGGGATAAATTTCTATTGAGTGATGAAACCACACACAAACATAAAAATCCTTTACTGACCACCACCTCATCTGTCAAACACAGTGGTTCTGTTATATGTTGGGCATCCGTGGCTGCGGATGGAACTGGCACACTGCTGTTTACTGATTATTTCCTCGCTTTTAGGCGCGACGGCGTGAGCACTGTATGAGTTTCAGCCAAATTCATCAAAACACATCACATCATATTTCATAATTCAACAGGTCAGTGAATTAAAAGCACTATCTTTAGCAAAGTCAGGCATTTTATCAGTTGAACTAAATTCCACTCGCTAAAGGTGACAGTAAAGGTTTATTAGAGTCCACAACAACTGTCCTAAAGGTGACATGATACTCCATTAAATATTTATTGTAACAGTTTTGTTTGACATGATGCGATCTGTCCAGTTACTTCTAATTGTATAATTGAACTTTGCGCTACGCGTTACAAGGTGCTCTATCTCAAATAAGAACTATCGGTATTGTTTGTTACTTGCTCCCCATGCAGTGCCTACTATACTCTCTTGGTTAATGGTGTTGCCATTTTCATTTTAAACCTGTCGTCTCTCATCTACTCTTCGGAAAATATTGGAGACACACCCCTGCGAGGGGCTGCAGTACTGGATAATGGTCAGAGCATGACAGCAACAATTCTCCAAGATATAGAGCATTCTGACCCATTAGACTCACAACCAATTTGTTCAAAAGGTTTGCCGTAATTCAGTCATAGCAACACAAAACTACTGGCAAGCAATATGCTTATTATATTTTATTTTTTTTTACCTTGGTTTTTTTCTTCTGTGGGACTAAAAAAGTCTGTGGTAATCTGCATATGCATGTATTTATTTTCATACATGCATCTGCCCAGTAAGCAAGACCACCAGTGCAATTCCAAGACTGGTTCCAGTTGAATTCAAGTCAAGACTCGATCTAACAGACGCCCTGCCAGAGAACAGAGCAACATGAGAGGCATTTAGGACCAAAACAAAGACGGAGGAAACCTCAAGTCTACACTTCGAAAAATAATCATTATCATCTATAAATCCACCTAAAAGTGCAAATGAAGAATGAATAAGCAATCAAAAAACCCACAAGCTCTGGGACTGAAATCTTGTTCGGACTCAAACGACATGGATACACAGAATTACATCTTTGTGTTATTCAGCATTTGAAAGGATCACTTTTTAAAAAGGTAAATTGCCACTATTGAAGATGTTGCAATAAACTTTCATTGAGTACCAAAAAAACAAACAAACCCCAAAAACCCCCACACTGTGGACTAAAAAGACTAAAAATAAAGACATTTCTTGTATATTGTTACTTTATTTTGAGGTTTTATAACCATCCAGTATCAGTTCGCTTAGCTTTTATCTGTTTCAAAAGCCTATTTTCAATTTTCACTTTAGGTTTCTTTTTTGTTTAGTTTCAGTTGACTGTAAAAAAAAAAGTTCTGGTACAGTCTTTACAGGGAAAGGTTGACTTCACATTGTGACCAAATCCCCTTCTGGCGTCACATGAATCAGTAGTGAAATGGACGTGATGCGTCCTGTCAAACAATCAGGCAACTGGGGGGGAGGTTACTGACACATGCCAGGACCTCGGAAAGGAGGAACAAAAGGAGGCAAAAAAAGAGTAAGTGGTCGACACATATAGATATGATCTCGGTCCACCTAATCATAAACTAGATAACAAAGCTTCTATTTTGATTGCTTCTATGGGCTAAAGGGGGAAAAAAGTACTTCATCTCTGAGAAAGCTTTTGCAACATGGCAGCTGTCTTTCCTGATAGACTCAGCCAAGTAGAAAGACAGTCTCAAGCAAAATTGCGCATGTGAGACGGACACACATAAAGGAAGAGAGCGACAGAGCGAGAGGGTGGTTGCGTGTGTAGCGAGGCAGGTTGTCGCTTGTCTCTAATGCAATGTAGGTATGTGCCATTCTGACTAGAAGCAGCTGTGGCTGAGAGAATTAGAGAAAGCAAAGAAAAGAGGAGCAGTGATGGACTCCCCTCCCTCCCAAGAGGTCGATGACATCAATAAGAAGCTAATAATCCTGCCTCAAGCTACCTCAGAAGGGCTGAGCGATCCACTGCAGTCTAGCCCTTCTCCTCCTCCTCCTCCTTCTCATACATCTCACTCTCTAAACCCCCAGAAGACCACTAGTGGGTAGGGGAAGAGAAAAGGATGGATGGATAGCAAGGTGTTTGGAAGAGAGGCATTTTACTCTTCCTCACGTTTAGGTATTGATGAAGCCCACTATGGGCCGTCTACTATTGATTGTGCCTTCTTTTCTTTGGGGCTGTGGTACTTGTTATGGGAGGCACGTACAGGAAGCTATGTCGTGTATGTGCGATCATAGGTTCACATATATATATACACACACACACACAAATACATTTGATTGCTGAATGATTGATAAGGGTAAAGCTAAACTAAGCTAAACTCCTCCGTATATATGCATGCACATGTCTTAAGTGGACGTTACCTGAAATCTTGTTTACTCACACTGAGAAGACAAAGCTGTCAAAACTTAGGTATCAAAAAGAAAAAAGTGCTGAATGACCAAACAGAGGAAATATGGTCAAATATTTAGCCAGACCCCATTAGTAAATTTGCTTATGGAAAGGAAATGTGATATGATGAACTTTCTCTGCAAAAAGATCCAAAGACATCTCAAATGGGATGAATCATAGTGCAGCACGTGGCAATTAAGCTGATATTACATTCAGCTGTATATACTTGTTTAGACACGGGCGCGCATATCTCACACATATACACATCGACTTCCCCACAAGAGAAAACCATGATGTCATCCTTTTTAGTCCCTCTGTATTACAGTATTCGTTTCCAGCGGTCAAAGTCAACCAACCAATGCCACCTAGAGTTGAATTCTTATAACTGCATCAGTTAAACGCTTCAGACAACAACAAATATGTACAGTTAGAAAGTTTGATTACATCACCATTAACTGAATGCCCAGTGGTGCAGTATTTAGCTGCCAGCTTGTCAGCACAAACCACCAGCAGTGTAAAGATGTGAAGACAGATGTGCATATCTATCTGTCTGTCTGTCTGTCTGTCTATCTATCTGTATATAGATAGATAGATAGATAGATAGATAGATAGATAGATAGATAGATGTGCATATCTATCTGTCTGTCTGTCAATCTATCTGTATATATATATATATATATATATATATATATATATATATATGGGATAATCATATTCATATTTAAACAATATGTATAAATGTTAGCAGATTAAATCTTGCAAACTTGGGAAAATAAAAAGAATTGCGGTATTAATGATAAAATTAGGCATTTCATTAAAAAAACAAAAACATCTGATGTTTAAATAAAGTGGTGAAAGTTTATTCCTGTATGTGGATTGCTTTTGCTTTGAGTAGCATCACACCTCTTAATTAGGTTGACAGTTCACATTCTCATCTGTCCCTTTTCCCTTTGCACACATGCATGTGCACGTAAGCTGGCACACAGACACAGAGCTCCCACGCTGCTTTCTCACCTCTTTGGTGACGTTGTCTTGGACCAAGCTGTAAAGGGGCACGACGCGGCTGACTTCCAGCAGAACAGGGATGGGGGAAGGCTGTTCACCAGTCCTGCCGTTACCAGTGCGGCCTCTTCCCGATACTCCGCCCATCATGGCCTGGTGATGGCATAGGTGGCAGCCAGCTGGACAGCTGCCCTTTTCTTCGCAGCGGATCTCCACGCCATTCACCATGTCATCAGATAAAAGCTGGCTCTTCTGCAGCGCCGACAGGTAGCTGATGAAGGGAAGTGACTTCAGCTCACGACGCCCGCCTCCACCAATACCCTGCTCTGTTGCCTCTGGAGGGGTTTTGGGGGGAGAAAGGGGTGTTATATGGGGCATTAGTCAAAGGAATGAGATAAACAATTAAGTGCAATATTGATTTACTTTAAATGATTGATGCCATAGTGTCAGATTCTTTCTTTTTTTACATGTACGCTTTTATAATTATAAAGACAATCCCCCTTTTCTTAACTCTGTAAAAATAATTTAACCTTGCTTGGAGAAAAAGAAGATTAGTTGCATAGAATATCACCATCTGGATTTACTTGAAAGAAAAAAAAACAAAAAACCTAATCCCTTACGACCATCAGCTGTCATAGACAAAAGAGGAATGGCTAGGGGATAAAAGAAGGAGGGAGGGGATGTGCCTGGTTTCTTCTCATAAGTGTCAATTACCACTTTTTGATGTCCTCACTGGAGTTTGGGGAGATTCTTTTTCATCATTTCCTCCTTAAGCAGGAAAATAACACACCACATGGAAAGAAGAGGAAGTGAAAGAAACAGGGGAGGAGAGAGATTGCTAATCGGGGGTTGAGTGATTGATTTGGAGGACACAGCAAGCCACATGTTTCAGTGGAGCACATCTGCCATCTGCGCTGATGTGGCAGATGTGCTTTTCTTTCCGTTTACTTTCCAAAGAAATGCGAGTTTTCCAACTAAGCGATAATATATTTTTTCTAAAACAATAAATAAGAGTGCACCAAAGCTTCTTTCATGATATAACAGTTAAATATAATGCACTGTCTCGCTGTGCAACAAACTATGGAGAAAACACAATGAGAAATATGCACAATGAGACGTATATTACTGAAAACAAATCCGTTTTATCAGTGTAAATTACAACATCAGCCTCTACACATGTACAAAAACAGCAAAATCCTACTCTATAGTCACGCTTACTGAAAGTGTAGACAGTTTAAGTTTGCTCTTCCTCTTCATTGCATGTTCAGTTAGGCCATTTAGACATGCTCTTTTAAAAGGCTTATTAAGAATTAGCTTTGCAGAAAAGAAAACTGCAAGCATCAAATAACAAATGTACAGCATGCAATGCATAAAAGAAAATAGCCGGCATCTTATAAAAAAAATGTGAAATATTTATCTGCAAATACAAAAGAAACATTTTCGAACTATTCTAATTTGCATTACATTTATGTGGCATTTCCATGATCGTTTCAATTAAAAATTGAGGTAAGTAAGTAAAAATTTGACAACAAAGTTGTTGCAACAATTAAGTATCATATCCAAAAAGAATACTGGGTTTAGACAAATATACCAGAGTGGATTCTTCCAGGATAATATTAAAAAGTGTCTCTAAAATAACCATCTGTGCTCAAAGTTTAGTTATTAAATCTAAGCTGTATTTCATGTCAGGTAGCTATGACTTGTTCTGTAAGTCTGTGTGTCAAAGAAAACTTTGTGTGTCTTTGTGAGTTATTCCCTGTGTCCAGCTAGATGACACTTTAAAGGTGGGTGGTAACTTCATTTGAAACACAATGCAAACAGGCTCAATGGGAGGCCCATGAGCCCAATTACACTCACTTCACAAGGAAGCACAGACAATGAAAAGCAATGTTGTCAACCAGCTCCCACAATAAATCCCATATCACCTAAGCATTGTGCACCTGTGTCTGTGAGCCTGCTTATTTGTGGTGTATAAAGTACACTCCACACACATTTAGAGAAATTACACCAAATTCGCAGTTTAAGGAGTGACCCAGCTTGTTGCCTCTTTAGCTGTGACAGCTCTTTACTGTGTGGAATAGATGTGATGCTTGTGCAATACTTGCCTGTCACCAAAACACTGTAAAGAGATAAATGTGGTGAGGTTACTTGCTATTAATCTTGATCTGTCTTTGTTAATTAAAATCTCTTTGTAGACTGGTTGCATCATAATTAAGTCAACAGGGACCCATCCCCTTTGGCCAGAGTGATGTTGCCCACGCAACAACAGCAATAGAGTCAGGTATCTTTCTAAGGCAATTAGATACAGATACACTCACTATGGGCGGATGATGTTATTGCTTTAGTAAGACAACTGTAACAGGCCCATACTAACTAGTGATTTTAACAGGTCCTTGCTTTAAGTATAGATCTTGTGAATTATATACATTTCTTTTAACTAATATAGTGAAAAAAGTGCAGCACAACAATTACGCCTCTGATGATAGTAGGCTAAAAGAAATATTAAATATCTTAGGATATATCTTAAAGTGGGCTATTTTTAGATAGTCCTGTTAAAGTAAATTACATCATCAGCTCCAACATTAAAGCCACGAGCTCAGTGTTGCAACTCTGCAGCTGACACAACAGCTCTCACCCACTGGGGACATGGGAGTTTTCAGCAGTGTGGTGTGATGTCTAGCACCAGACACTGCCAGCTAATCTGGTGGGTCCTATGGGTTGTGGGTGGGGCCTCCTCCAGGCTTGTTCCTGCATATCCCATTGATGTTTGACTGATATCAGGAGAGTTTGCAGACCAGGTTAAAAATACAGACTCATGTTGCCTTAGCTGGTCGGCGTTTCTGCAGAATAGGTGGGACATGACCTTCGGAGGAAGCCAGTGCTGTTAAAGCAAAGGGAGGTGCTGTCGCCATGCAGACAAGGGTTGTGTTTTGTCTGCAACAATGGTGGCACGTGTCAGAGTAATCCACATGATTGCCGGGACCCAAGGTTTCCTGGCAGAACATTGTGCTGTAACTGGATTACCAGTGGTATTCACTTCACCTGTCAGTGGTTTTAATTTTGTTGCTGATATCTGTATCGTGTGAACATTCTAAGTAGACCTATTCTGACATCTAGTGGTCACTCTGTGTAATTACTGCCTTCTTTTAAAAACAAAGCTTGTGAACACTGCTTCAGGTATGCTATGGGAGAATAGTTTTCTCAGCTACAAGTTTGGTTACTTGGTTACAAGTTAACCAGTTATCTAACTTAAAAGGGGGTAGCTTTAATGGAGAAGGATATTCTGCTAAAATGACATTGCAATAATTTTATTGTGTTTATTGCATTTTACTGTTGATCTCCAAAAGTTGATTCTGTTCATCTGGACGTAGGGTTTTATGGGAGAAACACTACGTCCAGCGCGGAGTCAAGGAGGCCATTTACGTGAAAAGGGAAAGACCATCTCTGAATCGAGGAGGGGGGCCTAAGGGTGCATCTGTCACCATCTTACAATGCTGTGATGCAGCCATTCCCCAACTCTCTGTGAATGGTACTCATGGCCATTGATCATTGGTCTTTGATCAGTGGGTTTTGGTCAGTGGTTGTTGATCAATGGTCATGAGAATTTGCATAATTAAGATTAAGGAACTGACCTCCCAGCCCATTGTTCCTTCAGTGGGCTGGTTTCAGTCATTATGCAAATGTACTGTTTATAAGATTGGGGAAACCTGCAGTCAGCTGAGACTAAAGAAGTCACTTGGATGAGTGACAAAACGTTTCTCCCACAAAACGCTACGTCCAGATGAACAGAATCAACTTTTGGAAATTTACTTTCCTGGATGATTGAGAATGCATCAGGACATTTTACTGGTGAATTAACAAGTTGCTGGGAGAAGAACACATATGAATCCAACTAACTGCATTTATAGCACATCTAAACATGCAATGCTTACTCTTGCTTTTTGCCTCTGTGTTTATTCACTGCATATACCAATCTAACCAAATCGATAGAATTTTGTATTTAAAAACATTTGGTATGGAGTTGTATTTCTTTTGGGAATTTCTGAGGTCATCCAACTCGCTAGGTGGCGAGCTCCAGTAATCCTGAAAAACTGCGCTCTTCGTTTACTAAATGGCAGCCAATCAAAACAACCGTAGGGCTCGCCTCTGTGCGTATTGCGTAACATCCCGGTTTTGTGTGCGTGATGTCGTCAGCACTGCAGTCTTTACTAGCAGCTGCATAGCAGAAAGATACAGAACGCCCCGCAACAGCGCTGCACTTTTAACCAGCAAAACAGTGAAGTGAAGGTAATGTTTAAAAGCAGAAATGCCTCGAGAGACTCTTACGACGAGTCGCCTTTCTTACGTTTGAATGCACGCCCTTCAAAGTCAGTACTGTCGGTGAATAACACTACTGTTTATGTGCAGGGCTAAGGGCATTTGTCGTATTGTGGTGAGGCCTGCGATTTACTTTTCCTTTGCAAGTCTGGACTGCAGTGTCAACCTGCTGTAAAACAACAAGTTAGCATTATGTTGGTGTAGGATTTAATCTAGTACTCCCGGTTCTCATTAGCATGACACGGTGTATCTCTTAGCTTGCTGATACACGCCATCACTCACCATATGTCGGTTTTCAGTAGCTCCACGTCATTGAACTGTGTCTATCTAACCGTTAATTAGTGTGAATGCTCACAGTATTGTTATTCAAATCTTTATTATTATTCTATTTTATATATTCCGTACGTTTTTTGGCATCCATCTCCTTCAAAACCATTCAACTTAGAAAAAACATTCAAACACCGTTAGATTCCTCTTCTTTTGGACATGACTGCTTTTTTTTATTTTTAACATTTATATTTTTAAAATTATTCAACTTTTTTCAACAAAAATTTCCCATGTATTTCAATGGGGAGACCCTTCAAATCCTCATTCAACTTACTCATTTTTCAAATCTTACTACTTCCACATACATTGACATAGAGCCACCATTCAAACTTTAAAACAAAGACAAGACATTCAACTATTCAACTTGTATTTATCTTTTCAATATCTATTATACTTTTTCTTCAGTTCCAGTTTAAGATTCATGATGTTTTTTCACCCGTTTCAGAGTTTATAATGGGTGTGTATGGGACGGAATGTTGGGGCTAGAGTGAGACAGCTCAACTGCTAGAGTGAGAGGAGCGAAAAAATTAATCTTAAAATCTTTTTTAAAAACTGCTGCTGTGATTTCATATGATTTATGATTTGATGATTTCTATGATTTTACCCTCAAAACGTAGCCATCGCTGTCCTCTTTCATCCAATGTGTTTACTATTGTACTAGGTGTTATGGTTCTTTCATAAATGTCACCGATGCACAGCCTCCTCCCTCCAACTCTTCCATTGACTCTAATGTTAAAATGGCTCAGAAGGTTCGTTTGAAAAGTACGGGCTGTCTTTATACTGTCACCACGTCCATATAATAAACTCCACAGGCATGAAAACTGAGAATTCAGTAGACTAGACATTGCTGCCGCTCACGGTGAAAGAATTTTGTGAAAGAATTTTGTCAATACGACGTGTACTTTTCATTTGGGAACGATTTGTTTCGGCCTGACTTTTCTGTTCATTTTAAGCAGCAAATGTGAGGCGCATGTCTGTGTGCGTGTATGGAGCCATTGGGTGCAGTCACTATAGCAACCAGGCTCACACCTGCCTGCTTAATGAGCTCTCTCTCACTCTGCCAAGATTCATCTTAAACACTTCTTTCAACTGCTGCTGTGTCCACAGTGTTTGCTCTACAGCCATCATTTTACCCTCAAAACGTCGTCATCGTTCTGCAACACCGTGTCTTTCAAAGCTCAGAGATGTAAACCTTTTAAAACTGTGTGGATCCAAGTGGAGGGATCACATTTTAGTCATTCAGTGATTCAAAGAATATGAACTTTTAATATTCATTCAGATGTTTTCTGACTCTAAAATTTCTTTTCTCATTTCTTAGGTTTTTCTAATTTACATTTAAAACATTTTCAGCTATTTTCCACCTCCTTTGTCTGTGTAAACGTCAGCTTTTTGCACTTCAGCACTTTTGTTTTCAGATTAAATTCTGTTTCTTTTTATCTCATTCAAACTTTTTAACTTAAAATTCAGCAATTAATTCATTTCAGTGCATACATTCAGATTCAAGCATTCGCACTGCAGTTTCTTCAGAAAATGCACTTTCTAGTGTTGATCTAATCTGCTCTGTTATCTAGAATCTAACTTAAACTTGACCTGGCAAATAAGCGTGGCTGCATCCTGTGTTTATTTTTTGAATATCTGTTAGTTTCGTCTGCTTCAGTGTTACACAGTGTGGCACAATGTTACAGAACTTTTCATTTCTTCCATTTAAGGTGAGGACCACAATGGCAGCTGCTCTTGACCCAGATCTAATGAGGGAGGTTCTCGAATGCCCTATCTGCCTGGAAACCTACAACCAGGAACAAATGCGACCCAAGCTCCTGCAGTGTGGTCACACAGTGTGCCGGCAGTGTCTGGAGAAGCTGTTGGCCAATACTATCAATGGTGTCCGCTGCCCCTTTTGTAGCAAGGTCTCCCGTATGAGCAGCATCTCCCAGTTGGCTGACAATCTCACTGTGCTCAAGATTCTTGATTGCACTATGTCCTGCAGTGCTGCTGCCGCTGCCCTAATGTGCAAATCCTGCTGCAATCGCCTGCCGCGACAGTACTGCCACGATTGTGCCTCGGTTCTCTGTGAGCTCTGCAAAGGAGACGGCCACCTGCATGAAGGACATTCAGTCCAGCCGATAAGGGTGGCTGCAGAACAGCGTCGTAAGGACCTGGGTTGTAAACTGGAGGCTCTCCGTGATGTTATAGGAGAAATTCAGAAAAAAAAGACAGTAATTGAAAACATTTCCAAGTCCTTGAGACTAAAGTACCGAACGATACAGCAGGACTACACTACAGCTGAGCTACGTCTTCAAGAGGAGCTCAGCAGGTCTCGAAGGACATTCAGGACTT
The DNA here is from genome assembly GCF_963576455.1 of Neolamprologus multifasciatus. Classification (NCBI taxonomy): domain Eukaryota; kingdom Metazoa; phylum Chordata; class Actinopteri; order Cichliformes; family Cichlidae; genus Neolamprologus; species Neolamprologus multifasciatus. The sequence goes on along the minus strand of NC_140445.1, from coordinate 21,987,281 downwards.
CCATGGCAGAAGTAGAAAAGCTCAACGCGCAGGTCCTGGAGGAGCAGACATATCTTCTTAACATTGCAGAGGTCAAAGTGGTGTCACGCTGTGATTATCTGACAATGCGAGCAAGACAAAGTGACATTGCCCTGCTAAAAGACGATGGCGGAGACAGTGATGATGAGGAACTGGATCTGAGGAGCAGTTTACCCACAACCTTTCAACTGCAACAGCCAGAGCTGATCAGAACAGAGCAGTCTAAACCTCTAGAAGTGGGCCAGCTGACCACAAGAACTTGCACCATCAATACAGATGATGAGGAGAGTGGGTTAGAAATTGCGCTTGAAAGTGATGTAGAAGGGGCGGGAGCTACAGGAGGTGAAGTGGTGGCTCCAGTGGATCTTTACCGAGACATTGACATGATTGCAGCTGTGGAGGAGGCAGTATGTGGTTCGCCAAGCAGCTTTAAATCAAAGTCTATGGATGCAGGAGGAGGATCACCTGGAGCAGCGCGGGCAAGTTCAGGGCCGCCAGTCTGCCAGTTTGTGAAGAAGATGGGCTCTAAGGGAACTCTACCTGGGAGTTTCAATCTGCCTGTCAGCATCTGTGTGACGCCTCAAGGTGAGGTACTGGTGGCTGATCGTGGGAACTTCCGTATCCAAATTTTTAATCGCAAAGGCTTCCAACGTGAAATTCGGCGCAGCGCTAGTAGCATTGACAACTTTGTCCTGAGCTTCCTGGGGGCTGATTTGCCTAACCTCATCCCCTTATCTATTGCAGTGACTGCACAAGGCTTGATTGGTGTCACTGACAACTACGATAACTCAGTTAAAGTTTACACCATGGATGGACACTGTGTGGCCTGCCACAAGAACCAACTGATTAAACCCTGGGGTATTACTGCCATGCCATCAGGCCAGTTTGTGGTGTCAGATGTCGAAGGTGGCAAGCTGTGGTGTATAGCGGTAGACCGCAACGTAGGTGTGGTCAGCTACAACAGACTTTGCTCTGCTGTACGGCCAAAGTTTGTGACATGTGATGCAGCTGGAACGGTTTATTTTACCCAGGGCTTGGCCCTGAACTTTGAGAAAAGCCAGAATGAGCCCCACCTGGAGGGTGGCTTTTCCATCGGTTCGGTGGGTACTGATGGCCAGCTTGGCAAACAGCTCAGCCATTTCTTCTCGGAGACGGAAGACTTCCGCTGTATCACTGGCATGTGTGTGGATTCCAATGGAGATTTGCTGGTTACAGACAGTGGCAGGAAAGAAATCCTCCAGTTTCCAAAAGAAGGTGGATACAATATTTTAATCCAGGAAGGGCTGACCTGTCCTGTGGGAGTGGCCACTACCCAGAAAGGACAGCTGCTAGTGCTGGACTGTTGGGACCACTGTGTTAAAGTCTACACATACATTCAGAGGAGGCATTCCTCTACTTCTTAGAAGAACAACAAAGTACAGAAGTTTGGAAAAGGAAGAAACCTACTCTTATTTAGCAATCTTTAATTTAGCCGCAGTCCAGTCAGTTCTCACTCTCATTTGGGTTATTAAATCAGTAGTTCAGTCAATTCAATTCAGGTTCAGGTTATAGTCTACTGGGTTTTATCTTGAGTATCTCAAGTTGAATCCGGTTCTTATAATGCAGGGATGTCAAACTCATTTTACATTGTGGGCCACATACACGTACAGCCCACTTTGATCTTAAGTGGGCCAGACTGGTGAAACTCCCCTTTCTGATAGTGGTTAATCACACATTTAGTCCCTGAGATATTTCAATATAAAGAAACAAGTGCAATTTCAAGAATAAATCAGTTTTTCTACACGATATAGAAATGTTGCTTTGGGCTTAAATTGTAAGAAGTAATGTGTAAAAGTACATAAAAAATTATCAAACTAAATTTATTGTCATTAATTGACAGAATGTCTTTTTTTTTTTTTTTTTTTTAAATGCTGAACCGACTGTACAAACAGTAGATGGTGAAAAAACAGGAGCTTTCTCTCATTTAATGGTTTACTGGTGTTTATTTACTTTGGTGAAGTATAAACGATCACTGAGGAGGTCAGTAGGAAAAGCTGTAAAACTTGTGAAAATATAGTTAAGTTTAAAATTTATGACCTCCTTGACAATTTCCAAAGCCATCCAGTGGGCCAGATTGGACTTTTTGGTGGGCTTATTCTGGCCACTGGGCCTTATATTGGTCTAGTGCATCTGATCATGCAAACTTTTAAGATTAAACACACTGGCATGCTATCTCTTTGGAATAAGCCTAAGATGCAACTGATTTCTTTTCTTCCTTCCCATTTTATTGGCTGCTGTACTCACCAATCAGCCTGGCCTTCGCTAAACATGTATTTACATTAAATAAAGCATAAGGCTTTGAGCCTGTGAAGCACTTTATCGATATATCACTGTTTTCTTGTGTTAGGTTTAAGTAGCACACACTAACATTGATGTCGCTGAATGCAGCTGGCAGCTTTAATGTTTACTGCACAGTTAGCTCATAGCATAACCAAGTACCAGCATTCATTAAATTGCATTCAGTAACATTCAGGGAACATTAAATTTAAAACATTAAGGTGTGGACTGAAAAGAGTCCAAACTCCAATATTATGTGCTGTGGTGGAACTATTAAACCGTAATAGGGATATTAATGGAATTTGTTTCTTTTTAATTCATGTTTTAGGAAACCTGTTATGTAGGACTGTAAAGGTGAAAAACAGAACATTACTACAAAGTTAAAGTTCATTTAATGGTAGCCTTGTTAATACAATCAAAAGCGCTTTTTATTCGGTTGACCACATTATCATTTTTTCTGTGGGGCATTGAGAGCACATTATTGTTTTTTGTTGCGGTATTAAAGTTCTGTCTGTCAATCTTATATACATCGTGCCCAAACACGAGACACCAGTTGGGAACATTCTGGAGCAGTCGTTAGGCTTTAGTGACATTTAAGCAACTGTCACTAAAATTCACAGCCTGAGCTGCATACATTTCTCTCTGTACATTTCACATTTGTACATTTTTTTTTTGTAATTTTCTTCCAGTGACTTTCCAGCCATGGCCTAACCACAATATCACTGAAAAACAGACAGATGTAGCATAAAATTCTGTAATCTGTTTCAGATGATATTCCAGCTGTTTATCTCACTCATAGATTTTACCTCTGTTTTAGCTCTTTGTTTTCCTTTGTTTGGTTTTTGCTTCACCTGGTAGTTTTAGTCTAGTAGGATGAAAAACACAATAGCTTTTTTTTTTTTTCTTACACAGAGCTGTTCCCATAATGAACAAAGCAGAAATGTTCTAAGGGGTAGGATGACCTTTGTAGTTTGGAAAGTGTTTAAAAGTGAAAAGCTCTGAGGGTGTACTCAGAAGTGAGAGTAATGGCTTAGCAAGCTGTGTTGAAGCTTAAAGTCAGAGTTTTCAGTGTCACAAAGGTGACTTTTTTACCTGGCTTAATCACTGTGGTAACCTATGCTAAACACATAACCTTGTCAGGAGCGATTTATGTTTAGTTTCAGTTCAACATCAGCTTGAAGCGCCATGTTCTCACTGATTCTTTAATTTATACCATGTGTTAAGTACTGTACAGATTCTTTGCTGGAGTAATATGTTTCATATATGCAACCTGTTAAGCCGTACCTCACTGAAACCACTGAATGCTGTAAAATTCCAACAGCACAAACTGCATCGTATTTGCATGCATTCGGTTGGTGATGCAGAAAACGTATAGATGTTTTTATGCATGATTCTTATCTGCTGCTAAGTCTGCTTTTACATTGCTGGAGCTGCTAGAACACAAAATGGAAAATCGATCAGACCATTTGTCACCAAGAATACGTATTCAATCAGTAAAATGAATTTCACTTTGAGCCGGCAATAAACAAAAGAAAGTTCTCTATGTGCTTTAGTAGGCTATGTGACAGCAGCATTTAATGTTTAAATGTATCTGGTTTAAACTTTCAGAGCTCTAATATGCAGACCTTGCATTAGAAATTAACGGCAACATAAAAACAAATAAATTATCAAGCCAGGTTTAATCATTGCGTGCATTAAATCATCAGATTGTTTTTCACCTATTAACGTCTCTGACTGGAGGTGGCACTCGCGGGGATCGTTTTATGCAGAAGCAGAGTCATATAATACGTGAAACACCCCGTTTTGTGTTTGAGTGTGCTCGGAGCCTGAATCAGAAAACCTTTCTTAACAGAAAGTTGATAACCGCCATTGTGATACCCATTATCTCCAACTGGGGTTTAATGTTTTGTCATGCCAGCTAATATAAAGAAAGCCTGGCTATGTTGAACTTCCTTTGTAGTATACCCCTGAGTTCTGTTCCCTAAAAAAAGTACCTACAGCTGCATCAAATGCAGTCACGTCTAAAGGATATATACGATACTACCATCGCTAACACTAAACCGCTGCAACACTCATGTCACAGACAAGACAGATTTCTAAAAATACAAATGTTTACAAACTTTGTTCAAACCTGACATGCTCCATGGCATTGTTTCCTAATGCTTGCCTACTGGTTTCAAAATCTTTGTAGGAATCATAGCTAGCAGGAGCAATTGGAGTAGCACTGCAAGGATAATGATGATTGAAAACTCCAGCATCCTACCCCACACCTGAGTTTGTGAAACTGTTGCTTTGTATTCTCCAGGTTTTCGTTCAATATTAGATAGCTTGCAACCGGAGTTCTCAGTTGTTGGTAGATAGGACAACAGCCATATGTAATATTTTGCTATTTCATGCACAGCGTCTCCATTCTGGTCTCCCATCAATTTGTAATTTATTGGTACACCATTTAAATTGATTTAATTTCTGAATTTAATGGTGGTGTGAGAAAGCTGATGCTTTTAGGATAAATAAACAAAAAAAAAAGTATTTTTTTGTTTTTTTGAAGACAATGATTGGCAGGTGGGACAGGGCAGACTGCAGACTCACTCTGTTTTAGCCTTAAAAATATTTTATTTCACAAAGCTGACCTTAACTCTGCACTGGAGCCCTATTAAGCAGCATGAGAATCAAACTGTGTAATAACCAATACATGTTTTTAATATTGCTACATAAACAAAGAGGAGAAGAAAGTTGAACTGAAGTATCCTATCTAGTCTATCACACTCATATATTTGTGCTGTTACATTTTGGGTGATGTATTTATTTTTGGGCTATGCGTTACCTTAGCACTGATTGATTAAAGACTCTCTCGTCTGCATGTCACCCTTACCATAAATTCTTTTAGTGCTGTACATTAAAGAGATCAATGAAATGTAATTACTGGACATATTCAAGCTGTTTAAAGTAACACAAAAATGCATAAAATGCCAGAAAAATCAAGTGTCCTTGTGTCAGTGTGGTAAACATCAAATTATCTCACATTGTCTCATCTTAATATTATTGTTATGTTTTTGAAGAAAGGTTATTTCCTTGCATATTTATTCAGTAATTCTACTAGGTTGTTATATTGCATTGTGTCAATGAACCAAAAACCAGTGACTTTTAAATTCTGTTGTTGAAGGCTATGAATTTTACAGTGTGTTGAGCACATTGTAGACATCTGTGTCGTCCAATTCCTGTTTGTATTGTTAAGAATCTGAGTGCAATAAACATTTATGAAACAAGCAGATAAAATGTCTGCAGTAGTGTTTTTTTTTTTTAATGTATTTTAGTTGAATGGGAGCGTGCATAATTTTTCAGTTTCTCTCTGCTATTATTAAAAGACAGGATTTTAACCTTTTTTGTCACTGTAACTGATTAGCTGATTACTTCATTTACATATACTTAGATGCAGGTAATGGTGGTTGATGAAGACAAAAGTAGTAACACTGACAATTAGGCCATAATACAGGCAATCAACCCTATCAGTGTTTTAAGCTGTCAGAATAATGTGGCAGGATAAAGGGCACTTTATTTCTTACCTAAAATGTTGTACAAGTAAAATCTAGTTAACACTCAAGTACACACAGCTGGAAGTTATGAGACACAAACTTAGTTGGTGCTTCAAGTGCATTGCTGAAGAACATCACATTTTATGGTCTTTATTAAGCATAAATAAAGACCATAAAGTAAAATGGACATGCTTTTTTGAAAAGTCTCATACTTCTGTGACACATATATTTAGATTTGGGTTAATACGTTTTTGGACAATAACACAATTTTCATTTTGCCACTGTATACCAGCACGGGTAATTTTATTCAATATGTGATTGAAATGCAGCTGTAATTTTAGGGGTTTAACAGAAGTACTGCATTAACCATTTTACATAATTATTTATACTTAGTCCCCCACTTTCAGAGGCTGAAAAGTAACTCTTTCTCCATTATTCTTTCATTGAAAATGAAGGAGGTGATCATTAGCCCGAAATCAGAGAAAAACTTTAGGAGTGGCCAGATCAGTCTGGTGCATTTATAAAAGAAGGATTGCACTGGTCAGCTCAGCAACACAAGGGCCCGGAAGACCTTTTGGTGACGTGAAATCAGCTGAAATCGATGATCATAATTACTTTCCTTGGTTGAGGAAAAAAACCCCTTGACAACATCTAATCATGTCACAAACACCCTTGAGAAGTAAAGGTAGCATTATGAAAGTCTACAATCAAGAAACACCTTTATAAATGGCAATACAGAGAATGTATAAAAACATACAAATCATTGGTTATATTCATGAACAGGAAGGCCCAAAAAGACGCTTCTCAGTTCTGATGAAACAGAATATTGAAACCAAGATTATCTTGTACCAGAACAATAGGACAGAAAAGCATGGAGAGTGAGAGAAACAGCTCATGATCTGATGAACATAAAATATCTGTCAAACGTGGTGGAGGCAGAGCTGTAGAATAGGCCTGTATGGCTGCCAGTGGAACAGGGTCATTTGTGCTTATTGATGATGTGAAGACATAGCATACATTTTCACTGCTATGCAGATGACACCCAGCTCTATCTGTCCATGAAGCCAGATAACACACACCAATTAGTTAAACTGCAGGAATGTCTTAAAGACATAAAGACTTGGATGGCCACTAACCTTCTGCTTCTTAACTCAGATAAAACTGAGGTCATTGTACTCGGCGCTGAAAAGCTTAGAAATATGGTATCTAACCAGATTCTTACTCTGGATGGCATTACCTTGGCCTCCAGTAACACTGTGAGGAACCTTGGAGTCATTTTTGACCAGGATATGTCCTTCAACGCACATATTAAACAAATATGTAAGACTGCGTTCTTCCATTTGCGCAACATCGCTAAAATTAGAAATATCCTGTCTCAGAGTGACGCTGAAAAACTAGTTCATGCATTTATTACTTCCAGGCTGGACTACTGCAATTCATTATTATCAGGATGTCCAAAAAACTCACTGAAAAGCCTTCAGTTAATCCAAAATGCTGCAGCAAGAGTACTGACAGGGACTAGAAAGAGAGAGCATATTTCTCCTGTTTTGGCTTCCCTTCATTGGCTTCCTGTTAAATCCAGAATTGAATTCAAAATCCTGCTCCTCACATACAAGGTCTTAAATAATCAGGCCCCATCTTATCTTAATGACCTTATAGTACCATATTACCCTATTAGAGCACTTCGCTCTCGCTCTGCAGGCCTACTTGTTGTTCCTAGAGTATTTAAAAGTAGAATGGGAGGGAGAGCCTTCAGTTTTCAGGCCCCTCTTCTGTGGAACCAGCTTCCAGTTTGGATTCGGGAGACAGACACTATCTCTACTTTTAAGATTAGGCTTAAAACCTTCCTTTTTGCTAAAGCATATAGTTAGGGCTGGACCAGGTGACCCTGAATCCTCCCTTAGTTATGCTGCAATAGATGTAGGCTGCCGGGGGATTCCCATGATGCATTGAGTTTTTCCTTTCCAGTCACCTTTCTCACTCACTATGTATTAACAGACCTCTCTGTATTGAATCATATCTGTTATTAATCTCTGTCTCTCTTCCACAGCATGTCTTTTATCCTGTCTTCCTTCTCTCACCCCAACCGGTCGCAGCAGATGGCCGCCCCTCCCTGAGCCTGGTTCTGCCGGAGGTTTCTTCCTGTTAAAAGGGAGTTTTTCGTTTACATTTTCTTAGTGGGCTGCCCCACTAAGAAAATGTAAACGAGTGCATTTATTTTTTCCTATTGATAGACCCCCACTCCCCAATGCCATCCATAATACACCAAAGTACAAAGACATTTTCTGTGAATTAATGAAAACTTTATATTCTAAATTTATAATTAAAGGACAGTGAGCAATTACCTGCCAGAACCTTTTTTCTGTAATTTTACACATTTATCATATCACTGGCCCACTTCTCATCAGCTGTATGCAGCCTATGATGGTTGACATTGAGTTTGACGGGTCTACTCTAAATCCTTGAGGTTTCGTGGCTTAGTAAGTTGAAGCTCCCTCCACAGACTTTCTACAGGACTAAATTCTGGACACTGGCTAGCCCACTCTATGAAGTTATGTGCCTCTTCTTTAGCCACTCTTTTTTTGCCTTAGTGGTTTGTTTTGGGTTGGAAGCCCGATCCACGACCCGTTTTCAGTGTTCTGGTAGAAGTAAAGATGTTCTCATCCAAGACTGTATTTTTTGTGCCTTTTGTCTTCCTCCAAACAAGGGTCAAGCTGATGCCAAAGAGCTTGATTTTGGTTTCATCTGTCCACACCGCTGGTGTACTTAAGATGTAACTGTACTTGTGCCTTCTTAAGTAGGAGATCTTGCGAGTGGTGCAAGATTTTAGTCCATTGAGGCATAGTATGTTACCAGTCGTGTTCTTGGTGAATGATCTGACATGCCTTCAGATCATTAACTGCTCCTGTGTAGTTTTGGGCGGATCCACCACTTATGTCTTAATCATCCTCATCTTGCATGGAACACCAGACCAAGGGTGACTGATGGTCACACATACAGAGCCTATGGGAGCTAGAATTCTGGCGGAGTTGTATCAAATACTTATTCTTCATTCAATGATATGCGAATCAGTTTCTAACGTTTATATTTTTTTCTGGATTTTTAGTTGATATTCTGTCTCCATTAAAATGAAACTAACATAAAAACGAGAGACTGTTCATTTCTTTGTAAGTGAGCAAACTTAAAAATTCAGCAGGGGGCCACTGATACTCTCTGTTATACTGATACTCCCTACTAAATACTCTCTGTCCTGATTAAGACAAATGCTGGAAGCTGATCGGACAGCGGTTCATGACCAGTTAATAACCCAAATAATACTGCAAAAACAACCCAAGAGATTTTCAAGGCAAGAAATATTACGATATAAAAATGTATAAAAATGGCTCTAATTCCTGAACAGTTAATGCAATACTTTTATTAAACCCATTTGAATTAAAGCTGCAAGCCTCCACTTCAATCACATCTTGGCTGTTTGATTTAAAATCCACTGTAATAGTGTACAGAGGAAAAATTATTTCACTTTTCAAATGCTTATGGACTTTTCTACTATAAACGTTGCTAGAATTGGAAAAAAAAAACACTATCTTGTTATATTGCTCTTTGTAAGAGGGAGGGGGGGATGTTCAGCAGTCGACCTCTCTGACCCAGAATTCTGTCTTCTTTTTATTTTTAGAGCCAATAAACCTCACTGATCACCCAAACTAAATATCACTATTTGGGATCACTAAAAAGGTTAACAAAAACACAGTTAAAAAAGCAACAGCATTGCAAATGCCAGATGATGGATGCTTTTAAATTAACACGGTTATCTTGAATTCAAGTAATTTAACCGAAGACTGAATTAATTAAGGATGGGTTCTTTATACACAAGTTAAGTTTCTATATTCAGATAAAGTTTAGACCCATGTTTCTGTTAACACTAGGGCTTAGTTTAACTCTCTTCACACCACAGGTTCACCCTTTATTAAAACATGGTGTCCTTTTTGTAACTATAAGTTATCTAAATTATCCCTGTGTTGTATATGAGGCAGGCATTTTCATATATTACTCCAGAATTCAGCAATCAGATATTTTGGGCTTTAATTGCTAACTGTTAGCATACTCACCTTTCTGGTACTGCAGCCAGAGCTGCTGCTGGGCCTTCTTGCTGGGGAAGTAAATGCTGCAGCTGAGCTCAGAGCCATACAGGGCTTCAGACACATAATGGCTGCCATATTGCTGAAGAAAAGCCAGCAGCTCGTTACGTGTGCTCTCTGTTGACAGTGTCTTCAGCACCTTAGAAAAGCCTAAAAAGTCAAGGACGAGATGAGTGAATTATTTGAGTGTCCAAATAGGTGAAAAGGATAGACTGGCCAGTCACAATATAAAAACTACCTGCCTAACATTGTATAGGTCCTTTTTGTGCAACCAAAGGAAGTCTGACCTGTCAAAGCATTAACTCCACAAGGCCTTTAAAGGGGCTCTGAGGTACGACACACAAAGCAGATCCTTTAAGCCCTGTAAGCTGTGAGGTGCAAGGTTGTTTTTTTTTTTCAGCACAAACCACATATGCTTTTAAAGCTCATGGCATTGTTACCTATTATAGAAACTACACAGTTGCAGAGAAGGGGCTGCGTGGATTGCAACAACGCCTGGTGAGTGCTGCATGTCAAAGTAACATCCACATAATTGCCAGACCCAAGGCTTTCCAGCAGAACACTGGCCAGAGCATCATTCTACCTGCCTCAGCTTGCTTTCCTGCTGTAGTGCATCTTGCTGCCATCTGTTCCCCACGCAAACAACGTGGGCACACACACACACACACACTCCTCTGTCTACATGGACACCCCAGGCTACTTTCTTTCACTGCTCCATTGTTCAGTTCTAACACTCACATGTCCATTGTAGACACTTCAGCTGTCGGCATTCTGAGCAGCCCGTGAGTATGCAGCCACACAAGCAGAAACCTTCACTGCAATGTGTTTTATGACACTTTTCTGTCATAGCCAGCATTAAGGTTTGCAGCAATTTGCGGAATCAGACCACACAGGATAGCCTTCACTCATCACACATATTAATGAACCTTAGGCTGGTTCACTGGTTGTCCTTCCTTTAAACAATGCACGTGGGAAACACATGAGCCATTTTGTATATCCTCTGATCTGGTGGTCTAGCTATCACAATTTAGTCCATGTCAAGTTGCTCTGATTCTTACAATTCACCATTTCTTTCCAAAAATGCATGTTAAAACATTTTTTCTACTTGATGGCTAATATATCCCACCATTTGACAGATTCTATTAAAAATATAAAATATAATAAATATAAATATTTATTACCAAATAACGACCCCAAAAGATACCTCAACTAATAGCTAGGTGATAGCATTGAAAACATGCTCTTATTCATCAGTTTCTTATATTCTGATGGCAGGTGATCAGAGTTTTATTATTCAGACACTGACCTGTAGCTAGGGTAATAGAGCTGAGTTTGACTTTGTACAGATTGCTGCGCACTCTCCACTGCTGAACCATAGGGTACCCAACAGCCTCGCTGAACTGGGCATCCCCTAAGGAAAACAAAATGTGAACAAACCGGTGAATTTAAGACAAAAAGATATCAAAAAGTTTACAGCTACAACAAATTTAAAACTAATTATAAATTTCAGAATTATGAAGACATACTGAAATTCAAAACAAATGAACAAATTAAATCTATCATTTCATTTGTACAGTTTATTGCACAACCATTGTTATCCATTACTGTCTTAACACCATTTATTATCCCAGCCCATATCCCAGCTGCTCCTGGATCAATGGTGATATATAGAGCAGCTTGAACTCCAATTGGATTGCTGACATTAGAAGTGGGAGCAATCTTGCCTTTCCCTGCAATTCAATTACCAAACTTTCACTTCAGTCTAGAACTAAATAGCCTCAAAAGTGAGGAGCAAGGGGGGAAAACAATAAACTGCTTACGGGAACCTTGATCCTGTGCCTTTGAAAGGCGTTTTACACCTGAGACATTCATGCACAGTGAAAAAGGGTAATTTTAGTTTGTGCGCATGTGTCCAATTGTTGTGAAAGCAGAACCCTCAGTGAAATATCTCAGGGGTCACTTTGGACCAAGTGCCAATTTAGCTAATGGAAGGATTAGGAAGCAGAGGTGTAGGTGCAGGTTCAAGACCAACATTTAAGTGAATCAGTCCCCCACAGAATAGGGTTGAAAATTAAATAAATACATAAATAAACAATATACACAGTTTATAAACCCATATATTTAAATAGTGTTTATATATAGTTAGTGTGTTTTGAGGCATCTATATGTGTAATTTGCTCTGCATGTGCTCACATTTTAAGATATATAGGGGTATTGGCCTAGGGGTATAAAAGAGGATTTTGTGATCAAACCACAGCTTCTTATATAATATTAGATAATCTTGTGCCCTGGATTTCACAAAACAGAGGCAAATACAAAATAATAATCTACATACTGAGATTTGTGGATTTATGAATTTCAATATAAATCTCTTGTATCTTCTTGATCCTGGGCCTTTCAAATAAGAAATTGTTGTGTGGGTGCTATATTTTTTTTTAACTTTCTCAAGCAACAGGCTAAAATTGGATAACAGAAAGCTATTCCTAGCAAAAAAGTGCAATAAATCCAATGCCTTTAAAAGAAAAGAGAGACACGAGAAGAAAACATATTCCCAACCTTCCTCAAATGTTCTTACCTGTGAGTAGCTGCAAGTTGGGCAGGGGCTCTGACAAGACTCCTCGACACTGTTCCTCTACCGGTAAAGGAATAACCATGAGACCATCAGCAAGCTGAGGAAAGTCCTTAATAAAATTGTTGTCCCTGAGAAAGAAAAAGAAAGACAGAAAGAAAGAAACCTTAAGTATCTAAAGGAATCTAAAGGTTATGTTTAACAGTCAAGGAAGCAGCTGAACCTCGTGAAATTTGACTGCAGCTCAAAGCATCTGCAATCCTGGCATGTTCCAGTACCTTGTCCAGCTGCTAATGTCCTATATCATTCAGCGATTGGGATTTGGGGATTCACTGTCTCGCGAGTTTCTTCCATGATAATATTTTATGTGCTTTTGGAAAAGGAGTTTGTCCTCCTCTATGTACAGGTAAAAATAAAGGTGTTCGGCTCATCGGTTCCTTATCTTAGATGTGATCAAAAAGTTCTGGGAATAGGGCCATAAAAATCAAAAACCCTTAAAGGATTTAAATTTAGCTTATCTCCAGTACAAGGTCATATTTTTTCTGCATGTCCAGACAGTTTCCAGTGCGGCTTTTATCTTTAGATCTCTCCTGGGAAGCCCCTACATTGGAGGACATCAAGCACATTTTCCAGACACACAAGTAACAGAGGACACAGTGGGACTTCCGCAGAGATTTTAAAAATACCAGTTGCACTGAAAATAGTCCAAAGACAATGAGCTTAAACAGGAGGGTGGCCAAATATAAATCAGGTAAGGTTTTTGAATTTTTATGGACTTGTTAACTTTTTCATCACTTTTTTTGTGCACTGTACTTCATAGTGAAATGTTTAAACTATAAATGTAACAAGATAATCTTTTTGCTTCTTTTTTTTTAAATCTCAGTAATCTCTTTCACCCGTGAGTAGAGGAAATTCCTAGAAGGCCCTGCAAACAACAACAGAATGGGTGCAAAAGCAAAATATACGTGCAAATACAACATGTGAGTGCATGACGCTTAGAGGCGCAGTAAAAGCCACAGTTGTGTCCACCACCTCGAGGGCAAAACAAAGAGCAGCAGGCAAAGGTAACAACAGACTCCATAAAAATCTTTTTCTCATTTTTGGTGAAGATGATAAGTACATGAAAAAAAATGATAATAACAACTGTCAATAGTACAGAAAACCACTGAGGTCATAAATCATCTCATTCTCCCTGCTGTTCGACACTTTAATAACGCCAGCTGGTGTTTAAAAATACAATTTAAAATGGCATTTGGCATTTATAAACACCATTCGATGTTTTAATATCACCAGCTGCCATGTATAAACGCCATTCTTACCATTTAATATTACCGGCTGCTGTTAATAAACGCTGTTGCAAACAGCACTGGAGGACATACAAACACCTCTGTTATCCCATCATCCTCTGTGCCAAGAGAGCAAACATTAATAATATAATGCCAAAGCTGCTCGAAATTCAAGGCTAGCTAACATACGGTCCAAAGATGTGTCTGTCACACGTTATTTTAAGGCCCAGACACAGAATTAATGTTTGGAATTGGTTTTTACTGGATGGCATTTTAAAATGTGACATGTTTCAAATAGTTTTGGCAAAGGTTGTTTATTGTCGTACAGCAAGTTTCCTAGGCAGGTCTCTTTTGGTACAATTTTGCGTAGAGTCTTAAAAGTAACTCTATCTAAGGTGTAACACAAATACTGAGGTTGAAAAAAACAAAACCACGTAGACATAAGTGCCAAAGACACGAGACAAGATGATTTCTGATTTTATGGCACTGAAACTGAAAATTCTGGCTCCAGTTCAAGTTTATGTTGTAACTTCTACTACTGCATAGTGGTTGCTAAACTTTAGAAAAGTAGAGAGCCATCCAACATCCAAATACCCCCATCAGAAAACCTCTTGCTTTCTGTGGGGTTTGCAGTGCAAGACTGCCTACTGGTAATATTATTATTCGAAGAGCATAAAATGTGGAACTGCAAACAGAATTAGATGAATCATGACCTTAAACAGTGACGTTTGTGGGTCGGAGGTTAGAAGATAAAGAACCACACACTATTCTATAGGGACAGGCAACAAAAAACATCCATAAATGCACACATTTTCAAAAACCTTTTTCCATTTCTATTGATCTGCTGATCTGCACCTCTATGATATTTTTCAATGGAAAAAAACTACTTAGGAAAAAATATCATTAGGCCTACATGTAGAGATATAAAACAGAAAATGCTGTGATGCATTTCTTTCAGTAGCTAGGCCATTGTGGTAGAACTGGAGGAGCCTTGGTTCATTTACTGTCAAAAAGATGGGTTGTCTTACTGCACCCTGAAAGCATGGAAGGCTGCAGCAACTTATTTCCTATAATCCACTTTTATAGGACCAAATCTCAGAGCTCAGACCTTGTGTGATAGAAACCCTAGGGCTTGGCTTCACTATTCTTGATATAAATTTTTTATCTTGCTTCTTTCTTTCTGTCCTACTCCTTTCTTTGTCTAATCATAAAGCCTGTTAGACGCAATCACTGCAAAAATGGAGGGGTGGAAGGATCAGCTCAAGGGCAGAAAATGAGAAGAAAGAGAGACAGAAGAGGTATAAAGACTAACATAGTTTATTCTCAGAGAAAACATATCGATTGCTAAACTATATCAGTCAGTTTCATCCAATGGCTCATGGGACCTAAGGTAAAGGTGTGTGGACCAAGATCATGTATACCTTTTTGGATTTTCAAGCCCAGATTTGCGCTGCTCACTATATCCATTCAGATGGTTCAATGTACAGATGATCAAAACAAACAAACCAAAAAAGGTTGGATCAAGACAAGATCAAGACTCCAATCTCAAAGGTAGATTCTGGCATCTGCACAGGTAAGTAGGTGAGAAAGCAAATTCAGAACTGACAGAATGTCAGACTTCGATTTACCTGGTTTTAGCTTGGCTGCAGTTTCTCGGACTGTGTTTATGTGTTTATGTGTGTCTGTGTGTACGTGGCAGGAAAGAAACTTGAAACATTTATTCTGCTGACAGCTCATTACAAGAAGAGACATTTATTTGCAACGCTACAACCCAAACAAACCAGGGTGGTTAACAAGATGAGCCAGTTGCTTGTCATTCTAGAAAGATCATCTTCATCTTGCACAAATGGCTCCACTCATGGCACCACTGCTATGGCGAACTTATCTCACTTAAGACTGAAAAATTACATCTCATAAACTGACAGGCAGCTTATGCAACGAGCAACAGACCTAGCGACAAATGTGTGGGTGCTAATGTGCACGCCAGCTCACTGATGTTGCTTCCTGAAACTAAAATGAGATAAAGTCGTGATTAACGCTAATTGTTTCCTACACCTGTGCTTCTTTTTGTTGTTGCTGCGTCTGAACTTAAAACGCTTTCAGAAAAAGTCTACAGAGGACTGTAATAAAGCATCGACTATAACGGGCCTTAAACAACACAATGGTTTCACTAATAAGACTTTTTTTCACTGAGGACATTTTGACTTGCCACGCTTAGAAAAGCACAGGTGGAAATGAATGACTGCTGATTTGCATTCAGCTG
The DNA here is from genome assembly GCF_963576455.1 of Neolamprologus multifasciatus. NCBI lineage: Eukaryota > Metazoa > Chordata > Actinopteri > Cichliformes > Cichlidae > Neolamprologus > Neolamprologus multifasciatus. Next base: position 21,971,160 of record NC_140445.1, on the reverse strand, counting down.
CTCTGGTTCAGAAGCTTGTTACAGTGTGTACAGACTCACCTGCCACTCTGTCAGTCTGTCATGGCTAACTGGGAAATTGGAACAGAACAGAGCTATCATTAATGCTATTTTTAACTTACTTTTCTGCTGCAAAGAAAAGTAATGAAAACAATAAAAATACTAAATGTTTCCTTGTCAGATTTCTAAAAACATTACTGACATTCAAAATGTCAGCTACTCAGAAATAAAATACTAGACTGAATGTAGTCCATCTGATTACAAGAGCTCAGATTTCTTTTGTTTTTTCAGTAGAGAAACTTTAGAACTCACTAAAGTGAACTTAACATTACAAAGTACTTTGACTGACACGCAAGTAAAATCTCCATATGTAAAATATGCCTGCTTGTTCATGATTTATGTGCAGCTCATTTTTACTCAACTAAAGTTACATGACTCACATGCAGCTTTACTACTGCAAGCAACCCACTGCACACCAGACTACATATGTGAGTACGGGCTTGCTGAGGAAATGCTGGCAAAGTTGTATATTTACTCATGTTTCATTCAATACCCATGTGTCTTCATTAAGGGCAGTGGACACTAGACTCCCTTTTGGCCAGCCAGGCCTTCTATCCTGCTTGAGTCTACAAATGGAAAATGCTTCCCATTTGAATGAGAATCTCCAAAATACAAGCGTACGAAATAAGTAAATAAATAAAATATATGGTCGAATAACATCTTTTTAAAACCATATATCTATCTACAAGACACTTTACATACAGATGTCCTTATTTATTTATTAATAGTAGAATCAGTGTCAACATTTAATAGTCCAACAGGATAAGTGGCTACAGCTAATTAATAGAGGGATAGATGTTTTTCTTTTTGTGTCTTTGAATGTTCATCTTTCACCTAATTTCAGATGGCTGTGTCTATTTGTGCTTTCCCACATATGTTTGAGTGGGTATATTTATTTTGACTTTGTGACTGTGTAACTGATATTGAGTGGTACTTACGGAGAGATTGTTCAGGATAATTGGCTCTTGTGCAGTTTAGAATAGAAACCTCATTCCCACATCTAAACACTGATCGGCTAAGTTCAACCGCATTCACTTTATCTTAACTACAATGAGATTCGCCAACAATTCATTACCTCAGATTAAAGAATCGTATCAACAAGAATATACTTTAGGTTAACGATACCTTTTAAAGCTGCAATTATTGGGAAAATCACATCAGTCCCTTCTTGTTCATTTTTGCTTTTTATGTTTAAGCACACCAGTATTGTACATGTGAGCTTTTGGTTGAATTGTAGGCTTACTCCAATAATTTCAAGTGCCCACTTTGACGCTCAGAACTCCATTCTTATAATCAGCCAACTGGCTGCCCGCCAGTCATAAACCCACCGTATGCTCCCATACGGTCCTTCTAAAGATGACTCAACCTGCCTTTGAAACAGCTTCCCTAACAATGACTGGACCTAACTGTTTCAGCAAATTGTAAGTCTTGCAGGATGGTGTATTCCACTCATTTAGAAGCTGCTTTTCTGGACTGACGCAAGCACTAACAAAGACACCCTAATTCCCAGAGGAAATGAGTATTGAATATATATACAAATCCTTGGTGCTGAGCTCACAAAGGCTATAGCCTGATTATCAATGTCTGTTCTAGCTCAGCTGCTAATTGAGCATGTGTAACCATTTTGGGTCAAAGCTGAAACAGCACTTTAAAAATGCGTTTACAGGGCACACTCTGAATGGCCACTTCAAATCTTGCAAATCTTGCTTTCACCACTCCGAATAAACAAATGAAATCAATACACTAAAACTGATTTAGCAGGCATGTAAAACTGCATCATAAGCGAAGTTACATAAAGGCTTATCAAAGCATTTGAGATTTTTAGTATAAAAAAGACAAAAAACATATTAAAAGCCAGCTGCATTAAAAATGCTTGAAAATTTGATGAAAAAATGTTACACTTGCAGTCATAAGAGTGATAAGAGTAATTCTTGTGCATGTAAAAACGAGTCTGGTATGGTATTTATTAACTAAGGGATAGTATATAAACAAAATTAAAAAAATAAAATAGTAAAAATAGCTAGAAAAAATACATTGCTGAGGTAAAGGCAAAAATATTTCCCCATCAAAAGTTTAATATCAGTCTATTACTATTTAATAGTCAAGTTCCACTTATACTGTCCTGTGTAACGATCCAGCACTAAACTGCATCCTGCCACACTTTAATGACCACTTACAGAGAAACACTGGAGTAGAAAAAGTGCTACATACTCTGTTTATACATTTGTGAACGTCAAATAGTCTGAGCTCTGTACTGTAATAATCAATAAACACTGTATAGATGAAAAACTATTAGGAAAAGGAGGAAAAAACACAATAATAATTTTGGCCACTAGAGGATGCTCTGTCTCTGTGTGAAAGCAATATCTAGTGGTATGACCCAATGTACATAGTTTAAGTATTTATGTGTTTTTGTCCCTGCACATTATTGAGTAGTCTGTAGAAGACTTTATTCTAATGTGCTGAACATTAACAAAAAAAAAAGTATAAACAGCTTCTTCAGCAGTAATAACCAGTTGTACGCACTATCGTCACATTACACAATACACTGCCATATGTAAAAGTATAGGTATTTGTAAGTATGTAAGATTCACAAAAATGCAGGATTTGAGGGGTCACAGTGTTGGTTCTGATCTTCTGGTCTGCAGTTTAGAACTCCTGAACCAAAGGGGGCCTTTTTAGGATGCATCCATAGGAAGTGATTACACTTACACTTCTGAGGTGGAAAGATTACCTATCGGAGAAAAAAAAAAGTAAAAAATGAGAAAAGAAGAGTTCAACCTGAGAAAGGGTTGACGAGTCGTGACAGGACAGTGATGGTCAATTTACCACAGAGAAGGAAGAGATGTTAGAGCAGGGGGGTTGGTAGAATTGCAGGCAAACAACAGTCTTTTGATCTCTATGTAAGCAGCCACTGGGTGCCAGCACAGTTCAGATAGGGGGAGGGTTGTGTTGGAGGATTTATGGAAGCTAGGGACAAGTAGGGCTGCAGTATACTGGGTAAGCTGAAAGGGTGTCAAAGTGGATGAAAGAACACCAGGAAGGAAAAAAGAAAATACCTTTACCTGACATATAGCAGGAAAGAGTGATTTGTTTGCTTGACAAAAGGAACATTTTCATTTTCATATTAAAAAAATCCAACAAAAAACAAAACGCTAAAACAAGAAGCAAGATGCACTTCACCAGGTCTTGTGTCTGAGTCTGAAAAGACTTGCACTGGTTTTTCTAAGACAACTCTACATGAACATCATCTCTTGATTCCATGCCAGTGTTTTAATAGTGTTTAAGATACACAGTTGGGTCAATAGGGTTTTTGGACAATAACAAAGCTTCTGTATTTGCCTCGTTACACCCTCAAAGCTGATTTTAAATAAAATAATCAAGATGTGACTGAAGTGCAGACTTTCCTCTTTAATTCAAGAGGTTTAACAAAAGTATTATATTAACTGTTCAGGATTTTTTTATACACAATCTCCCAGTTTCAGAAGTTCAAAAGTAATTGGACAATTGACTGATAAGACGTTTCATGGCCAGATGAAGCCTGTTCATTCATTATTGCACGGGAAATTAAGCAGATAAAACCTTGAATTAATTCTAAGTGTTGAACTTGCATCATGTAGCTTTTCAATGGAACTTTCAATGTAAGGTCCTGTGTCAAGGCAAATGAAAGAAGTGATCATTAGGCTGAAAACCCCAAATAAACCTATCAGTGAGATTGAAAAAACTTTAGGCATGTATGGCTGCCCAATGGAATGGGTCATTAGTGTTTATTAATGATGTGGCTACTCAAAGAAATTGCAGGGTAAATTTGGAAGTGCATATGGCTGTGTACTCTGCTCCCATTCAGCCAAATGCAAAACTGATCGGGCACTGCTTCACAGTGTAAATGGATAAAGACCCAAAGCACACTGCGAAAGCAACTCAAGAGTTTCTCAAGCAAAGAAATGGGGTATTCTTCAACAGCCAAGTCAGTCACCTGCTCTCAAGTCAAGTCAATTTTATTTATATAGCACATTTTGAAACAAGAAGAAGTTGACCCAAAGTGCCTTCCAAACCATTAGAGCATGCTTTTCAGTTACTGAAGACAAAATTGAATCCAGAAAGACAGAAATAAAATTCAGTAAAGGCCTAGGAGAAGAAGAAGAAGAAGAAGAAGCACAATATTTGGTGATGTCCAGCTGTTAGATTTCAGGCGGTCATTTAGTTGATGAAGTATTAAAAACAATCTTTATGTTTAAAATGATGGTAGTTTGTTCAGTTAATGTTGAACACCTAAAAATGTATAAACACCTGAACCCTGAAACAATTAACAGTGAATGCTTTTGATAAAAATCAAAAATTAATTTACTGTGGCCTGACAGAAAGATGGTCCTGGACTTCATGTGCTTACGTGGCTTCACTCCGAGTATGTTAGGTTAACTGGTGAGTCTAAATTGGCCGTAAGAATGAATGCAAGCATGAATGGTTATGTCTTTATTTGTGTTAGCCCTGTGTTAGACTGGCAGTCTGTCCAGACTGTATGCTGCGTTTGGGATCGGGTCTAGTTCCCCGATGACCTAAATTAGTTTAAGCAGAAGAAAATGTCTGGATGCATAGATAGATGGATGGACTGGACTTCATACACAACTTCACATCTTGTTTTTGTGGTGGTATAAAGATGCAAAATTACCAAAAAATGTAATTTTTCAAAAACTTATGGACCTAATTGCGCAACATGCAACTGCCACTGGACAATACAAGTTGTACTCATGTGGCATGGTCTCGCCATTTCTCTCACCATTCTCAGTATTTTTGTTGTAAATAAAGAGAGTCTGAAAACAACTGACACAAAATATGACATCCAGCATAACACAGCATGCTTGTAATTTCTATGGCTGCCATGCTGTTTGGATTTATCCATAAATGGGATAATTACCTTGTGCCTGAAAGAGGAGTGTGAAACGAATGGCATTCCAAACAAAAGAAGAAGCCTCTTGTTCGAAACAATTGTCTCTGCCACAAAATACACTTTAGTATGACAATATGCAAAAAAGTCAACTGTACAAAAACAGCAGCTAGCCTCTTCAGTGTCGATCCAAAGTCATTATATATCACCATGCAGAGGTTTTGTAGCATGGGGCAGACACCCCACGCTACTGTTCATTTGATTTAATAGAATAGCCTATCTTTACTGTGGATACAGTAATCCATGTAACTTACTGCAAGATAGTTTTTTGCCACTCTTTTAATAATATAGAAAAGATGGAGGATGTTTCATTCATTGCTAAATGAACATAGCTGAATTATGCCAGTACATCATATAACTTCTGAATTAAAATTTTTATGTATCCTCTCACAGTATCAATCAACCTTTCTCTTTTCCAGCCTGGTCCCTACCACTGCTTTGGAAACGCCGTCACATTTGCCCTTGAGAACCATATCCGCCAATTTGTTGAAATGCACAATCAAAGATTTATGAAAGCTGGGTATGTAGACGATCCAATTGCATGTAATATGCTTAACAGCTGTAATATCTGTTATTTGAATAAACACTTGCTGCGAGTGGGCCAGACAGATGAGTCATAACAAAGATAAAGCACCCAGCGTCACTAAGGGCACAGGCCCCGGATGAAAAATTAAACAGTTATTAAGGGGCAATATCAAAAAAAGGCCAATTTGTAGTGTAATAAAACAATCAGAGATGTTTATCTTGAGAGTTGTGTAACAATCTCTTATTACATCTGCAGCCACAGCTCAGTTGATAAATGATTCCACTGAGGGGAGGAGATGTGGTGACTTGTCATGGCCAATATTGGTTAAGCTGGGGAGTTGATGCTGTGAATGAAGCAGCCTTGAAGTAGAGTGGAGTTTGTGTGAGCGTACGTGAGTGATTGTATGTATTTGTTTGTGTAGGTAATTACGTATATGCAGCCACATGCTGAGGCTGGTGACAACAAAAAGTGTTACCAGTGAGTCCAAAATGGCACCAGTCAGTGTTTTTTGTCACTCTCGCTTCCCTTCAGTCACACACACTCACACACACCAGCAAGCACAGTTATATGTAGGCACGACACATAACTGCTCATCCACCCTTTCATTCCCCTGAGTCGTGTATACAACTGAAATACAATGTGAGTGCGCATAGATTTTTTTTTTCTTTTTGTACCTTGATATCTCTGTTGGCCTGCTTTAGGAAATTGTAGAAATGAACTCTGGTGGCCAGGAACATTACCATAGAGATGAAACTCAGCAATGCAGAGTGAGGGGGGCATACAGGCCAGTTAAGTGTGGAACTGATTAGAGCCACAGCTTTTCTAATTTTATATTATTCCACTTGCACTTTCTCACTTGCTACAATCCTCCCCCATTTGTGTCTATCCATTGTAGCAAACATCTGCCTCTCTATCTCCCTTTCTCTTTCAGTCTCTTTTTTTTTCTTCTCAACATGGACACCGCAGTGTTACAAGGAAGCCAAACCAGCAATTAAAAATTCTGTTCCTGACAGACTTTCATGTCATCACCCTGAATGCAGAAAAACACTTCTGAGCATTTGATTAGAGGACAAGAGATTACAACAAGAGGTTATCTTTTCTTACTTGGCACAGCAATCAAGCAACAGAGGAGTTTGGCTATTTTCTTTTTTGACATGCTAACAAGAAAAAAGACACAACAAATTCTTTATTTTCTGTCCTTTTGATAAAGACAGCAAAATAATCTGACTAGCTCTCAAAACTTTACATGACCCTGGGACTTTAAGCTGAAAAACAGGGAGTCTAAGTTCAATAAAACAAGCTCTGAAACTCACTTAAAAGACCTTGAGGCAAACGTATTCACTTCTATAGGTTATTTAAGCACCAAAACTAAACTCGACATTATTTTTTTCTACCAAAAGAAGGTCAGCTTTTATAAACGTCTGCTTCATTTTCTTCTGTTCTGGCACATAAAAATACACAGATGGCAAGTCTCATCACAATTTTTCCACAATCTCATCATCTCGTATTTTATTAACAGTAATGGGGCAAGATGGCAAGGCGGTTTTTGCATTCTTTTGTTCTTCAGTGTAATTACAAAGCAAGATGACTGACATCAAGACCTAATTAAAAGCTATTATATTATCTGCTATTCTGTCATTCATATGTTTGTGATTGATATAACTAACGAAAGTGAACCATTTTTTTTGTAGTAGGCATCTTGAAAGCTAGGCTCTGGAAATCACATCACAGGAGTGGTAATTAACTCCTTTATAGTTCAGCCTTGCAGGGGTGAGTGTGGGTGAATACTCAATGAAGTAAATTTCATATAGATGAATAAAAGTGGCCCTGTGGGTAGGTAAAAGAGGGAACCTGGATGTGTCACCTCAAGGATCACAGACTGGTTTTTGGGACGTGAAATGTCACCACACTAGCAGGGAAGCAACCTGAGCTAGTGCAAGAGGTGGAGCTCTACTGAGATGGACTAGATTCTTTTTCTGTAATGGCCGAGGAGGAGAATTGCAGGTATGGGGATACCCACAAGCCCCCTGCTGAGTGCTGTTTTCCCCAGAGAGCAATTTGTACAAATTCAAGTTGTTGTCTGTGAATATGTGATAAATAGCAGCTCAGAATACCCAGCTTTTGGGGAGTCTTTGGGTGGGGTCATAGAAGGAATTCTGGCTGGGGAACCATAGTTCTCTTGGGAGGCTTGCATACTCATGTAGTTATGGATAAGGACACCTGGAGAAGGGTAATTGGCAGGAACAGCCTACTTGATGTAAACCATTGTGGTGTTATGTTCCTGGACTTCTGTGCTAGGTATGTTTGATTGTCTTTGTTGTTGTATTATATGATCTAATGCCATGTCTTGAACATTTGGTTGAAAATAGCAAAAGAGCTGTCAGTAAATATGATTATAAGGTCATCGATGCCTCTCATTGCACCAATCTGAGGACCTGTTGGTCGACACCAGTGGTGAGGTAAGCTGTCAGGCTGAAGAAGGAAGCTTCCCAGGCTTGGTTGGCCCAGGGGTCCCCTGCAGCAGATGGACATTGGAGAGCCAAAAAGGTTGTGGTTTTGAAAAACTCAGGAGTGGGAGAGGGCCATGGAGGAGGATTTTTGGCAGCCTTTAAAGACATTTTGGCAAGCTGTACAGTGACTTAGCATGAGGAAGCTGGGCATGGCTCAACGTGTTGGTTGGGGAGCAGAACCGCTGACATAGATATTGTGGGACCTAGGAAAGAGCACTTTGAGGAACTCCCAAACTCAGCCAAAAAATCCCTATGTGTAGTAAGGCCGAGCCTGAAGATGCTGGGAAAAACTCACGAGTTACACTGGCATAGGTCCCTAAGGTAGTTGAGAAGCGACCCCATAGTAAAGCGCCAGGCATAGACGATTTGGCCCAGAGATGTTATAGGCTCTGACATTGTGGGGCTGCCTTGGTTAACACACTTCCTAACTGTTTCATGGAGGTCTGGTACAGTGTCTGTGAAGTGGAGGTCTGGAGCAGTGGGAGTACAGGGTTCCATCAGTGTAATCAAAAGTCAAGCATGTTTTCAGTGAGAGTTGGACTCCATCTGTGGATCATCAGAAGAAATGCAGGCGTTTTCCCTGACTGACATGATGAAGGGACAATTGAGTCGAAAGACAAAGCTTTCAAGTTACCAGCCCATTTACATCCCAACCCTTATCATGAAATCTGGGTAATGACCATAGGGTGATGTGGATTTTCGGAATTTCTGCTCCTGCATGCTGAAAGGAACCTGCTAAGGTGGTTTGGGTTAGAATGTCTAGGGGATGTCCTTGGATGTTATTTGGGCATGGACAACTGAGTTAAGACTATAGCAAAGCCTCCTGGAATACCCTGGTTAGTCTGCTGCCACCACAACCTGACAGATAAGCGGATGGATGGACAGATTGATGGTTGGATGGCGAGATGGGTAAAATTGAAAAAAAAAAAAGAAAAAAAAAAGAAGCTTGAAACTGGTATCTATTTATGAGTTGATATTAATAAATAATTTATGACTAAAATGTTTACAGCACCAGCCTGCAGTCAGAATGATGGAGAGAAAGGAGAGTTAAAAAAAGATAGTCTTGTAGAGGGGGCACTAAGTTACACACAGTTCACTACTATTACAGTATTTTATTATTCAATCATAAAAACATTTCCCCACCAATTTCTGTGTAGCCCATCTATAGCCATAGAAGGAGAACAAATGTCAAGGGTTATGTTTTGCTTCATTGAGCACACGCAGCGCTATTGCATGCACATTGAAATATGATTCATTTCCACGCTTTAGTTAATGCACGGTCATGTTATACAGGTGTACAGTTATACATTGTATACAGAAAGAACCAGCATAGCATCTTTTGATGCATGGCCATGATGAAACCCTGACCATGTTCGGCCTGATCTACTGCACTGACATATTATTGTTCTGTCTATGCGTAGATAAATAAATCATCTGTTTTAAATGTACAGGGTGGGCCATTTATATGGATACACTGTAATAACATGGGAATGATTGGTGATATTAAAGTCCTGTTTGGGGCACATTAGTATATGTGAGGGGGCAAACTCCTCAAAATGGGTGGTGACCATGGTGGCCATTTAGAAGTTGCCATCTTGGATACAACTTTGGTTTTTTCAATAAGAAGAGGGCAATGTGACACATCAAACTTATTGGTAATGTCACAAGAAAAACAATGGTGTGCTTGGTTTCATCGTAACTTTATTCTTTCATGAGTTATTTACAAGTTTCTGACCACTTATAAAATGTGTTCAATGTGCTCCACATTGTGTTGGATTGTCAATGCAACCCACTCTTCACACACTGATGGGTGGGTGGCTGTGGCTCAGGTGGCAGAGCTTTCATCGTCCATCGTACCATGGTCACCACCCATCTTGAGGAGTTTGCCCCCTCACATATACTAATGTGCCGCAAACAGGACTTTAATATCACCAACCATTCCCATTTTATTACGGTGTATCCATATAAATGGCCCACCCTGTACAATAGAGAATTCTTGAGAAAAACACTAATTTAGATGTGCACAATTCAAGTGCCATTATTCTTTGAGCATGGAGTCAGTATGGCATAACCCACAAATTTCCTGAAGCAGGAACTAGAACAGAGAAAAAATAACTAACAATAAAAGGGATCTGAATGCTTTTGAGCTATTATGGATATATCGTGTTATTATACTTTTATTAAGAGGACCTAACAAAAACATGATGACATGAGCTTATGAAGGAAAAGAGGACTATAAGTCATATGTTTTTTTAGGGGGTCTACCAGAATATATGTATATATTTTTTAAACACATACTTTAGGTTAAAATAAAGCAGCACCTCTTTTTATCCTCTGGCTTTAAGGGACACCTACCAAAAGTCCAGTCTGATTCTGAATATAGCCTTCTATGAGCTGTCAGATAACAAAACCCTGGTGTTCAACCCTACATGTTTGAATGTGAATTGGACCCAGAACAAAGAGAGTCTTTATTCATCTGCCAAAACAAGAGTCCAGGTAAAGGCTAAAGCCTTGATGGGTGTATGTTTTAGTGTTAGGCATCTGCCTGCCAACTAAATTATGTTAATTCCATCTTACCTTATTTTGTGAACCTTGACAGAGAGGTAATAAATGGGCAAGGTAAGAACATTCTAGGGTATTTGCTTTCACCGTAAATGGTCATCCTGAGTCCCAGTCTAGATTTTTTTTCTTTTTTTCCCTTTTTTACAAACAAAGAAGCTTATCAGGATCTTATAGACTCTAAAAGTTTTGATCATTCCCAACGTCAAACCTGTGGGCATGATGTTCAAAGCTTAAGGGAATGTTAGTTAACTGTGCGAAATGTTAACACAAACCACCTTGAAATCAGTTATCATCTGCAGTTTGTGTGGAAACAGAGCTAACCTTAGCAAATAACTCAATAACTTGTAACAAACACGTCCTCTTCTTAACTACCTTGGCCAACATGTGTGATGTACGAATCAAGTCTTTTGGCATATCAGCAAGGAGAGCTTTTGGTTAAAATCACCATGTCTAAATTAATAAACATCCAAGCTGAACAACTGCAGGCTCCACCAGCACTCAGTTTAGCATCAATAAGAAATTGTTTGGTTGAATGATTATACCAAGTTTACCAGCTGTTTTGTTAATACACCACCTAAATGTAACACTTTAAAACCTCCTGTAGATATTAACAGTTAACCACATCACATGGCGCTCAAGCCTTTGAATTAAACTGTGATTCTTTTTTTTCATACACTATATTGCCAAAAGCTCCCATGATGATACTGCAGTCATACTGTTGTATAGAATATGATGCAGTACAGTAAATTAAACAATCTAAAGAAGCATTTAAAGTGCAGCAGTATAATTGATCCATATAATACTGATTGTGACCATTTTTTTGGCAGAATAATTACTTTTACTTTTTATACTTTATGCACACTTTGCCAGTAACACAGTATGTGTAGTGTGGTGTTTCCATAGTGGTTTATTGTTACTTTTGCTAAAGCAATGCTTCTTTAAAAATGTCTCCACCTCTGTTGTAATTGTCAGCTAATAGTAAACAATAATTTTAATGCTAACTATAGAAGTAATAATATTTTACAATTCTGAGCTGGGGATAGGATTGGGAAGTTGAAATATCCTGGAGGAGTACAGCAAGCTGCAGAAGGCTGTCAACATATATATAAAAACAAAAGACAAGCATGACATAATTGGTATTCTTTAATCTGGTCCAATTAATCTGTTTTTCTTTTTTGCCATGTCTACCTTTCTGTATAAGTTGCTGCACATCAGAGCCACACCTTGCAAAATGAGTGCTCCATGTACTTCTACTCTCCCACATGATTTGTCTACATGTGTATGAGATGTGTGACTACTTTATTACATCATGCACAAAGCGGCGGTGCACTACCCCCACCCCCCGCCCCAGCATTTCTCTCGCAGTTACTCTTTCCTAGTGTTTCACTAAGTTTTGATTTCACTATTGTTTTGATTTAACTTTTTTTTTTCTAAACACATATTGCTCCCTTTACCAACCCCCCCCCCCCCCCTCTCTCTCTCTCTCTCTCTCTCTCCCCGTCCCTGCTTTCTGCAGCCAAACAGCAGGTAGTCGGATACAAGCCTCTCTGGCATTAGTTGATATTAGGCTAGGGTCTATTAGGTCCTGCCTTGCCATGTGAGTTACTGCACAGAGAGTGAGTGCCTTGGGAACAATCACACTCACAAACACCGGCGCGCTGACTCACACAAGCAAACACATACCCACACAAAGTTAAATCCAAACCCACACAAATGTTTGAGCACTGCACACAAAGCCCTCGCAATCTCCCAGACATGCTCACCTTATGTGCACTCAGTCATAAAGATGGAGGAATCACTGAGGCTTTAAGAACCTCCTCTTACCCTTACGCTTCCTCTTTTGCTAAACTCGGTTTGCTAAGGTGCCGAGGTGTAAATAAGACCCGAGGTGTAAATAACTGGAGCAATGTGAGGAAAAAATTCTTGCTTTTTCATTTTCATTTTTTAAGCTTAATATCCAAATTATTGAATAAAACTGAATGACTAAATACTTATGTATCCTGTATACTTTCAAAAATGATACCCATCAATTTGCAGAATTAAAAGAAATAATGAATTGCATTTGCTTTATGGCTATGTACAAGCTAAAGCAGCATGGCTGTTTAATGTAGAGATAAAACCACATTTATAGCAGACGGGTATTAAAATAATAAAAGCAGGACTTGAGCAAACAGATTGTGGAAGCTAACGGAGATGAAAATATTTAATAAAATGAGTTCACAAGAAAGAGCCTAATATTTACAACAAATAACCTAACCTTTTAAATCCCATTCACATTGAATATCGAAACAGCAGTCCGTGTGCATTAGTGTATGACATATAAACACAGGGCTTTGTCTCGACACTTTAATGTAATCAAGTATTTTGTGAGGCTGCTGTTGTACAATTGCGTTGGGTTGTATTTTTTTCATGTAAAAATAATCCTGTTTTCAGCTTTTTTCACAGCTTGCTTGAGATCCTAGAAGAGGCCTTTGAATGTTGCCAAACTGTACTGACTGCATTTACACCTGGCTACGATCCAACCACATCCAGACATCACATACATTTCAGTTTCTATTGCCATACACTTTATCTGCAATTTACAATGCATTAGCAAACAACCACAACACATTTGGGTGTAAATGGAGTCTTAGCATGGCTCATACTCCCAAAACTGTTAAATCTCACACTTCCCATTTATGCACCTAAATGGGATATTTGGAAAAGTCTATACTTGCCTTGCAAACATCCACGTTTCAAATGGCATGACACCAGTTTGTAATGGATTAGGTAATGGCTTTATATAATAAATGCATAGACTGTGATTGCAAATAACACAGATAGCACTGATGGCGTTGTAAGAAGATATCTCAGCTAGAGAAAACTCCACACAAATACATACAAAATAATATAGAGCTTTTTTGAAATTTTAAGTGACACAACAACTATGACCTTCACAAATAAAAATAGTAGAAAGACTAATACAATACACCATACTGTCCTACATCTCAGTGTCGCAAGCTGTGGTAGCATTTATTTGTTTTCTCACGAGCCAGACACATTAAATTGATATGAAATCTGTCGAAACAACCTAATGTTTGAATACAACAAAGATGCCAACCGATCTAGTAAGTAAAAATAATTATGCATGGAGATATATGACTATCTGAATATCTAAGTAAATAAACATAAGTGCTTTAACGCCAGGATGTCACACACACACATAACTCTGTATGAGTTCACAATTCTGCCACGCACACCCACACACATATGTGCACAGGCAATAGTAAAGAGATAAACACTATGCTGATAATTTAATAAAGAAGGAGCAGGCACATATTTTGGAAGAGAATTAGGAAGCATCCCATCAACCTTGAGCAGCTTAACCCTTCACCTCAGCAGTCTGTCTCAGTGTCTCATGGCTACTCATTATATGGGAAGAAACTGCCTTGTAATGTTTGTTGACTCAACCCCCCAGTAGACGCTACCCTGTGTGCACAAAGGAGATAATTACTGAAAATTACTGAGGAACATGGAAATGTAGTTGTGTTTATGCCTGAGAGCTTTGTGGGCTCCTGGATTCACAAATTATTCATGTTGTGGTATCATCTTCGCCTGAGAGGTGAGCAGTGATGACGACTTCTAGCAGAGTACCTATCAAAAGTGGTTTTGTCTGTTTCTTCTTTTCGGTATCTTTTCCCTTTTTTGCAAAAAAAACCCCATTATGCATCAACGTGACAAGAGTGACAGCATCACCTTAACAAAGCAAGTGGAGCTCATTTCTTCTCTCTCTCAATCATTGCTCGTCTTTTGTCACAACCCAAATGTTTTACTGCATTTACCATGAGGCATTCTCCCTCTGCCAACTATTAAGGAAAAAACTCCATTAAAAGACAAACACGAGAGCAATATGATATGCTTAAATGAAATGCTAAAATCAGTTAACTAGAGTCAGTTAACAGGTCTATAGAGAGCTGTGGGGTCAGGTTCCTGTGTTAATGCACTCTCAGCCTATGATCATGTGGCAGTTCATGAAAAAAGGTGTTTTTTTGAGGCAAGAAAGGGAGTGTAAACTTTGAAATGTCAGGAGGATATCTGCCGCTGCTCATTACATGGTGTTGTGAAAACAGTAGTGCAGATATTCTTCTTTGGATCAGATTTGGATCTGTTTTGTATTCTGTATCATTTCTAAAAAAAATAGCATGTCTGTTTTAGAGGTTCAAAGTTGCATGACCTGTGAGGCTCACCCTATCCCATTTGCTCTTTTAATGTATGCTTTGAGTTGTTAATTGGTAGTTAGTGATTGCAGTGGTGTATCAATGTATATATGTATGAGTCTGTCTCTCTCCTATTTGGATGCTGCCTGCTGCTTTCTTGTTCTAAATTTACAGGACTAGGGTGTGCGTTTGTGTTCATACATTCGCATTTACCCTTCATGCAGTCATGTATCATAAAACGAGGCAAACTCAATTTTGGATGAACAACACATGACATATTATACTAAGTACACCCCATCATTTTAATAGCTTGTATAACGGCTTCTAACTTGAAGTGTACTGAAACAATCTCAAGGTTCTTTATCAGTGTCTCACATTGTTAAGGAGGAAATTTGCCCCTCTTGTCTTTACAAAAGGTTTGAAGGCATTCACTGAGGTCTGGATTTAGACTGGATTCTTTTCTTCTTCAGCCATTCTGTTGTAGATCTGCTTTTATCCTCGGGTTCATTGTCCTAGAATACTTTGGTATGCAAAGGATTTCGCTGCTGACTTGATCACTTTAAGGTGCCCAAGTCCAGAAGCTGCAAAGCAAGCCTAACTCATCACTCAACCAACATGCTTAACAGTGAGGATGAGGTGTGTAGGTTCTTAGTTATCCAGGTCATGTTAGTCTTCAGTGCTTAAAAAAAAGGCAACTGGACTCTTCAAGTTTACCTCTCATCCAAGAAGTTGGAGGTGAATGAAAGGTGGAGAGTCCCAGGTATTTAACCCCTAGTGGGGTTTGTTCCCTGTGGACGTGACCCTGGGTGTTGTTGACCTACTACTGATCGTGTGAGTCATCACATGATCCTCAAGAGCATGAACCTCGTCCTTTTGGTGGAGGTGTCAGCTGAGTCTTGGCTTTTCAATGTTGGGCCATGTGTTTGTGGAGTGGAGTGTTTTCAGTAAACGTGGTCCTCTGCATCATGGCCAAACATAACTGATTTGATCTTGTCTAGCCAAAGGACATCGCTCCTAAGCTTTGCTGCCATGTTCTTTTTAGAGAGAAGAGGCTTTTTGCTGGCATCCCTACTAAAAGAGTGATACTTGTTCAGGCTTTTTTTGTAAATGTACTGTCATGAACTTTAACATTTAACATGTTTACTGAGGCTCATATAGCCTGAGTAGTTTGGGTGTAGCACTTGAATTTGTTTTTCTGAGCATTACACGGTCTGACCTTGGGGTAAATTTGCCGGGACATTAACTTGTGGGAAGACTGGCAACTGTTTTAAGTGTCCTCCAGTTCTGAAAAATCTCTCTCACTACAGCGTGATGAACTTCAACATTTTTTAAATGGAAAATTATCTTATATGACTTCCCAGACGAGTTAAATTTTCACAGTTTTCTGCCTTTTGTTTTAGGTTTTGTTAAATAAATAATGATACGCTGTAATAAGCCATGCTTTGTAGTTCATCTGAGATTGTATTTACCTAGGACCTGCTTAGGACTAGATTACACTTAAGTCCTGATATGTAAGCCATTAGAATCAAAAGTGAGTGTACTTTCTTTTCACCATGGCTCTACAGTCACCTTTTCAGGCATGGGCTTGACACTGATGTACCAATTAGTGGCAGGATGTCATTATGGTACATGTAAGTGCACAATTAAGTAAATAGAAAGGATGTAATCTTAGGATAAGTTTTGGCCTTTAGCCTGAATTCATTGTCAGGTTCCTGGATGAAACTGTAAAAAATATAATCAATCTTTTTGGGACAGATTTCTTTTCTACAGCGTTTTATACTTCCACGTCCACATTTACACATGTAATGAATGAATGCTTGAATTACATCGTAATATTGTGTTACAGTTCTGTAATTTTACAGCAATATGCAAAAATCACTCCCCGGGCTTACCTCAACATCCTGTGCAAAGGAAAGTGTGATCAATATAATACCAAATGTATGCAAAACAGTCGTAAATCACGGATTGTATTTCATACTGAAAAAAAAAGACCTGTGAAGCTGTGAATCAATTTATACAATTCATCTCAATCATCTAATATTTCACTTTGAGGTGCTGGTGCATAGGAATGGGGTTTTGTGTGTGTGTGCATGTGTGAGAGAGAAAACCAGTAGACTGTGGAGGTGAGAAAAATAAGGGCTGTGGAATAAGTCTTACATCTGCATATCAAAGAAGGTGTGGAGGGAAGTGTAGAAAATGAGGAGAATAAGAACTGTAGTATGTTTCTACAAATGCGTAGCGTGTGAAGTAGGTTCTTATGGGAGCAAAATCATTATGAAGACAAAGCTAATGTTCTTTTGACAAATGACATAGTGGATTTGATAAGCACAGTAAGTACCACAGTAAGATAACATGGCATAATACACATGTTTAATTAATGACACTGCAAGGCAAGCACCAACCTACTGTGAGCTGAGCCTTTCTGGTTAGACTTACCCCGGCTCAACTTTCCATCGTTAACAGAAATAAATTGAAACAAAGATGAAAGTTTAGTGGGGTCGATGAATACAAAATACATTCTGGTTAAACAAAAATTTTCACCACAGAATTTGATACTGATTTAAATAATGGATACACAGAGCAACACCTTTCTTTTTTGTTTCCTCTAGTCTCTCTTCAAAAGGTACTGAACCATGTACTGTCGGTCTATTTAAATGCTTTTCGTGTTTCGTTTCAGACATACTCTGCACCTAGAGACGTGTGCGTTCTTTATCCAAACAGGCACATCAGCCTGGAAGTGCACTTTGCCTGTCATCTGCATGTAATCAGCCAAGTGTGCCTTTAACTGCAGGGAACCATATAAGTGTAGCTAAGTATGCATCTTGCAATTAGCATGGAAATTTCTCTAGCTTCAAAGCACAGGTGCAAATTGCACAGGTGTAAGAAAATGAAGGCTGAGATGGAAAACAGGAAAAGTTCTCTATAAATGTTCTCTCTGAAGTGTGACTTAACTTCTTGGAAAGATAAATAACCGCAATACCTAACTAATTCCAAAAAGAAAAAGTGGATGGAGAGCTGTGGCTGAGTGGTCATTTTACTTGATGTTCAGAACTGAAAATAGGGCCCTTTTAAGAGCCAAGTAGATTTGTCTGCAGTTACCTTGACAATGTCAGGGAAACTCTTTACAGAAATCATTAGTGAATTACAATTTTACCTAAGTTGAAAACCCCCCCACATAAGTCTCAGCTAGAGCCAAACATGTTTATCCATAATGTTTGTAACTTGCAATTATCTAACTTTTATTTTGATGTCTTTTTTTTTTGGTTTTTGACCATTTGGTTTTTGACTGTCTCTTAAGACTTCCAAGTCACTGTGCCAGTGAGCGTCACAGAGCACAACAACCATACTTAAAGGATGCTTAGTAATCAGCAAAATGTACTTCTGAGTATAGACCTTGCAAAACAACCTTAGGGTGTATAAAGGTGAGACATGAAAAAGGAGGAACATGAAAAGTTAATAGTGTTGTAACTTCTCTTTGGTAATTCACTGTTTGACAATTTCTTCATTTTTAAGGGATTAATTCCTGCTATTACGGGAGCTTTGATTAATTCTTGCCTGCAAGAAAGGATTTGAAGAAATTTAAAAAAAAAAAAACATTAAAGAAAGTTTTTAAATTTTAAGAAATTTAAAAGCAGGGACCAAAAACACATTTTAACAATATCATATACACTATATTATTTTATATTGATCTCATAAGGTAAAAAACAAAAACAAAACAGTATGTAACTCATTGTGTGTCTCAGGTCTGCCAACGCTAGTTGTTTCAATTTTGTAATGTCATCACAGTCCTGGTCTTGAGTACATGTGTATTTACTTTCTGTATTTAATATAACCCAGCTCATGGAGTTGGAGCCTGGAGGATCAGGCCCCACTGTGCAGCCTACTGTTTGAGGGCAAAGGGATAAAGACTGCCTCTTTGCCAGGGTTTATAATCCTCAAACTGTGCCATTGTCTCATCTGTCAAACTGTGCCTTGTTGAGTGTATTAGAGGAAGTTACCAACTGGTTTAGCCTCTCAAACCTTTGGGAAACCTTGGACCTTTAGTCCCCAGTTTAAGCTCTGGACATGTCAGTCTTTCTTCCAAACTGTCTAAAGATAACTCTTCAGTCCCTGTTTAACTTACAGCTGATAAGGAGATCACAGGTAACTATCACAACTAACCCCTGAGTGGTTTTTGTTATATTCCAGGAATGCTTTTAGAACAAAACGACGAAGTTAGTGAGGTTGATATCTGCAGCTACTCTTGGAAATACCCGAGGCGTATACTAAGTGTCTATACTCGTCATTGTGGGTACAGAGAAGGTCGTCAGATGTTGCCTTTATGGGGGAGTTAAACCATAGCTTTTCATTCCTTTGAATGCTCTGAAGCCTCTTAATTTATAACGTGAGGTCCAAACAAAACTCTGAGAAAAATATTTTCAGTTTGTATTGACCTGTTCTGTATACTTTGGTAATTAGTTGACATTTCCTGAATGCATGAAAAAACTAATTTACTTTAAAACAGTGTTAGATTGGTCATCTTTTACAATAACTCACTCTAGCTAATACATGCATTAGTCTGATTCTTTCTGTTTAACAGCTTCTCTACGTTCCAATAACATCTTCAAGGACGCTGCTGACACGATTGTGTCGAGTGTTAAATCCCAAATAAATGAAACTTAATAGCATTTAGAACTGCTTCTTTTGAAAGCTGTTTATATTAAGAATATAGGGATATTAAAGCAGAAGTGTCCTTTTTTATACACTTATCTGTGGATTACTGAAATACTGAATTCTCTGAGGAATTATGTGAAATTACAGTACCTGAATTATAGCACACTTCTGAGAGAAGACTTCACACAAACACCTTACAAAGGCTCTTATGTTAATATTATTCAAATTGCTTCTTTGACTATAATTTGACCATTTTAAAATGAAATTAATGGTGTAAAACTGCAGACTCCAAACACTTACCATGTGTTCACCACCCTTCCTGGGTACAAGGAGATTTTAGCAGGACGACGATGCCCAAAGAAACTATTAATACATTCAGATAAATTCTACCTAGATCTAAAATTTTAGACATTTTTGAAAGACGGAAAGGTTTCTCTCAGTTTCTTAAAAGTATGTGCTTTAAAGTCATGACCCTGTGCCAAGCACAACTATTATGACCCATAGGGCAGAGCAGTTGAAAAGCATTTTATGGTTACCCTGCTGAAAGCGGTGCCTATAAAGTATGCACACGAGATAGTGACGACAGACACAGAGAATGTGAGATATAGGCTGAGCATGTTTACCGTGGATACTGTATTTGTGCATAAATAGACCCTATCATCTCTCAGTGTTGAGCATTTCCTCACAGACAGCATGTGACTTATCAGAGTGAGCCAGGTTTTCAGAGAGCTGACAGTTTAAGGAGAACTGCCATGGGATAAGTCTCAATCCTCACTCAACCATTACACTCTCATGCCCTTCTCCCTCTCTCTCTCCCTGTCACACACACACGTATCTACATAGACACGCACACACACATACACCGAAGCAAGCACAGATTCCAGCAACCCAATGGCAAACCCTGACTACCGATTTTCAGAGCTGCCTCAATGTGTCTCCCGAGATGCAGAAAAACTGTTCAGATGTGAAACAGCAGGTCTCGAGGGAAGACTAAGTGTCTACAAGTTTAGTTGGAAATAATATAAAGACAGATTCTTTTTTCAATAGATAAGAAAACAATAAAAGGGAAAGAAAAAGCATAAACTTATAGAACGAGACACGATTCTAGGTAAGATTAAAGAAAAGTGAAGAACAACATAATGAACAGTCACTAACAATTGAAAGAAAAAAGACATGACACATGAACATTATTCTGTATAGTCATGTAAGTGTAATGGATGTACTTGTACACTAGTTACCGGAAGGTCATTTGGAATATCTGTCCCAAGTTGACTTGCTGGGTTTTGTTGTTGTATCCATGCAGCATTTCACCAAACAGGGTGTCATTGAAGTAGACATCCTGCTTGGGGCATTTTGGTCCATCACAGTTGTCTGACTGCAGGAGACAGGAGCGCCCATCGCCTGCCAGCTTGTACTCTTGTACACATCTGAGGAGGAAGGAAACACTGTCAATACAATGTATGATATGCAATCTAGGAGACCTTGTTTACACTTGAGGTGAAAGCATAGTGCTGGCAAGATTTGAAGCAGAAGATTGAGCTGTAGCAGGCTGATTGTGATTTGAAAGACTGACATTATATATAAGGATGTTCCCATGTTCCTACTTTAATTTTCAAGACCAATAAAGACCAAATACAGAGAAACTCAGCATGCCAAAATCGTACCGATTTTCTTTAGAATTCCCTCAGACTAATAACAGCCTGACACAGACAATCACAACCAATGTTTTGAAATGACATTTTTCCAGGTTTTCAGTTTATATACCATTGAATCTACTTTCTTACTGTCAAAGCTAAAATGCCTTTTAAATATGCAAAGTGCTACAGTCGCAATTATCAATGGCGAGTTTGTGGACACAAGCAGTCTGGTGAAAACCATTTTAAAACAGATTCCAGTGGCACTGGATTCAGCAGACTCTGCAGTTAGTCACAATTATAGCTTCCACTTTTGTGTGCAATCCTGTCTTACAGACCAGGCTGAGCAGTTAGTGCTGCTGGATAGGGCTGAGTGCAGGACTCATGCAATTGTTCATGTCTCTTCACCTCGGTGGGAAGGAGATGTCAACTGCTGTTGGCAATACTCAGATCTGGTGGAATAGGGCCTTTCTATAGTTGAAGGCAAATCTGTTTCCATTTTTGTAAACGAACAATTTGTATAATTACAGAACAAAGTTATACCATTCAGATGATTTTATTAATTTAATCAGTTTTTTCCCACAGGCCACTTTTAAAAAGGATTGTGCATTTATTACAGAACATGTGGATATACAGGCTAGTGATTTAGTAAAATACACTTGTGAAATTAAACAGGATATCATGGTAAATGGACAGAGCCTCAACTTTCATGTTTTCCCACAGTGTAAGGGTACCAAATGATCTGGGAAAAATGACGACATCATTCCAGATCAGACACAGATCAAGAATGAGGGCATGCTTCATGTTTCTTTAGGCTTCTGCGGTTAGGTTTCCATCAAAAAGTCAACAGATGCATTTAGACATGTTTTTAAGTATCCTTTTATCAGTTATCAGGTCCCAGGAATTAAGCAACTTTCATTGGCATGATCAGAACAGTTTCCATAAATGATCAGCCAAACATAGTAACTCATATATTGAGATATAAATACCCTCAAAGAAGACAGCTATTTAAAGAAAAATGAGAAGGACAACCCTAAAGCTAACAAAAACACTGACAGAAGTACTTCCTGTATTTTTGGTTACTATTTGTAGCCCTTTTTCAGACCTTTCATGTTTGGAACAACAATATAATATTTAATATTGCTCCAGGAATATCACTTCTTTTAGAAATTGGGTAAAAAGACCAATATAGAAGTTTAGGTCTTTGTGGCAGAAATACTCACTAACCTGAAGGGTTTTATTCAGTGTAGATCATTCTTTTCTTTAACCTAACCTTAAAGTAGTTCCATGTCCCAAAGCTGAGCACGTAACAGAAAAATTATGATAACAATAAATTCTAAAGGAGAAAAAAAATATTTAATCAGCCAGCTAAGAACAACCTTGTTTCTTTTTTCATGCAAACTCTAGTCTCACAGGTGGAAGTCCTGTGTTTGACCCATTTGTTCACTATTCACATCTTTTCCAGCTACCACAGACCACAGTGCAGTAGTTTTTTTTTTCAGTGTTTTTCATCAAGTTGCAAAGTAACAGTGTGATTGCACTGGGGAATCTAAGCAGTCTGCACGCAAATGGAAACCTAAGTATTTACAATATACTGGGTACAATCAAAAAGTTCTATGAATAAGTGCAAACAAAAACTATACCTAAATGAAATTTGGCATGATTTCCACTTCAAGAGTATCTTCATTCTACAAAATGACCATCACACGGAGGCTCACTGTCAGCCAAAGTTGAAAGTGTTTAGCTAAGAGTCCATTTTCATTGAATGTCATGTCCAGGGTGGTACCAGGATAACAGTCATCCTCTTTGTTTTCAACATTCACAAGGATGTGCACTACCAAAAGATCCCCCTGCCTCAGACTGTCAATGCAAAGCTCCATTTGTACCATGCAGAGAACTTTGGCATGTGCCATGTTGTGCTGGAACTTAGTGCACTGACAAGGCTGGAGTTTTTTTTTTTTATCTACACATATAAAATCCTCACAGACCCATCAGATTTGCCTCCCTGTGACTTCCACTGCTTCCACAAAATGAAAATCCGGTTAAAGGTTCACTGTTTTGACGCAGTACCTCCGTAACATTCAGGCACATGTGCCAAGAGAACAGAACGGGGTTTCCACTGAGCAGTCTAAAAATAGTAGCTGGGCTAGAAGCTGTGAACACGATCTCAGAGGTGAGATTCACTAATATTACTTGTATCAGGTTTGAATTGTTTGGACAAATTCATGCAAGTTTTTTTTCCACATCTTTGTATTGCGTATGTTTTTTGTAGATTATGCTTGTCATGGCTATACTAGAACTGTATGATATGTATTTATCAATCTATCTATATGGCTTTCTAGCTATAGTGTATTCACTGGTTATTTTGTATTTAGTATTTTTTGAAATTTACATTTGTGTAATCGAACCATCACTCATGAAACCTACTTCCAAAGAAAGCTTTATTGGCACCCTGCAGATGTCTTCTCTTTCTCTATTTACTACTAGCTATTCTCACCCGCAAAACATGAGTACGTTGCTGGAACTTGGGTCATCTTCAAGGGGCACAAGCTGCTGGAGACACAGTTGTTCACAACCTCCATTGAAGCCATCCGTACAGTCAATGCCCCTGGAGTAGTCATAGCAACCTGAGCCATCCTTCATTGGCCTCAGCCCCTCAGGACACTGTAAGAAAAAGAAAGAAGGAAAGGTGGTGGGAGGGATACAAGCAGGGGGTGAGGATAAAGGCACAGAATAAGAATAGAGAAGAAGAGAGTAAAACACAGAGGTCAGAATGTGCATTTTAATCAGGATTGAAAAGTACTGAGAGGACAGAGATAGTAAGACTGAGAAGATAAGACGGTAGTAGTAGGGAGTAAGACTTTCAGAAAGAACAAATTCAAGAAAAGAAGAATTTAAGCCAATTATATTTTTCTGATACAACACAATAAAAGGTGGAGGCGCTTAAAGGATTAGAAAATTAAACAACGGCAGCTTGGAATTGTTACCACAGCTCATTTTACTACCTGAGCAGAAAGTCCCCCCTCAGTTCACACAAAGGCCTGTGTTGATGTTGTTGTTTTTTTAAATGTCAGACAGAAAGAAAAAACTCAGAGGCGAAAGATTTAGACACAAGCACCAGCAATTAAAATAATTATCATTTGTGAAATCATTGCACGCTGATAGAAGTGTGATAAAAGAAAATAATAAACTTAAGCATTGCAAATGAGCCAAGGGATTTCAAGAAACAGAAATAGCCACTCTTGTTTGCTGGGAATTAAGTCAACTGATACTTTTTAGATGGATAATAATTAGCAAAGTCATTAGTGGCTCACTAAAAAGTGGCGCTCTACCTTGCAGTAAATTATTGATACCACAAGCTTTTATCACTGGGTTGTTGTTGTGACATTTCATTTCAATATGAAGTATTAGTTCAACTTTGAGTTCCCATCAACGAAACACAAAACAAATCACATTTATCTGAGTATGTCAACTCAAGCCAGAAATCTGAGGAGGAACAATGGGTCCAGCACCCTAGTCATTTGCCTGGCTAATTTAAAGTGCAGAATTTAATTTATGAAGTGGATTTTTAAATGAATTATATTTCCTCCAGCATAAGAAATACTAATTATTCAGAACTGCAAAAGCAGCAGATGTATTATATAAGAAAGTTGGACTCCATTAAAAATGTAATGTTACTAACAATAAATAACTTCTTGACTCAATAGCTTACGTTCATAAATTATATTGCATTCTTCATCTCATATGTAAACAAGATGCTTATTACACAAACAAAACAAAAGGTCAGACTTTTCTGCTGGCTCAGCTTAACTGTCAAGTCAACCAACATGCTGCTAAAACAATATTGATAAGTGTTATTATATCAAAAAGCATAAAACGTGTGTGTGTGTTAATTGTTCTAACAATTAACAGAATATTAGCAGAATATTAAAATATTATACATTCTATATATAAATCATATATCATATATTTTCACTGAAGCTGAAGCTTTGCCGGCTCCACGATGTGAATCTGTCATACCATCACATCCTAAAGAATCTCTCATGGACTGATGTCTGATGACAGCTGAGCACAGTGAACTCCTTTTTATGTTCAAGAAACCAGTTTGAGATGATTTGAGCTTTGTGACATGGCATGTATCCTGTTAGAACCAGCCATCAGAAGATTCATATGATGGTGGAAGTCATAAAGGGATGTACATGCTCATCAACAAGATTCGGGTAGGCCGCAGTATTGCTATCATGCATAGTTAATACTAAGGAAGCTAAAGCAAGAAAACATCCAAGAAACTACCCTCCACATCATTACACCACCGGCAGAGTGATATACTGGAGTGAACCTTTGATACAAGGCAGGATGGATGCATGCTTTCATCTTATTTAAACCAAATTATGACGCTACCATCCAAATACAGCAGCAGAAATCATCTTTCCAATCTTCTATTGTCCATGGTCAGCCCATGCAAAGACGGGGTTTCCTGTTCTTACCTGACATGAGTGGCACCTGGCATGATTTTTTTTCCTGCTGTAGCTTCTCTGATTCAAGGGCATTATTATATACCCTGTATTTAAGCACTAAAAAGTCTGATTGGAATTTTTAAAAAATATATATTTTTCAAGAGACACCTGGCTAAAAGGGCAGCAGAAATTGCAGCGAATATAACACAAGTGAAGAAAGAAACACATTTGATGGTCTTCTGGACATCTTGATGGCAACGAGTGGTTATTTCAGGTATTGATGCCTTCCCATCAGTTTGAAATAGTCTAACTATTTGCTCTGAGTTCTGACATCAACAAGGCACCCCTAGAGAACTTACTGCATACTTGCAGCTCACTGGATATTTTCTCTTTTTTGGACTATTCTCTTCAAACCCTAGTCATGCCTGTGCAGGAAAATCCCAGTAGATCAACAGTTCCTGAATTACTGAGATCAGACAGTTTGGCATCAGCAACGTTGTATCACCTTTCTTCTCCATTCTGATAGTGAGTTAATAATAACAATGGTTTATATAGCGATTTATATAGCGCTTTTCAAGGCACCCAAAGCGCTTTACAATACCATTCATTCACTCTCACATTCACACACTGGTGGAAACACACTGGTGGCAAGCCACAGTTGCAGAGGCTGCCATATCACGCCATCGGCCCCTCTGGCCAACACCAGTAGGCGGTAGGGTAAAGTAGTAGGGTAAAGTTGTGCCCAAGGACACAACGACCAGGACAGAGAGCCCAGGGATCGAACCAGCGACCTTCCGGTTACAGATGCGCTTCCCAAACCCCTGAGCCACGGTAGCCCTAGAGTTTGGACTTTAGCTGGTCATCTGGAGTTGTTGCTATGTGATTGACTGATTAGATATTTGGATTATTTGTTGAATTTTTTAACATTTGTTTTCTAGTTGGCAATTTTTTATAACTACACCAGGAGGGCCACATCCAACTACTGCAGTATACAGCAATAACCTTTGAATTAGCTTAACTAAACAGAAAACAAATCATTCCTCTGTGTAGTGAGAACCAGGATCCAGTAGCTGGTGCCCTGACTTTCACAAGTTAACGTATGTCATTACTGAGATGTTATACAATGTTTCCTACAAAGTGTGACACTACATGCTGGAAAACAACAACAGAATTACCACCCCATATGAGTTTCCAGTAGGATGCATATAGTCTCAGAGATACTATAAATAGTTTCCATCTCATCTTTGAATATTTGACAGGTTTCAGCTGTGGTCAATTTACACTTTCAGATGTGAGCCACATGCTGAAAATGTATTGGTTTTGCCAGCCTTTCAGTTTCAAGTGTTGCTGTAATGTCTTCCTTGCTTGTATTGATATCTGCCTGTTTTTGCTAAGAAACGAGGACTGTGAGAGACTGAGTTACATCAGTTTTCTACTCCACAGTTCAATTCTTTCACTAACGGCTACTCTGACTCATCTAGATTCCTCAAGTTTTGTGTGCCAGCATAGGATATTTTTGTAGGCGTGCAATGACAAACAGCTAAAATGTCTGCTGGTTGTGGTGTATTTACTCTTAAAGAACCAAAAGAACAAAAAAACAATGCTACTTTGAGAAACACTACATATTTCTCAAAGTTCA
The DNA here is from genome assembly GCF_963576455.1 of Neolamprologus multifasciatus. Taxonomy (NCBI): domain Eukaryota; kingdom Metazoa; phylum Chordata; class Actinopteri; order Cichliformes; family Cichlidae; genus Neolamprologus; species Neolamprologus multifasciatus. The sequence goes on along the minus strand of NC_140445.1, from coordinate 21,943,981 downwards.
GAAAGTTAAATGACTTTATTATTTCTCTGAGAACTTTTTCTTAGGTTAGGAAGCACAAAGGAAGAGGTAGTATTAAAGGGTCTAGTGCACGTAAGGAAGGTTCACTGACATCATTAGTCACATGCCTGCAGACACAGTTGTATAGACGATAAAGGGAAAACTATGTGTAGCTATTTATTAATGACTGACATAGGCAAGGACTCACATCCAAAGGCACCTTTTTCCCCTCAGTTCTGGTCATCAGATGAGAAGGAAAACAACAGAGAAGTGGTATATATTGTTGTTTTGGACTAGAACAGTTGGCATTTCTACCTCCTAGAGATAGAGGCGTATGAGGTGTGTGAACTTTTATCTCCAACAGCTTTCAACTATCATAGTCGTTATGTTCCCCTGGTTTTCTGCTTAAAGATTTCCAAAGAGATGCTTTATAATAGAACCATTTAAAGGCCATCTTTTTTCCTCTTTTGCTCAGACTGTTTCAAATCCTTTTAGTCCAAAACAATGATCATCAGGATCAATCTTATTTTGAAAGGTTTCCTGAGATCAGAAATAAGACTTTTTCTTTGGCATAAGCCTTCTGGAGAAACAATTACATAAATTATATGGTTGTTTTAAATACAACTTATGCAATACAGGACATTAGCAGAGAAATCAAGTTAGAAATGAGATAAAGACTAATAATGTTAGAGATGTTTGGAAATGCATGAAGTCTATTAGAAAAGTATTAGAAAAATGGGAATGTTCATTAACTGTCTAATACATCTAAAACTCTTAGGCCATTTATATGTATAAATATATATTTAAAAAATCCCCATTCGGCCTGGGTGCAGTCTTTATCCTCTAAGTTCAGGTCCTCTTTCAGTGTCCTGAGAGCTTGAGGATCTTGCTCAATATCTTTGTTGTTCCTAGCAAGAGACTTGCCCTTTGTAAATAGGATAACCAGGTGTCACACGTGGAGGAGTACAAAGAAGCTTTATCCTTTGTCCCCATTCCCAGATACTGAGTCAATGTTCTGCAGTTGGTCTGGCTCTAGTTTTCAGTCATCACTGCAGGAGAGACACATTTACACAGTATTGCTCATATCCAGAGGCTGTGAAGAAAGCGAGCAAATCTATCATCGTGGGTCAAAAAAGCTTTGCAGATTTTTCGTGGAACATGGTGAACAAACAAGCAAAAGGAAATACAGCAACAAATATTAAATCGATTGAAGCTGGTGGAAGTCAAGCGAGTTTTTGCACTTTTTGTACCTTTTTTTGACATGAAGTGACACAGTAAGGAAGTAAGCAGGTGAGTCTCACACAAAGTATGGAAAAGTGTGTCTCGCAGACGTGCCCTTTGCTTTGGACTGACATGCTGTTGCTGCTCTAGTGCAACATCCAGTAGTTTGCTTATTGCTCCTTTACTCAGTTTAAGACTTTTCTAGTAGATAAAGTGTGCCAAAAGCTCTAAAATATCTACCAGTAAATTCTTAAAATGAGTTGTTATATACACTGATCAGTCATTACAGTATTATTAGGTGTTAGGTGAAGTGAATAACATTGATTATCTCAACTTATTATCCCCACAAGGATCTTTCTACCTACCTACCTATCTATGAATCACAGTTTCTTTAATATCACATGGGTGACCATTGCATTTGTATATGTTACTTGGGAATGCCCGTTACCAGCATGCACTACGGGAAGCAAGCTGCTGGAGGCAGTGTGATGGTTTGGGCAATGTTCTGCTGGGAAACCTTGGGTCCTGCCATCCACGTAGATGTTACTTTGACACATACCACCTACCTAAGCATTGCTGCACACTACATACACCCTTTCATGGAAACAGTATTCCCTAATGGCGGTAGCCTCTTTCAGCAGCGTAATGTGATCTGCCACAAAGCAAAACGTTTCAGGAATGGTTTAAGAAACAGAACAACGTGTTTAGGTGTTGTGTCTGTGGGATGTGCTGGATAAACAAATAGATGCCCTACTTCACAACATACAAGAATTACAGGATCTGTTGCTAACGTTTAGGTGCCTCAACAGGTCAGGGCTGATTTAGCAGCAATGCAATATTAGTCTGGTGGTCATAATGTTATGCCTGATTGGTGTATATATGAAGTGAAAAATATAGATGTGAGGACAATCTAGGCAGTGAACAAGCACAGGAGCTGACACTTTCACATATGTCAGGCTTTAATTTATACACTTTTCTGTATCTAATTCATGCCTCAAGGATGCGTTTTCCATTCTCAATAATCTACACTGACAAGTGCTCAAGTAAGTACAGAAAATAGTCTGTCTTGCATTGAACTTAGTCAAAGGAGAGGTGAAAGTTCTTCTGATTGTTGGTTTGCATGCCGAGGCTTTATTTTTGCTCAAAAGTTCTCTGAGGCCCAAGAGCACAATTTAGAATCCTACGCAATCATCACCCACCTGTGTATCAGAACTGTCTTAGAAGGGAACAAGGCTGTTTGTCTCCACTTATGAGAAGATTAAACTCATAATTTGATGTCTCATAATTTAAACATTGTGCTATGTTATATCTGTCTGTATGAAGATGAAATTAATGCAGTATGGGTACACTTCCTTTAATTTTATCCTTTTTTTAAATTTGTATTTTTGTTTACATTGCGGGAGTCATTTTTGGATTTTATAAAAGATATTATTCAATTACATTTGTTGATCTCCTGAGAAAACCAAAGCCAGAAACAATAAAGACAAAATATGAATTATGCATTGCTCATGTGTGTTCTACACAAAATCCCATATGTTCAGCATTTGGTGGAAGAGCACTTTAGTCTCTGACAAGATTGGAGCCATTCATCACATTAGAGCAGAGCTGTGGGAATAGCTATCTGTAATTCAGAATTGCTACGCAGCTTTCTGTGGTTGAATGAAAGTTCTTAAGGTTAGCCATTAGTGCAGCCCATGAGCTACTTGCTCTTTCTGCCTGGACAACTCTCCAAAGACACAAGGGGTTCGGGAGGGGAACGATTTGTATTTGAGACAAATGAATTCCACTCAGTTCTTCTGAAGTGATTCTGTGATGGCAGCACACCAAGAACAAGCCAGTAGTGAGAACTTTTATACTTGTAGACACAACTTTCTTGCATCTTATTTTGTTTGTATAGTAAATCATCTTGACAGCTGATCACTAATTAAAAATGTATAATTAAAACAAATGGTAATTTTATATAATTTGTATGTTATTTAATATATTAAATATTTAAAGGAACGTGTTTATATATTTTTTGTCTTTTAGAGGGTTTAACTGCATGCTTAAATGTGATGGATTTGAGGCTTTTATATTAGTGTTCAGCCTTTAAACCTTGTCCCTGAACGTAGACACTTGACATCAATGTAGAACACCCATCATCGCGGGTAGCATATGTATGTTCTCTCTGGGGGCTATTTAAGGGAGAATTTCATGACAGCATTAAGAATGGGACTAATGGCATTTCACTCCTGTTAATTCCTTGCGGAGTAAAAGTGCAGGGTAAGTAGGCCTGAAGAAATTAACGAAAAATGAGTGAAGAAAGTGTGTAAGAAATATAGCTGTAAATGTAGCCGATCTCTCTGCACATTATATACTGCACATAGATCACCCCTCCAAATTAACATTCTGAATGAATGCAAGTCATTTCCCCAATCACCCATTAGGGCTTCTGCCTAAATCAAGAACTGAGTATAATATATTTAGAACTCTTTTTCATGACGATCATGTCAAAATTAAGATGCTAGATGTTTGTACTTAGTAGCCATCAGATATTTTGGAGAAGGAAAAGGCAGTGTGAAAAGCTGAGGATAATAAAGAAACAATATGTTTAAAAGATGTGCACTGGGTCTTCCACGGGACAAGAAAAAAAATATATATATTAAGAAAAAAACAGCAGAGCTTTAAATAACAATGGCAGGCAGAGGAAAAAAATCAAATATTTTAAAAGCATATTCGACAGTCTAATCTAGTTTAGAGATGGCAGTGATGCATGCCTTGTGGCTCTTCTGCTGCTTAAATGTGCTAAATTAGTCTTTTATTGCCCTAAGAGCAAACAAACTTACTAAAGAATGTATTGCATCTTGTGAGTTTAACTGGGATATCCCAGTTTGGAGGTTTATCCTAGTTTTGATGACATCTGGGATATGAGATTTATGTGCAACACAGACAAATCTGGTTTTGCATGTCCCTGTACACATTGGCAAATATTAGTATCCTTTTTGCTAATTAGTGCTTGGTATTTGCACAGGTGCCTGTGATGTCTGTAAACATACACTGTTAGTTTTGGAAGTGCTGACAAAATCTGACATTCGGAAGACTAGCATCCTGCAATCTATTTAGAGATTTGTCGGCATCTAGGTACAATCACTCATCCAAAGTACAAAGTATATTACATTGTTTTTTATTACAAAAAGTGAAAAGAAATATGTATCTTTCCATGCTTCAAAAGTAAGGCTCTATTACTGAGCCTTATGCTGTTTTATATCAATTGGCTACAGTGCCCTCCCAGATAGTTAACAGCATGTGCATTGGATATACACAGCACATCCAGCCTTATCTGGATTTTGAGCTGGAGCTAATCCATTTAATATAGTACAGTTGTGATGTAACGTATAAATGTGCAAAGTTAAAAATAAGATGGGTTAACAAATCATGAGAGGGACATGTGTGTACATATATCTGAACGAAATGAATGCTTTAAACCAAGAAACACCAAAATGCAGTTGTAAAGAGGTACAATGAGCTGCACTCGGCAGAACAGGGGGAAACGACATGATGTTCGTATGTAAGGAATACAGATTAGTAGGGGCATACATGGGATTTTGAGAGTTTTCATGAGTGTTGTGTTTGGACAGACATGCCTTTTATCCTCTCTGTTAACTGATGTAAACTGGAGGCTGGCAAGCAGAAATCTGGGTCTACACTGACAAGGCATCATTTAAGTCTTGATTTTTCGGTGCCACATCTTTTAATAAACTCTTGCATTCAGGGACAGTATAGAAGTTAAAATTACATCGGAGACAACAATATCTGTCTTCTGTAAACAACACACGTATGACAGGCCAAAATGAAAATGTGAATTTATTGCTGCTTGAAGCTAAAAAGCAAAAATACATCTTTGCCAACACTACATTCAAGCAACTTTACCAGAGATGTCCCAAAAGAGACATTATCTCAGGAAAAATATGCCACTAATATCCCTCCATCTGTTCAGTGTACGAGTATTACCATTGGAAGGACATATACTGTAGCAGAATATGGCAATGTGCTACAAAGAAAAAAAAAAAGCACTGTATCATTATCAGATGTCAAATTTAAAGCATGAAAATGGCCAATTAACAAAAGAAAGCTATGGTTACAGAGATAACGACTTGATTTTTTTTTTTAAAGGAAATGGATATAATATATTCATCTATCCTAGGAACACCAGGTAAAATAAAAGTGACCAGCTATTTCCCATTAGAGACCGGTCACTGGTGGAATGATTTGCCTGTGGACATCAGAATGGCAAATTCTTTATTGCCTTTTAAATCCCTGCATAAAACATACATTAAAATCAAAGAGCTTTTATCATCTAATCATTGATCATTGGTTAGTTTGCACAGGTGTACTTTGAATTCCTATTTAAATGAACAATAACTTAACCAAGCAGAATACATTAATTTCCCCCCACTTCTCTCTTTTTTTCTTACAATTAAGTCATAACAAATATGCAATAAAATGGCTTTAAAGTGAACAGTGTGTGATTCTTAAGACAAGTGATGAAAAAGGAAGCGAGTGACATCCTGTCTTTCTAAGAATCTGTAGAAAGTGAACACAGTCAAAATGGAATAACAGATATCTCCAGAACTTACACACTGGGGCTGACTAGAATTTAATTCATTGCAAATGCATTTCAGCTGTCTTAAGAGCAGCAGACAGCCTTAAGGGACTGGCTCTGAAAATGGATTTTAAACCTTCCGTGTGACATGTTGGTGCTCTGTGTTAGCACCCATTCTGACAAGGGTGGTTAAAATTACACCAACCCAGGAGAGTAAGAAAAGCAATACTGCCGTGTCTGTGATTCTCTGAGTTAATCTCTGAAGACTAGAGGGTTTTGTCAGTGTTTTTGTCTGAGTATTAATCACTGGCACACAGAGGCGTGAGACCGTTTGGAATTATTTCAGAGTATTTTTTTTTCTATCTAGCTTTTGAAAATGTGAGTTGAAAAGAAGTCTTCTCAAGCTGACTATCCCGTTAACTGATTTCTGATAACTGCCAGATTTCTTTTTAAAAAGAAAAAAGAAGGTTGAATTATACCGCACAGAGGAAAACAACTGCTGCTCACAATAGAATTTTGTTTGACCCATCAGAAATAAATCATAATCTTGTTATTTGGCGATTACTGAATGCTGACCAGTTTCAACTAAACTCAAAGCCCAAAGGAGCAAAAGCATAACTGTGATCAATGTAAAACAAATAATGCTATCCCAGTTTGACAATTAAAGGAAGAAAGACAAAAAGTTAGGAACTAAAAGATGCAAAGCTGTGACTTACAAACATAATGCTGATCATGTAGACTCTTCTTGTTCTGGGAGGTAGTGTGGTCCGGTCTTATATCTACCAGCCATTTGACATATGCGATGGTGTTGGAGATGCCTATTTCTTCCAGTATTGCTGAGTCACAGTTCTAGTTGGTCTACCCTTATGCCTTGTTCATCTTAAAGTAAAACTTACACCTTTTGAAATGTGCTTCTATGTGTATGTTTAACACAGCATTTACGTTGATGGTGAATGGTCTCTGTTTGGTACTTTTTGACTTTTTAACTGGCGGTTACTTACCGAGTGTTTTTCAGACAAGTCGCCGTCTTCCATGCAAACAACGGCTGATTGTACCAATCTGCTCTTAACCAAAGTAATTTTCTGTATACCTTGGTTATAATGAGCTGTTAATTTAGTTATTGTTGGCTTCCTCCAGCTTAAACTAGTCTGGCCATTTCCCCCTGACCCCTGGCTTCAACAAGCAGATTTTGCCCAGAGTACTTCCACTTAAGATGGATGGAAACATTCCCGTAAATCAACAGTTTCTGAAATACTCGGACCAGCCGGTCTGGCACCAATAATCATTGCCACATTCTAAGTCACTTAAATCAACTTTCTTTCTCACTCTGATGCTTAATTTCAACTTCAGCAGTCTTGACCAAGTTTAGTGTATATGCACATACAATCTACAGCTGCCATAGAAGCAGCATCAGCTGCTAATGTTGTGGGTGGAGTGGGTTTATTAATGTGGATTCATTGTCAGAGTAACCAAATTAGTGGTAAACTGTAGGGAAAAACTGGCAAAGGGGGTGGGAGAATAACTTGATTTATGTAGAAACATGTTCATTAAAGTGCTGAAGTCTTCTTCTGCCTTGGTGAAGTCTGCCAGCCATGGTGTACATTGCTCCTTAATGGACAGTGTCATGAATCAGTTTTTTTGTCATTCATCATTCGTAATCAGTGCCAGACAAATTACTGCAGGTTGTGTAATCACTGTATAATAAATGTAGCAAAAGTGTCACTAACAAGGTTTTAATGAATACTGTAAACAGAATTTTTTTGTTGGAGTAGCAACTGTATGTTTCTTTCAGTTGAAAGAAGAGGAAGAGGAAAGGTAAACAAGAAAATTGCTCTATACTGTTTGTCTCTATTCGACAAAAACAACCAAAAGACCTGTCGATTTATAGCCCCATCCAAGCTCTTAATGACTCACAACACCAGCCTCCAGCAATTGAGACGGCTCATCAGTTTAATTACTTTACAACTTGGTCCACCCCTTTCTGTCTAAAACCTGGCACTGGAAGCATTGCCCTTAGTATTCCACAAGAAATTCACTTTTGCACTGCACTTTACAACGCTACATGTAAAATGTGACTAAGGCTTAAGAAGCAGAAAGGATGAATGGAAGACGGCGCCAACAACAAATTCATTCACTATCTATTCATAGTCAATTAAAAATGCATAGCAGTGGTATGGAAAAGGGCTTAAAGAAGTAAAGTGGAGATACTACAGGACAATTTCTTGATTGCTCCAGTTGCGGTTGTCATTACAGTAAACCGATTTCCTGATTTTATGTTAGTCTTTTATGAATTCTGTTTTTTCATTAAATTACTTGGACACATCATGTTAGCAAAGTGATATAAATATATTGATGGTAAGTCCCATTGTTAGAAAATAAACTTATAGAAGTGATGACTGTTACCTTTAAAATTCTTAATGAGCATTTTTTAGTAGGGAAAAGCTATATAAAAAGTTATATTATCTATTTTTATTGGTGGGACGCTGTACTGGTCCATCGTGGTGAAGAGAGAGCTGAGCGTAAGAGCGAAGCTCTCGAGTTACTGGTTGATCTACGTCTCTACCCTCACCTTTGGTCATGAGCTGTGGATAGTGACCGAAAGAATGAGATTGAGGATTCAAGCGGCAGAAATGAGCTTCCTCCGAAGGGTCCCTTAGATATAGGGGGAAGAGTTCGGCCATCCAGGAGGGGCTCAGAGTAGAGCCGCTGCTCCTCCACATCGAAAGAAGCCAGTTTAGGTGGTTCAGGTTTCTGACAAGGATGCCTCCTGGGCGCCTCCTGGGTGAGGTGTTGGCATGTCGGACTAGGGGAAGGCCCTGGTGCAGACCCAGGACACGCTGGAGAGATATCTCTCGGCTGGCCTGGGAACACCAAGGCCAGCTGAAGGAAGTGGCCGGGGAGAGGGAGGTCTGGACTTTTCTGCTTAGGCTGCTGCCCCCGCGACCCGGCCCCGGATAAGCAGAAGATGGATGGATGGATGGTTTTTTATTTCATTTCATTTGTTGGCAGTTTGAAGGCTGATCTGTATAGTTTCTCACTTTCTCTTGATTCATACTCCAAAATATGAAAGTGTTGGAGATATCACAGTTATATACAGTATAAAACACATGGAAAATGAGAAGGATTAATATTTGCATGAATGCATAAACGAAGGCTTGAATGTAGCATTACTAGTGTAGTGCAAGTCTACTACCATCTGCTTACCATGCACCCAGATGAGTCTAACTGTCGATCAGACACACACTTGAAATTCTTTTTGCAGCCACCATTATCTTTAGAGCAGTCACGGGCAGGTCCAAAAGATGCCAGTAGGTCCTCTACATTTTCAAAGTATGTGGACATCATGGCCTCTTCCCTGAAATTGAAGAAAGTAAGGGTTACAAGAAGAAAGTTCAGTTATCGTTGCGTATGTATTAACACTACAAATTTTTTAAATTATTATTAGTCCTTTATTTAACCAGGTAAAAAATCTAATTTCCAAGACCTGGCATCATGGCAACAAAAGTAAAAATAAATAAATTAATTAAATTAAATTAAATTAAATTAAATTAAATTAAATTAAATTAAATTAAATTAAATTAAATTAAATTCAAATTCAAATTCAAAAATTATACTTCTCTCCTATTTTTCCACAATCAACTATAAATGCCATTATTGCAAAATGGAAGCATTTAGGAACCACAACAACTCAACCACACAGTGGCAGACCATGTAAAATCACAGAGTAGGGTTGAAACACTCTATTTGTTCGAAATCTCCTCCAGCATTAACATCAGCAGAAAAACTGAGTGCCTGGAGCTTCATGGCATTGGTTTCCATGTCTTCTGTAGGTGTAATATGTTGGCGGCCCAGTACTTCTGTCCATATAATGTACCTGGGGCACTCTACCAGGTGAAGTACAGCACCACCGCTCTAACCTAATCACACAATTATTAGATATTTCACTCACAAACAGAAATGCCGAAAGATTTAAAAAATGGCCACAGTAAGCAAGTTTTCTCCACTGTATGCTATAAATGTCTGACATGCAGACAGACAGACATTTCCATTCTTACAGAAATGCCACTACCACGTTAACAAAACTAAAAAAAACAAACAAACCTCGAGTATGTTTTCAGGTCAGTTTGTGATGAAGTCTGACTTGAGATCCCCACATACGCATATATATATATATATATATATATATATATATATATATATATATATGTGTGTGAGTGTGTGAGTGTGTGTCACTGACAGTAGTGCGATCATTTCCACTGCCAAATGTGGCACACCAAAGCTGTAAGCTCATTGCTCTGTGCAGTTTAGCATGCTCCACCATGCCTATATGTTTTATGTCTACTATCAGAGGAAAAGAAGGGGCAAGCAAACCTATGTTTTTGTTTGAAAGGAAACAAAGCACTATCTCTTGCAATGGGACCACAGGGACCACAGTGTGTTGTGAGGGTGACTTGACTTTAGAAACAGCAACAAGATGTTGAATGATAGGAAGACAGATGACTTGCTTTAGGAGGAGGGTTGTGAAGTAATGTCACTACGGCTATCTTTCTATGTCTTTGCATGTGTATTTAGGCACCACTGAATCAGTAACTGATATACTGACTTTACTGTTCACTGAGTTAAAATGTCCAACATAAGCCATCTTTAAAGTGGGTATAAACCATCAAAAAGTAATTTATCTCTTGGAAGTGATAGTGAAAAAAATATGAGAAAAATACTACATCTGACCTTGACAACTTTAAGAGAAAATAAAATGCAAAGCCTCAAAAAAATCTATGAACGTTCAATGAAAAGCATCTTATTGATGTAAGCGGGAATTTATGGACAAGATATTAGACACAGTCTATCCACCTTTTCACTGAGGCAATATGATTTCTTTTTCATAGCGTCTGCTATCAAGATTTGGAATAACTCTTTCGATTAAGGGATTGTTTAGGTTTAATAACTGTTTTCAATTTAGTTTCACTGTATGCTACATATGGAAAATAATTGGCACATTTTTCTCGTGGTGCAGTACTATGGTTCACTGACTGACACATTGGGACTGTCTACTTTGCAAATTTAAAATATTTCTGACATAGTGTGACAGTAGCAAATGACTCGCTGTCCTCGCTGTCACACATTCTGAATGTTAAATACAAAACTCTAGCAAAATAGCTCTAAAAAGAAACCTGTTTTATCTAAACAGCTTTATCTATTTATTTATTTTTATTTATTATTTATTATATTTATTTTATTTGTTTATTTTATTTATTTTCTATAGGTGAAATCTAAATGTAACGTGTCTTTCCAGCTACATGCTGATCATTTTAATGTTCGTATGGGGCGACCATGGTTCAGGGGGTTGGGAAGCTCATCTTGTAACCGGAAGGTTGCCAGTTCGATCCCCAGCTCTGTCTGTCTTGGTCGTTGTGTCCTTGGGCAAGACACTTCACCTACTGGTGATGGCCAGAGGGGCCACAGTCTGTAGCTACAACTGTAGCTTGCCTCCAGTGTATGAATGTGAGAGTGAATGAATAGTGGAATTGTAAAGCGCTCTGAGGGTCTCGAAAAGCGCTATATAATCCATTATTATATAATTATGTATACATATGGACCGTTTGATGTGAACTTTCACAGCAGCTGAACGTTTTCACATTTCTTTGTTTACTGTTGGTACATTTTCAGATATTTTGATGCTTATAGTTGTAGATAAGTATTGTAGCCATTGGAAGCAGTAATATCCACTGTCAGTCCTACGCAGCTGTCATTTATTTATAACACAAAGAAAACAAAAAGAAAGTTTAGGCACAGTATTTAAATGTGTTTTTAATTAGTTGACAAAAACACATGGGTTTGCCAAAAATGACTTAATTTGTGCTATAAATTGAGCAAAGCAGTCGACTGCTATGAAGTTTCTTTTCTTTTGTCTACCTCGAGTACAAGAACACCCACACATCCTGGATGCACATTTGAACGGAGGAGGACTCCATTCGAACAAACTTAGATCTCGTTCTTACAACGAAAGGTGCCTGAACTGTTTCACTGTGGAAGAGTGGGATGTGAAAGCCAAGATATTTAATTGTTATTATCCAGAGAAAGAGCAGTAGGCTTGAAGAGGACCTCAATCTCAACTCTCCACATTGAAAGTTTAATTATTTTGGTAAAAAAAGGATTATCAAGTGAGGGACAAAAAACAAAAACAAATAGAAAGTTAGAGCTTTGCCAAACATTTCCAATATCTTTGAACATTATGGTCAGGTTAATTATTTATAACTACTCCTTGCTCATTCTGGAGGGTTCATCAGGGTGTCCATTTGAAAGAGCAATCTCTTGCTTAAGAAAAGCAGGGCAATGATTATCTTACAAGAAGGTCCACTGTTCCAGAGCCAAGGACCCTGCAAGTCAAACGGTGGGATCACTGCAACACCTAATCGGCAAAGAGTAGACAGCTGTTGTCGTTGAGAAAATGGCAAGGAAGCTCGCCATTACAACATCGACTTTAACGACCCTTTGGGGAAGGTGCCTAATTTAGTGTGTGAAGTTGAGAGGTACCAACAAAATGCAGTTGGGCTCAACATTATTCACAGCTTTGGCTCTGGAACCAACTCCTTGATAGACGGTGGACTCGGTCCTACACAGGAATTGTCCATCGTGAGATGTGCCAGATCGATGTGGGTACTACTGACAAATCACCGGCTGGGTGCTGCACAGTTGGACTTGGATGTGAGGGTCATCATCATGTGGCTGCGTAATGCAGAGAGAAAAACTATTACAGCTGTTTGCGCATATGCGCTTATTTTTTGGATGGTAAGTGACAAGGATTTTCATGAACTGAAAATCCAAGCCAACAATAGAGAAAGAGTTTACCAAAGTGCAGCAGAAGCTAAATGGTATATTTATTTCAGAATATTTTGGATGTTAAAAATTCATTTATGTATACTACAAAGACTTAAAACAGCATCAAGAGTGCTATAAAGTTATATGTTACAAATAATTAAAACACTCTTGTTGACTGGGCCTGTTATCCTTGGATTGGCGTTTCAGTTTGTAAAGCTTTGACATTTGAAACTGTAGTGGTTGAAGATATCTCTATAGCACTTTTTATGCAAGCATGTAAAGACGAACCTTTTTCCCTATCCACTAGACCCAGTAACCCTTCATTTATGAAATGTAGACCTTGTATAACATCACACTTATCTTTAGTGGGCAGTCTGGATTAAAGGGCATGGTTGGTTATTAATAAAAACTGAATTTGTTGGATGCACATGCCACACTCCTTAGCAGGAAACATGAGTCACCTTGGATACTAAAAGACGCTCTGCTTGTTCGGCTTTTGAGTGAACATGGTGTATATGCCTAAAAAAGGGCAGTAGGTGCAGATACATGGTTTATTTTGTATACCGAATATATACAAAGTAGGGAAATAGAATTTAAATTTACATCTTGTATGCTTCCGTTATGCAGCTCTATCTGCTAAACGGTGCAAAACTTTAGCCAACCCTGATTTATTTATGTTTCAGTTGGAAAATAGGAAACAAGTGCAGCAATTTCTTTATGATTTATTATTTATTGAAACATGGTCAAAAATAAATTGGAATGCAGTATATAAGACAAAAATGAATTTGCATAATTCAAGCAAGTTTGAAAGTCAATATTTGGTTTACGCACCTTTATTTTTCAATATATCCTGAACTCTCTTAGCCAAGCTTCTTGTAATTTCTTTAGGTATTCAGAAGCAGTTGTAAACACTCACTCTTCTACCTCTCTCATCACTCATCACTCCATTATACGTGTTGTCAGTGATTTTCCGACCAGTTTGGCATAGTTCAGTCTTTCCTTTTGTTCCTTTTGTTTCACTCCCTTAGCTTCTGGATAGCCACCTTTCCACTGAAACCATTTCCTATGAGGCTTCAATGAACATTGGTGGATGACTGAGCAGAAGAGGGAGATTGATCTCACATGTCCTGTGTCAGGTCTTTGCTGGATTGTGTCCTATTTCTTATGGACATCACATTTAGATACTGTTTATAGTTTATAGGTGTTTGGGAAAAACCTTGTTGTCAAACTGAGTTATCTTTGGCATTTTTTGTTGATTTTTGTTGAATTATTGATCTGGTTTTGTGGAATCAAAAAGAAATGAGTGGGGCTCAAAACTTTTGCACCCCAATTTATAGACACACACACACGCTACAGATATCCTTTTACACACAGGTAATCATACAGTGAGGAAAGGATGAGAGGCAAGTTTACAACTAAGACAGTTGCTCAATGTCAATGTCAAGTATGTGTAATTGCTCACAGGAGAAGGGTGGGTAGCTCCTTGCTTCTGAGGCCAGAGAAATTTAGTACTGCTACTATACTGCGCTAAAATGTAATTAAAAACAAATACAGAAAAACAAACAACCAAAAAGAGTTTTTCTGAATTAAAAACACCACGTGGCATTCATAGCATCAGTTTCCTTCTGCAAGGTACCGAAAGCACTGACAAATGACTCCTTAATTCAGAAGAAAACAGAGGGTGGGTAAGGTGAAGCAGATAAAAATAATGGGTTACCTAAGCTGTGAGATGCATGCTAACCAGTTCTCCTTATAGACTTAGTAAATAGCAAGTTTAAAAACAGGCAAACAAACAAAAAATGCATGATGCAAGATGGACCAGAGACAGAATTATTCTTTGGTATTTCATCATCTGTCTTCTATCAGTCAATCTGAAGAAATCTTTGTAGGAAGTAGACAAGGCAGAAAGCCAGTTTTGAATGCTCACGATCGATCATGACTCTAAGGTGCCATTGTATGTAAAAACAAAGAATGATCCTTTAGTGGAAAACACAGAACAGGTTCAGGAAAGCAACAGTGTTTTGATGCAAACAGAAATGTAATTTCTAAAATAAACTCTAAAATGCCACAATAGTATATTTGAGGGTCCCGAAAAGTGCTATATAAATGCAATCTATCATCATCATTATTATTATTATTATTATTATTATTATTATTATTAGACAACACATTTTCTGCAGCCAGGTTTATTTAAGATGGAATGAGGTGAAGTGAAAAGCATTCCTGCGATATAAAATTATCTTTGAAATCATGGAGGGTCAGTCCTCTGCGTGAAAGATGAGAGAAACCACCCAGCTTGTTCATAACATGCAAAATCCATCATCTGTGATAGTACTGGGGAGCATTAGACCCAGTGGCTAAATTGCATATTACTGTGCAGATGATGATTCGCTTGCTTATTTTAGCAAGATCTTGTCAAACTACATTTTACACATACTGCATTGGCTACAGGAATAAAGCAGCCTGGGTGGTAAACTGGTCTGCCTGACAGACAGGCTTGTCAGGCAGAGAACGTGTTAAACAAGTTGATGTTAAAACAGGTGTTTCGCACCCCGAGTTTTAACAATTGCTAATTATAAATTGAATACAGTGTTTCAGTGATTTGTAAATCATTTATATCCAGAATCTGACATTGTTTCATTTCAAAATCATTACCTAATCAAGATCATCTCTTTTGGCATTATGACTGTTGCCTGACCCAGAAGCCCAATGATTGCAGCTAAACACTGACTAATGTACTTGTTATTAATCTCTCTCTCTGCCTCTTGCTTTTCCTGATGATGAATGACCAGGCGACTCTGCTCAAAGTTAGAGCGCTGCTCCAGCATGATTACAGAGCCCGTTATTGGTCTGCCCCTGCACTTGATTAATGCTCTTGCCCTGGCTCTCCACAAATATGCTGACTCTCATCAAGCACTTTCGACATTGAATAGAGTGCATTTTCTTTGGGCTCTCTGTAATCACTAAGGAAAAAATGTAGTCAATGAAAAAAGCAGGTAAACGTAAGTGATAATATAAAGATTGATGCATCAATTGTTTGATTTGACTATGTAGTTGTAAAACATTTTTTGACGTATATTTGGAGAGTGTGGAAGTGAATTTATGTCCGTTTTTCCTGGGCTGAAACTCGCAGTTGCAGTTGTATTGAATTATTGGCAATGGCACATTTTGATGGTTCACTTGATCATGCTGAGTGAGATCATTAATCACTAGCTTGAGGTGTCACCAGCTACTATATTATTCCTTATTGACAAAAATCCTATTTTCAAGATCAGTTTAGGGGCCTAAATCATTTTCTATTTAGGTTTCCATGAAACATTTCTGAATACTTACCTCGGTTAAACAAAAATCAGTAGAAATGCAATGCAGGATAACCGGGTAGCTTTAAATTGCAGTAAGTAAGGCAGTGAGTTGGAGAATTGACTTTTAAATATCAACAACTTACAAAAAACAAAAATATGACAATGTGAGAACTGAATAAAAAGAACTGTACGTATTGAATGCATTGAGCTAAATAAAACGATC
This sequence comes from Neolamprologus multifasciatus, assembly GCF_963576455.1. Taxonomy (NCBI): domain Eukaryota; kingdom Metazoa; phylum Chordata; class Actinopteri; order Cichliformes; family Cichlidae; genus Neolamprologus; species Neolamprologus multifasciatus. Next base: position 21,927,837 of record NC_140445.1, on the reverse strand, counting down.
AACCTAAATGTCAACGCTAAGTTTTTGATGCGCTAACAAGATCAAACACTCAACTCAGCAGAACAGTGCAAAAAAATGTTTAGGCTTTGTACATGGATCCCAGATTGAATGTTAATACTATAACATGTGTTTACATTAAACAGAAAGTAGTGATAAAGACAGTCTTTACTAATAGCTAAGTCACCATTTGTGCTTGTTAGTTGGCTCACACAAAGAAGTCCATGTAGATAAATAAATCAGTATTGGCTCTTATTTTATGGCTTTATGAATTATGTGCAATTTCAAAATGTTGCATGTACTGTATTTACACCTTTGGTTCTTGACTAATCAATTTTATACTAATTGATGCTAATAATGAACCAAAGCTAAGAGCAAAGAAATATATAGAAACATAGTATTGATATGTGCCAGAAATAATCTTCCTTGCAGCGTCTGGCTTTAAATACCAGGGACTATGTGAAGTTTAAGGGTTAGGACTAAAGGGAGAAAAACTGAAATAAATTTTGATGGTCTTATAGACAGTTTGGTGTAAAATACAATATAAAAACTCCTTTATAGATGAATAACAGAAGAAGTTATTTGCTTCCCCCTTTGAAGTGTGCATCACTTAAAACTACCATAAATATATGTACTAAGAGAGAAATCAGGAAGGCTCTTTAATCTATTTCTGCATCGACACTCTTTGTTGCAGTGTACTGATATGAATGGATGTATCAAACATTACAGCAACATGCTGTATTTTAAATCTCGTGTCATTAAAACTCACATGTGTTTTATTATCAACAGTTGTGGGATATAATATGTACTTCACTTGAGTTTATTCTTGTGGAAATTTTTTTACTTTTACCTCCTCCATCACTGGAGCTTATCGTACACAAAGGGATGAAAGAGACAAAATTGTTTAACTGATGTATCATTTATAGCGCTACACTAGGGCCAGAATGAATGCAGATGTCTCGAAGTTGTGGTCACAGTACTTCATCATCTTGCTAGTGATAATGAAGAGCACATTTTTGTAATTTCAAATGAAATGTTCCTATCACCTTAACAAATATCAGCAAACATACAAACTGTTTGTGTGCAATCTGTCGCACAGTGTGTTGCTAGCTAAAAATACAGCTGCTATATTTCCCTGGGACAGAAGAGAATGAGACATGACTTTACCCAGAGATGGAGAGAGATGTTAGAAAGACAGAACATGAGAGGCAAGAGAGAGTCTGATATGAAGACAGCATAAATACTAAACAAATAGTAGGGGATGTAACATTTACTTAAATATTGCTGCCTTCAGTTTATTTACAATGAGCAGTAAACCTCAGAGCAGCAGGAGCACAGGTTAGCTCATCACGTTATGCACACAATTCTGATAAAAGGCTGAAGAGTGGTATGATGTTAGCAATGGCTTACATCCACCAAGATCTTCAAGGTCAACTTAATGATTTATTGGTTGAAAATTAAAAAAAAAAAACCTTATAACTTGTGTGGTGTGTATTGTTACCTTATAGAAAGTATAAAGATTTAAAATATGTCACAAGGTCAATAAATAGATCGATCTGAAGTTCACAGTGATATAGATATAAAGTCACCCTCTACAAGGTAAGGCCGAGAAAATTGAGCTGTTGTTTTTTAATTTTGCTTCACTGGTTGTGTCCTGCATAACAGATTCAAGATGAGTAGATTGGAATAACATTTGTATTCTGATTTACTAATATTACTTTACTGATAATATATTATCCTAAAATGCAGGCTAGCTTTGTAAAAAAAAAATAGCTGGTAGAAATGTCCTTTAAAGAGATACTTGTTACTTTCTTATTTAGAGTACTTTTAAGAGCCTGTACTTTTCACTTTAACTTAACAGAGTATCTGAGTAAAGACTGTCTCTATTTTTGCCACTTTTGTGATGAGAAAATGAGAGTAAAATAATAATAATAATAACAAAAAATTACAAAACTCCCACCCACACAGATACACACAGAAAAAACAAACATGCCATTACCTCTGGCAAAGATTGGCCTTGACTTTGCTTATCTGAGGCAGCACTGCTCATCGTGCCCTAATTTGCTTACCCATAAGGAACAAAAATGAATTACTCTATGATTTCGATACTCACTCCCAAGGATATCCAAAAGTTATTTGTCACTGTATGAAGGAACACAAGAAATAGAAAAAGAATAAGCTGGTTTAAAAAAGAGAAAGATGCCTAAAGTGATTTAGGATATTATAGCATGAAAAGGTAAGTTCAAGTTGACACTTACCATGACTGTCACTATGTACTGTATATGTCAGTGTCTATGAGCTCAATGACTGTGGTAAAATGGAAAAAGGAGATGCATACTTTTAAAAGTCAGAGCTACGCTACTTTTCACCACTTTCAACATCAACATGTCTATCATGACTAATTGACTACATCAGTGCCTTCACAAGCACTTAAGGAAAGAACATCAGCAAGAAACCCCAAAAGCTCCCACAGGACTTTGTCCCACAAAAATGTTTTGGATAATGAGCTGCCTGCATAATTCATGACAGTGTGACAGGTTGTTTAGTTTCCAGTGGTTATGAAAACTAATCATAAACTAAATACAGCACATCGACTTATTATTCTAGGGGTTATTTCAAAATGAGTCTTGGAACATGGAAAATAATGTTGGATGGCGAGTGTAAATGGCTGTGATTCTATGTGTAAGGGTTAATGTTTAATACTGTATGTCTTAGATATAGCCTAATAGAGTACATCTAGAAGTTAACAACAACAGCTTTCATAGTAAGAGGCAGAATGTGCTTTCCAAAAGCAGCTATAGGTGTAATTTCAGGATGTGAAAATGGCACTTTCATGAAGTCACATTACACCTTAACCTAAATCAAACCCCTGTGCTGCAAAGTAAACAAAAGCTAAGCTCCTGCTCTCTCTGAAGTGTTCAATTTCCAACTAAAATTGTGCTTAACCCACCAAGATCTATTCATCATGCAGTAACAGTGGCACTTAAGTCAAGAAAAACAAAATGCACAAAGGAGATAATTGCTTTAAAATAATTGCTTTTCCTCTTGGCTAAATGGAAAGGCTGATCTTTCACGATTCAATTATAAATATTCAGAATCTGATCTGATCAGCATGTGGCAGAAATATGGCTGTAAATGTTTTTTTGCTCTACAAGAATATCCTCTTTTTTCTTTTTTTTTACCCCACATCACTGATTATAGCAGTATTTCAAAGTAAATGAAAAACCTGGGCTAATTAATCGAGAAGCATGCTCCCACTTCCGTCAAAATAAGCATGTGTACAATTGCCTTGGGATTTCTGTGCACCTGAGGCAATTTCATAAAGCCTGAACAAAACAGATTTATGCAGCAATGTATAAAATTTGTACTCTGTAATTACTCCAATTTAGAGTTTTTGTATTACAAAACAGTTACTTGAAAATTTGATATCAAAAGCAAAACTGCAGAGATGGTTAAAAAAATCCACCAGTCAGATAAAGTGAACATTTTCTGATGTTTATCAGGTAGTTTTTTTCCATTTATGGGTTGATGTCTGTGGTGCAGTGTTCCCTGTGACACTTTCAGCATACAATATATGATACGGCTATAGGAGTTTGAAAAATGCTAGAGTGATCAGACACTTTTTTATAAGATTAAATGGCTTTTTACAATATTGATGTCATACACATGCACAAGACAAAACAATTATTCAAATGTAAAGCTTCTGAAATTATATAATTAAAAAACAACCAAACAAAAGAAACTTCCTTTTGCAGTGAACTCTGCTGCATTAGCTAATTTTCCAGTTTGCCATAATACCTTATCAGAGCAACTGAACTGCCACAACAAATTGAGTTTGTAGACCTGTTATCTATACACAGTAAAATGAAAATAAGCTATTTTAATCTGAGTAAAGTTTTATAATTTAATCATTTAATTTAATAATTTTTAATAATTTATCAATAATTTTTAATACATTTATGATTTAAAAGGGCTCAAATAAAAACATTTACCACTGGCAACAAACATAATTTTGTCAGTCAAACAAACTTTCCTACATAGTTGCCCTAATATACTTTTTCAAAGCTGTGTAACAAAGACTTGTAAATTGTAGCCACCGAAGAATAACTTTCCCTTGAGAGTTAGGGTTAAGGTTAGAATTAGCATCATGCATGTGTGCATTCTTGCGAGTGTACATGTATGTATATGCACTTGCAAGCATCTGCACAGACAGCACACTAACACAATGCTAGCCAAGTGACGTTGTTAGTGAAACCTGAGTAGACGTACACATTTTCACCAGCCTTGCATGCTTTAACTACTTATCAGAGGTCCCACATTGGTGTCATATTATGAGATGATGGAACCAAAATGTGAACTGCAGACATTTTAGTTTCACAATCGTCAAAAGTCAAAAGCATAAGCACTTGGTGTGTGAAGTGACAAATGTTACTTCAAAATGTTTTGAATGGCTAAGGGATCATGAATACTAAAGATGTGATATTAGATTTTATTTAAATTAATTTTGATAAGCAAATTGAAGCTCAGAAGGGGTTCAAATGTGTCCAAGAATTATCCATCCATCCATTCTCTCCCATTTATCCATTTCAGGGTGATGGTGCTGGAGCCTATCCCACCTACCTGTCCCACCCTCGACAGCTTGCCAGCCCGTGAAAGGTAATCGAGAATTAATTCAACAATACTATATAACTACATACTGTATGTATAATTTAGGTGTGTTGTACTTGAACTGTACTTTACATGTTTAGATCATTTGAAAGAAGGAAGGGGATATTCCAAAGACAGCGAGTATAGCGGTACAGGGCAGGTACACAGAGAGACGGGGAGCCGAATAGAAATGCAAGCGTTTTGGGAAAAAGTGAAGAAACAAGTGAAAATGTAAAATGAGCAGCGTCTGGCTACATTTCGTCGATATTGGAGACTGCAAAGCTCAGTGCAGAATTTATAAAATTAGGAGCTGGCTAAAGTGATACCCATTTTGATTTTCAGCCATTGTGAAGGAGAAAAGGTTTCAAACTTGTCCAGGCCTTAAACCTCATCTGTCATCTCTCTAGTACTAGTAAATGCATAAAAATAAGGCATTTATGAAAAAACTGAATAAAAAATTGCTTCCTTGAAAAAGATAAAAGTTATAGTTTGGTATTGAATATTACATAACATAAACTATATACAAAGTGTCTTTGAATGGCAAAGATGCAGAAATGTGTGCATGTAGCACAGAGCCAGTGCCTGAGTGTCTAAATGAGTGTCAGAGGCCTGAATGTGTGCTTGAAGCCATATATAATTCTTAACTTGTTTGATCTGCTGCTCACCACCAAAAATCACAAGCAGAAATTTTGGACTTTTAACTGTTTTTTCATACATTTTACAGCTTTTATGTACTTTATTAGTGTTGTCGCGCATTTGCCTAACATAAGAAAGGTCCCTGGTTTGTACCAAGGAGTGTACCTTTTGGTTTTTGAAGGTAGAAATACAGGAATAATTATTAAGAATTAAGAATTGCAATTAGCTAAACAAGACACACATGCTTTTTTATACAATTAGCTAAAAAGCACATAGCTGGCAATCAACAGAATACACTGCTGGTGCCACTGAAACAGTACACACCAGATATACTGAAAATATAAATATCCTTTGTGATAGAAAATAGCTCAAAATAATGTCACTCCACATGTTCAGCCAAGATGTAGATGTAGAATTCCATAAATCCTGAATAATTCATTCAATTATATTTGTTGTGTTTTATTTTGTGATGAAGAATGTTTAATCGACCACTGTAGAGGTTTTTTTTTATTGTTTTGAATTGTTTTTGTTCCAGTGGTAGCACCTTTGAAATGTGAGCAATGTGAGATGCTACACATCTAGTTTTTTACAAGTCAACCATACAAAACTATTTATTGAACTAAACTAAATGATGAATGAATATTGCTGGTCTCTGATTGTCAATTTGCACCAGATGGTATCTGCAGTATTTGCAGGCTATGGAAAATTAGGCTATAAGATACTTGTTGTTCTCCATGAGTCTATCAGGTAATCATCAGTCAACCAGAGACAGGGACTTGCAACAAAAGTAACTACGTGGATACTTCATGTCAAGTAAACCAAAACGTATCAGTCTGAAAAAAATGCTGTGGCTCCAAAGCATTCTTAATATCTTCCAGCTGTACATTTTTGGTAGTGCGCCCGGTTTTTTCAGTTGCTGGACACAACTTGTTATTGAGTCAGACTGACCTGATCTCCCCTGGATCTTCCGTAACCAACACGTCTGTCTTACAGCTGGCAATGGGGTTGATTGACAGTTCCACAGGTGGCACAACAAAGCTTTTGCTGACAGGCAGCCACAGCCCTTGGCCCAGACTGTAGAATGATCTGTGTTGGCATGATCACAAGACATAATTGCCAGTTGCATTACCATCACATAACCACAATTTGTTTTACACAAAAGTACACACTGTGTGCAAACACAGCAGTATTTGCAGATAGAGAAACATGCAAATGATTCTATGAAAACAACAATGAAACAACAATGAAAAACACATGTTTAAAATAGATGTGTGGTGAGGGTCTCACATGTAGAATCTGATGTATGTTTAATACGGATCATGGGAAATTTCTCAGTTATGTGCATCATTTATTATGTGATAGAATAGAAGAATAAAACATATAAAGATATTTGAACACATATTAAAAAAAGTCTTGTAATTTTCTTTTCCTTTTTTAAATAATTATTGTAAGAAGCAAGTTAACTATGAAGACTATGTGTTACTATATGCTATAGTCAAGTAAACTTTTTTAGTGAACAAGAAAATAAGTTCAGGCTTATAGTGATAATACTGTTTCAACACTGCTTAACATATTTTCTCCTCCTTCAATGTAAGTCCAGTTCATTGCTTATGAATGCAGTTTATATGACCTGGTCAGGGTGTTATGAATATAATCTGATTTTGCCAGAAACCTTTCTTATGAGTGAAGATTAATAGCCATAACAGGCAACTCTGCAGACATGTTTCCGGGGAAAACACAACATCAGATATGATGATAGCAGAGCACATGGTTTAGCTTTGCATAATGCACTCAAATGCATCTGGACAGGTACTGTAGGCCACAAAATCCCAGAAAAACAGGGCCTGTCAAGAAGGTTTGCATTATGTATTTGCTATCAATCTCTCGTTTTACTTCGCATAAAATATATTATTGAATTTCTTCATCATTCGCCACCATCTTTACTTTATTTAACTTTATTCCCAGTTAAATATTGCTGACTTACAACCCTTACAACCTGGCAAACATGAATGGGTACAAGGTCTGGGCGGCTGTAACTTAGGGTGTAGAGCAGATCATCTACCATTTGGAAGATTGGTGGTTTGATCCCTGGCTGTTCCAGTTTGCATGCCAAAGTATCCTTGGGCATTGAAAAAGGAGGTCTCTAATGTGTTCATCAGTGTGAACGTGTGTGAATGTCAGACAGATTGCACTTTGGCACAGAACAAAAGTGCTTGTATAAATATGGGAAAATGAGGTAAATTGATTAAAGTGCTTTGAATGTTCCAGTAGAGTAGAAAAGCACTATATAAGAACCTGTCCATTTACTATTTCCACACAGTGCTTAATCTATGAAAGTTTAGTTGTTGCTTTTTTGTGCTAGTGATGCCCGAGTCCTATCTCCAACTTACTGTAGCGTTTTTAACTACTGAAAGATGAAATGGGGTTTTGCTTGGTATTTTGCTTTTAGCACCTCATTTCTTACAGTGGACTCACAGTGGCTGGCAAACGCTGCAAGGTCATTGTGATAAGGAGTGAGATAACTGTGACAAAGAGCTGTTCCTACCTACGTATTGGAAGGGTAGAGAGCATGAAATCGAGAAAGATTTCACAAAATCAAAACTTTAAACATTCCATGCTTTAGTTACACAGTTAAGCAAAACTAAAGGGAAAATTGACCACATTGACCAGCTTTTTCTTTTAAATCTCTATAATCAGGTTTAACCTGAGATTTTTATTTTCACACTTCTTGGGGGAAAAAAAGAAATAACACAATGACCCCATCAAGGATGAGAAGTGTAACAAAAATGGCAGTAAAAGTATTTTAAAGGAATCCAATCAGGCCTGGTCCTTGGGCTATTCTCTACACACTCAGAGAGATCCACCATCGGGTGTATTTGTGTGTCCATTTGGCTTTGTCCATGTGCATCTGCCAGGTGCTCATCTCCATGCTCTGTCACACTCATGCACACACATACAAGATGACACAAGAAATGCCACTTTCATTCCATTGTGTGTCCACAGAGTCCACAGATGGCCAGCACAAGTCAAGCGCTGAGGAGGTGCACCAGAAGGGTCTTACCTGAAGATTCTCTCCGGGGCCTGCTCTCCTGTAACTAGGTCATACCCTTTCTCCAAGTTAGCATATGGCCATGGACTTGACAGGGGAAAGACGATAAAGGAATGCATGATCAAAGACAGAGATTTATCAGCATTTTTTAAATAATCTAACAGATGTTTTTATGTAATTCCATCAAGTCTTCTCATTTATATTGTTGTTTTTCATGCACAAAGCCTTTTAGTTCAGCGTTTTAAGTACTTCAAAGTGTATATAATATTATGTATAAAACATAACTGAATACAAAAACTGAAAAACTGTCATTTAATTATCATATCTGTCTGCTGTACAAGACTATACTGCGTCTGCTGCTAGTCTTAAAAAAAAGAAAAAGCAATGGGCATTTGATTGGTTACTGGACTGAATCCAGGGGATGACAGGTGCTGGTGAGTAACAATGTGAGACCAATGATGGGTTAGGCCAGCTAAGTGTCAAACAAGGTCAGAGTCAGAGGGATCATTTCGGTGCCTGTCAAGCACTCTTCAGTGACTTTACTTCTTTGCCATTCATGCGTTTATTCTCACCCCTCCACTCCTGTTTTTTTTTTTTTTTGTCAATAACGTCCCTTCTCATTTCTAATTTCTTCAACCTATACACCTGATTCCCTTTAAAAAGACTACGTCTTCAAGCCTGTATTGGTAGAAGTGCATGTTTTATCATATTAACTACAAACTGCTATTTTCCAAACCATGTAGGAAGCGCTCTAAGTTTCTTTTCATTTTAATACTGAGATGATCATCCTGCAGAGAACTGCAAATCCATCACAGTGAACAGCTCACCTTTATTTTAGTTAAAGTTAATATAGTGCAATGATGTGGTTGTACTACCGGCTCTGAAGTCATGCGTAAGGTTGTAAAGTACAAGTGAATCTCTACATATTAGTGGAATAACTACACACAACACAACAACTTACCCTTCGTTGCGACTCCAGTCGCTGCGCACACAGAGATGCTTATGAACGGGATCAGGGGAATAACCCTCATGACAGCTACATTCTCCTGCCGTACAGAGAAAAACAAACATGCACAGTGGCAGATATTTATCTATCACCCTGATCTCTTCATTTATTAGAGATGTACCAAACTAAATGTTACATGATGTAAAACCTAATTCTTTTCAGGGAAATATTGTACCTAGATTTATTTCTGTCATGTTGATTGTGCAGTAATTGCCATATTCACTACTGTTTTACTTCCAGATTACAATTCAATAATTCAGTTGTATATATTTAACACCAGTTCATGCCTGTAGCCGTCTCAAGATGCTTTATACTGAAAGGAAAAGACTTTACACCATTAGAAAGAGAACAAAATTAAAATATTCTTTATAATCAGTTTTCTATGTGAATGGCTTGGTTGTCAAGGGGAAAGTGAAGCTAGAAAAGAATAGTATATGGAGACAACCACAGCAACAACAACAAAAAGGACAACATATAAACAGCAGGAGAAATTCGACAATTAATGATATGTAATACTGTCATATCAATAATATTCAGGTATAAAAAGTGGGAACTAAAAGAGAAGCTCACAGTGGATGATCCCAAATCTCTAAGGGTGAGTTCAGGGTCACCTGATCTAGCCCTAACTATAGGAAAAAGAAAAAGGGAACTAAAAGAAAGTTTAAAGCCTCATCTTCAATGGACAGAGGGCATCTGTCTCAGGACTCCTAGCTGTGAGCCAGCTGAACAGTAGAGGAGCCCGATAGCTGAAGGCTCGTCCTCACGTTCCTCTTCTGGGAGTTCTACAAACCACAACTAACGCTCCATTCTGAGAGAAAACCTCTGCTGGGTTAATATAGTATTAGCTATTTACCTTCTTTAACCTGGAAATCCTATTGAGATCAACTCTCTTTAGGGGGACCTGGTCAAGGCAAGCGCTATATGAGGTCTTTCAGGTGTTATGTGACATGATCATTTAGGACTGTGTGTGACGAGCAAATTTTGTACTGGATTTAACAGAAATCCAATAAACAGGCTTTCATCTGCACAGCAACAGAAAATGTATAGAACCGCACTGAACTCCTAATATCACTAACTTTTGTGTGTGAAAAAGACTTTTTAGACAGACATTTTAAATTAAATTTCATTAGGCTAATTTAAGAGCACTTGATATATAATCTAAAATCAGTATTTAAGGGTTGACTCTCATCATCCACTGCAGCACAAACTGGGTGTCATTAGGACGCTACAACACAGAGCAAACACCAGCCCCACTGACACAGCGGCCAGGGAGGCAGAAGAACAGCACATCAAGAAGGCCCTGAGTAAATGTGGTTATCCCAGTTGGACTTTTGTCAAATCTGGGAAGGCACCAAAAGAAAGTTCCAGCCAATCCAGGAGAGAAGGACAACCGCTGCCCAAGCGAAAACCTGTAGTGATCCCGTACGTGTCAGGAGTATTGGAGCAGCTGAGATGCCTTTTTTCTAAACACCAGGTCTCTGTGGCTTTTAAAACCTAAAACATGCTGCGCCAAAAATTGGTCCACCCCAAGGATCGGGTCCCCCGACACAAAGAGTAACATAGTGTACGCTGTTAAGTGCCAGGAGGATTGCCAGGATTTATACATCGGGGAAACCAAACAACCTCTGGCGAAGCGGATGGCACAACACAGAAAAGCCTCGTCAGGCCAGGACTCTGCAGTCTATTCACACCTACAGGCCAGTGGACACTCTTTCAATGATGAGGATGTATACATCCTGGAAAGGGAGGAACGCTGGTTTGAGCGCGGAGTCAAAGAGGCCATTTACATGAAAAGGGAAAGACCATCTGTGAATCGAGGAGGGGGCCTAAGGGTACATCTTTCGCCATCGTACAATGCTGTGATTGCAGCCATTCCCCAACTCTCTGTGAATGGTACTCATGGCCATTGATCATTGGTCTTTGATCAGTGGGTTTTGATCAGTGGTTGTTGATCAATGGTTATGAGAATTTGCATAATTATGATTAAGGAACTGACCTCCCAGCCCATTGTTCCTTCAGTGGGCTGGTTTCAGTCATTATGCAAATGTCTTAAGATTGGGGAAACCTGCAGTCAACTGAGACTGAAGAAGTCACTTGGATGAGTGACGAAACGTTTCTCCCACAAAACGCTACGTCCAGATGAACAGAATCAACTTTTGGAGATTTACTTACCTGGATGATTAAGCATGCATCAAGACATAATCTAAAATAAATTGATCATATTTAAAAATGAACCATTAATTTATCTGAGTTATCTGAACAGTCTTGTACAGATGTGGTTTGTAGACATGGTGATGCTGAGAGAGATCAATAGGAGTGAATGAGTTTAAATTAAAATGTGCAGTTTATAAAGCTGCTGTACTTGATGATGCCTTTGCGAGTATGAGTAAAACTTTATTTGTAAAGAAGTTAACAAAATCATTACCACGGAAAAGAACATACAAGGTTCAACAGAGCTATGGCTCTTTGTCAGACTGGCTATGAACCTTGGGTTGTTTTTCTTTTCTTCTATCAATGATGAATAGTAGCTAGTATGAGCGTCACAGTGGGCATTTTTAAAAAAAATAAATTAATCAACTCTTTCCAGGCTAGGTGAATTTCCTATAAATTAGTGAAACGCCACTTCCTCTCCAGCTTGTGGGTTTTTAAATCGTTCCAATAACTCAAACTTGTCTGATATGTTGCTTTATTTTGCAGAGGCACCTTTGCTGTGACGCTGCAGCACTATAACCATTGCACATTGCATTTTATCCATCTCTCCATCTCTCCATCTCTCTCTCTCTCTCTCTATCCATCCATGCATCCATCCATCCATCTATCTCTCCATCTCTCCATCTCTCCCTCTATCTATCTCTCCCTCTATCTATCTATCTATCTATCTATCTATCTATCTATCTCTCTCCATCTCTCCATCTGTCTATCCATCTATCTATCTATCCATCTATCCATCTCTCCATCTCTCCATCTATCCATCTGTCTATCCATCTATCTATCTATCCCTCCCTCCCTTGGTTACATTAAGTACATTATACAATATGACTGTTATCAGTGCATCTCCTTTCAAACAGCTGAAGTCTCAGTCAGCATTGAAAAGACAAAGCAGTAACATACATGTGATTAGTTACACATGCGCTGATCAGTGACATGAATTCCACTGAGAATCTGACAACTGGCTTTCTGTTTTCTCCCAATATTAGGACAAATCTTTCATCATTCTCAACTAAGGCATTTTTATCCTGGCTTCTCTACAGCTGGTGGGACAGATTGCACTGCAGAACAAACAGAGACGTTCAGACAGGGCTACAGCAGCTTTTTGCTGGTGCATAGCAGTTTAGGATTTACATTTCTGATGCTGCTTTCCTTGAGTAGCACTGAAGTTTAAAACCACCCCTTATTTTCAATATTGAAATTTCCTCATCAGATCAGTCGCAGTGGGTAATTAGTATTTCGATATGATCTTTACGCTGCCTAGTATAATAAATAAAATAGAGGCAAGTGCATTTTAAGTGATTGTATACATTTGTGAGATTTTGCCAAAGATGGCTTCTATAACGTTTGCATTGCAGTCCTCCCAGAATAAGTGTTTTTTGTTGACCTGTACAGAGGGATAACCCTGGAAAAATGTGTAATGGCCACCCTGTCTAGGCCATTCAAATTCTATCACTTAACGTTTAATAATTCATTGGTTGATATTATAGTCTTGAGACTGACTCAAGGAGTGATGCACCATCAAGATTCTGTCAAAGAGTAGCTTTCAGTGTGGCCTTGCTAAATGAAAAACTAAAGCTCTTGAAATGGTTCCATTTTTTAAAATAGTAGTAAAATATCACAACATTCATCCAGCCATTTCATATAAAAGATCAACGAACAGCATACAGTTTAATTAATCCAATCCAAGACTTTAGAGTGCTGTGAAAAAGTATTTACTGTCACGATCCTGGGTCTTATGACCCAGCGTTTTGAGTTTTAGTTCATTTTGATGTTTTTAGTTTAGGTTTAAGCTCATTAGATTTCTATGTTCATTTGCTTATTATATTCCCCTTGTGTTTTCAACCCTTGTGTTAAGTCTCCTTTATTCTTAATGTGTTTCATGTCTGTTTCTTATGTTGTCAAGTTTATGTAGTCATGTCAGTGTTTCATTGTTTCCTATTTTATTTTGAAAGAGGTTCTGTGCTTTGGTGGTCTGTTTTGCTCTTTCCCTGTGGGCGTCATTATGTTCATGTTGTGTCTACTTTGCCTTTCTGTCCCATGTTTCAGCTCCCTATGTTCTGTCTCAGTTGCTGTTAAGTTTACATGTTTTGAGTTCAGTCAGTGTTTCCTGTTTTACTTTGAAGGTCCACGTCTCATGTGAGTGACTCTAGTTTTGCTTCCCTTGTCTCGTCCAGCCTGATTACTCCCAGCTGTGCTCTCCTTCTGTGTCTCATTCCCTCGTTATCCCTCTGTGTATTTAAGCCCTGTGTTTCTCTTTGTCAGTGTCGTAGTCTCCCTCATGGCTGCGTTTCCTTGCGTTTTAGTTTACCTATGTCCCAGTTTAGTTTTTCATGCCGTCCTGCAATAAAGCAGCTTTTTGAGTTTAATTTCGTTGTTGTGAGTCTTGCGTTTGGGTCCTTCTCCTGCCTGTACACAGCCGAAACATGACATTTACCCCTTCCTGTTGTCTTATTTTTGCATATTTGTCACACTGAAATGTTTTGGATCATCAAACAAATTTTAACATTAGAAAAGGATAACTCAAGTAAATATAAACTGAAATTTTTAATGATGATTTTATTACAGGAAAAGGGTTAGCCAAACCTATTTTGTCCTATCTGTAATTATGTAGTTAAAAGTGTTTAACCTCTTTTTTTGGAAAGCTGAGTTAAATTTTACTAGTTACACACAACCAGACATGTTAAATCAAGAAATCACTGTCAGACAATATGAAGTAGTCTAAAATATCCCAAAAAGCAACATACCATGCAACAATCAAAGTCATTTATGTCTATCACTTTGAAAAGAGTTACTAAGCCACTTCTAAGGCTTTATGACTAGCAACTGTCCACAAATGGAGAAAATCTGGAACAGTGTTTGCAGCCTGTTACTGCTAACATAAAACTCAGCGTTTCATAAAAAGAACATCATATCAACTGTCAAAATGGTGGTGGTAGGGTGATGGTTTATGGCTACTTTGCTGCTTCAGGACCTGGATGACTTGCCGTAATAGAGAGAACCAAGAATTCCTTCTTTGAGTTCTCTACCAGAAATTCCTGAAGGAGTATGTCCGCCCATCAGTTAATGGCCTAAGGCTCAAGTACAATTGGGTTATATAGCAGGACACAGCAGCAAGTGTGACTGCAATTCTTGCTACCAAGAGTGGCAAAACCACTTATTAGGTTTAGGGCTAAATTACGTTTTCACATAGGTCAAGGTAGGCTTTGATGGGTTTTGGTGAATTAATTCATCCTTTCAAATCTGCATTTTATAATTAATTTTTTATATTAGTCTAACATTAAAGACTGTTTGATGATCTGAAACATATGAAAAAAATTAGAAAAGGCAAAAACACTTTTTTACATCACTGTCTTTTTAATAACTTGTGATATTCCTGATTGCCACATTCTTTAACTGCTGTCTTCCAACACAGCCTTTTTAAACAGGGATGTATTGGGAAAGAAATTCAGAAAACAATATGCTCTCATGCACAACCCAAACGGCAGGCGGATAAAGAGGATCAGTAAGTGACAGGCAGGCCTTTATGGACTTTTTGGCAGTAAACCAGCTAATCAGATTTTGTCCCAGTACACCTGATGGCCAGTGCGCCACTACCTAAGGACAAATACTTTTACAGATTTTACACTTTTGGCAGGATTGTAGTCTTTATGAGCTGGTATATCAAATAACCATGGTTGGTTTTGTTACAGGGCAGCATGGTGGCACGGTGGTTAGCACTGTTGCTGCACAGCAAGAAGGTCCTGAGTTCAATTCCAACATCAGGCCGGGGTCTTTCTGTGTGGAGTTTGCATGTTCGCCCCGTGTTTGCGTGGGTTCCCTCCGGGTACTCCGGCTTCCTCCCACCGTCCAAAGACATGCAGCTTGTGGGGTTAGGTTAATTGGATAATCCACTAGGTGTGAATGTGCGAGTGAATGCGAGTGTGAATGGTTGTCTGTCCCTGTGTGTTGGCCCTGCGACAGACTGGCGACCTGTCCAGGGTGTACCCAGCCTCTCGCCCTATGACAGCTGGGATAGGCTCCAGCGCCCCCCGCGACCCTGAAAAAGGATAAGCGAAAGCGAATGGATGGATGGATGGATGGATGGATGGATGGTTTTGTTACACTAAACTACATTAAAGTCAGGGAAATATTAAGGTTTGTGTTAAAATTACTACTCTGCCACTAAAGCTCATCGAATGTGGTCCTTCATTTTTGGCAAACAGATATTCTTTTCATGTTGCAAACACACACACGCACTCACACACACACACACACTTCACGTTCCCATTGCTAGTCTTCACATACATATTTAACCTAGTTATACTGCATTCCTTCAGACTGCCAGAGGCTGCGCTTAGAAAAATCAATCTTGTGCATAAGCAGTCACATCACATGTTACCACACATGTTGGTAAGGTACCCTTATTATTATATTCTTTTCTTTCTCCTTGAAGTCTGGTAGGAACTGGGAACATTTCCATTATTATGTTAGTGCCAGAGTAGCAACAGTGATGCAACCTGAATTATTTGTTTTGTTGCATATATCAGCAAAAATGCAATAGAAGCAAAACACATTCAGAGTGCCATCGATTTTAGAATCGGTGTTGTTAAATACTGTAGTCCAGTTGTGTTTGTGTTTAGAAGATACCTCATTTTACTTTATTTTATTTTTACAAAATAGAAAACTACGTAATACTTAAATTGCTGGAGCTCTGTTGCTCTAGTGTGTCTAGACTCTAGCTGCTAGCTGAACGCTTCACTTGCACTGTGTCATGTAATAGAGTTTAGGGCTTACATCACAGTTAGAATTTGGCTACATTTCCCACTGATGCCAACTCATTGGACTTTCTCTTTGAATAGAAAAAAAAAATTAAACAGATAAAAGCAACAAAAACAAATATATCTACTCTTATGGTTAATTTTATATTGAAAGTGATATGATGCGATTCATATGAAGCAAGATGTCACAGATTTCTATAGTTAGATTTTTTAAACCACATATCCAGATATTCAGAGAGAGATCCAGAGAGAAATGGTCACACTGTTTTTAGTTCATGATTCTAAACTTTAATTATCCTACAGTCATGTTAAACAGTTTATTTGACATGGTCCTAGCTTGCTCAAATTGTTTAATCTTTCTGTTTCTACATCAGCATTCGTACTGAAGAAGAAATGCAGCTGAACCCATTTGGTTAAAATTGATGATAAATTACTATAATTAAGAGAGTTAGTATTTGAGTACATGAGTGCATCTTGCTAACAGCAATTACAAATGCAATGTTTTGCTTTGATTTACATGTTTGTTTGAAATGGCTCCCGATGACAGATATTTGGACCTAATAATAACTGTGGAGACAACACGGCTCTTTGTAAATAGCTATTTCTGAGAGGAATCAAATTGAAGTCACGAATTGGACGTTTTTTCCTTTAGCTTCGGATTTAATTAGAAGGCGAAAGCAAAACTCTCTCCCCTATTTTATCTTGGCTATGGTAATATTTCTTGTCTTGGCAGTGTATTATTCAATAATGACAATAATAATAAAACAATAATAATAATAACAACAACATGCATTTTTGCTCAGTACACGCCCCCTCAGTCAGTATCACCTGAATCACATATTAGAGAAACTGGTTTGTGCTGGTTATAACTAGACATTCCTTTTTTATCATAAGTTGTGTTTACAGTTTAATTAACAATACCAGCTGTGGCAGAGGTATACATAAGGCCTAGACATAAAACCCATAGTGCTCCCACTAGATTGTCAGGAGAGGTAGATGAATTGTACAGCAGTACAGGCCTCAAAGCTGCAGGAGGACTGTAAATCTTTCCTACCTTGTTTCAGATTGAGTGCACCAGTGTAGAAGCACATTTTCTGTAAATCTTAAACAGCCTGTGTAAATAATCATTGAAGCAGGGCTCTTACCTTTCTGCAAGCGCATTTAAAGGAGGATCTAGTGATTAACAGAAATAGATAAGTCTGCTTGATTACACATTCTGCTGAATGAACTAACCTTTACATGACTTGCAAGCTCTGAGATTTTTTTTTAGAATAGAATAGAATAGAATAGAATTCAACTTTATTGTCATTGCACATGCACAGGTACAGGGCAACGAAATGCAGTTTTATCTCCATCTAAAAACCCAGAATGGGTGTAACATATTAAAAGGAAGATTTGAAGTAAGAATTAATGGCTTGTAGTAATTTCTTTTTAAATCTGAGGAACAACAGCAACAGTGAGCGTATCAGAAAAGCGTGGCAGGGAGGAGATAGCCAATAGTAAAACGTCTCTCTGAGCAGAAAAGAGAAAATGCAACAGTGTGGTTATTAAAGTTGAATGTCACTGAGCTGCTAATGCAGTGTGGTAACTGCTTTTACGTTCACAGTGTACACTTGGCTTCTGTTATAAATAACAGATTCAGGGGAGACACTGGTTCATGCTCTCATCTGCTCTGTTTTAGGTTTCGTTGCTGATGTTTTGAGTCATTAAACGTATATTCTTATGAGCTACTTTACTTTATTTATTACTTTTGAGAACAACATGTTCAAAGATATTTAACGAAGTAATTTTAATGGCTTTAAATCTTGTTTTGATCTGATGTTTTTATTTTTTCAGGTTGAGTAAAACTTTCTGCTCTTGTTAACCTTGAACAACTCTAACCACTAAAATGTATATTGACAGCTACTCTCTTTGTTTCTTTTGGATGGATCAGTGCAAATTTAATGTTTTCATGTACGTCCTTCTCTCAGGACTTTGAAAGAGCGTGTTAACTCAGTGACTCCCAAGAAATGGTTGAATAATCAGAATAAATGCTATGGCTATGTGGAAAGCCATTTATTAAAACCAATTATTTAACTGTGCTCAGAGAGTCCCTTCCCTGTACATTTCGGCCTAAACAGGCACACAACCTCACACCACCTAGCGATAATGACATCCTCTGTAAACAGCAGTTTAAAATTGCCAATAAAATTTGTCACCATCCTTTCCTCATTCTCTATCTCATTCTTTTGCTCTCTCACTTTCTCCTCTTATAAATTAAGAACGTGAAATGTATAACAATGGCAGGTGCTTGATCGTACGAACCATCTCTCTTCCTCTTGTATTAAACTGATGCTATAAACGATGTATGTCATCATAATAATATCTCTGGTTGTCTGGATAATTTTCAAATTTCAAGGTTTATGATGTTAGCACAGAAAAGACTTACTGTTGTTCTGGTGCCTATTTGCACTTGTTATAATATTGGAGAAGGCCTTAGGCATTATCATTGGGCAGATAAAATATAAGTGTTTCCTTTGAGCAGTATGTGTTTGTGTGCATTTTAGTGTGTGTCCGGACGCATCCTTATGAGCACAGTTTGTGTTCGAAATGAAAAGCTAAACCAGGGGTATAGTATACTGTAAATGTTACACACCCCAACAGTTTCATTTCCAATTACTTGCGGCTGGAGGAGGAGGAGGAGGAGAGAAAACGTTTTAAATGAGGAAAACAAAAGCAGCCAAGGAGGTCTGTGAGTC
Source organism: Neolamprologus multifasciatus (assembly GCF_963576455.1). Lineage (NCBI taxonomy): Eukaryota > Metazoa > Chordata > Actinopteri > Cichliformes > Cichlidae > Neolamprologus > Neolamprologus multifasciatus. Next base: position 21,908,796 of record NC_140445.1, on the reverse strand, counting down.
TTTAGGAAGTTATGCATGATGAGAAATGGAAAGGTTTTAGCGACAGCCTATGTTTAGGGAGCATGACTGTGAAAGGATAATAAAGTGGTAACTTGAGTCATGATATTATCTGACATTCATTTTAAGTAATTTTCAAAAGATTTTTAGCTGTTATTTGTCCCAACGTACATATACATGGGCAGATATTATAGTTCCAAGTCTAATTAAAGTTATCTATTGCCCAGCTATCAGACAGCAGGAAGTGTTGCATCATGTATGTGTCTACTGACCTCCACTGTAGCACTTGATCAAGGAGGGAAGGTGAAGGCACAGATGACTGATTATCCAGATACAACGATACAGTGTCTAGTAGTCAACAGTGCCTGTCATCCGACATGACACTGAAGCTGGATTGATGGAGATAATAGAAATGCTGTGTGAAACCATCCTGAAAACATACCTCTTGCTATTATAAAGGACAAGATGTGTTTGTATGCATGCTGGGAGTAAAAAATGAACGATTTAAATATCTAAACCTGCATTTATGGTATTCAGTATAGAGTATACACTGTATAAAATATGTTTATTAATGAAACAAAGTTTTAGTGTTGTTTTTGGTATTGGTATTGTTGCTTGGTAAATATGTTGCTTGGTATAATAAGTATTTGTTGGCATTTAAACCTTAACTTTATCATTTCTGCCCAAAAGCCAACAGAGAACAATGCTACCATTCACAGCTTGTATTAGATTCAAGTCAATGTTTCTTCTTATATATATTTTTCCTGTCATCCATATCAGTCAGTTTTTCAATGTTGTAATATTTGATAGCCCTGCGAGTGGTCTATCTATCTATCTATCTATCTATCTATCTATCTATCTATCTATCCATCTATCCATCTATCCATCCATCCATCCATCCATCCATCCATCGGGGTCTGGCCATTTTACTTGGCTTTTTTTTTTACATCCAAGTAAACATCGCAAGTGCACTTATAGTTATGTTTTTATATGCTAAACAAGTCCTTCAGTCTCAAAAATATATGTATGCTTGATTGGGTATAAGTGTGCTATATTTTACATTAGTTATAGAAATGGAAAGCTTCTTTGAAGAGCACCTTTCATTTTACTTCTGGATGGATGTGATTGCCCTGAGGAGATACAACAAACGTACATGCTGTCATTGATTAAATAATCTTCTATAGAGGACAGATGAAAATAGAAATGGATGCAGAAAGATGAGAGCAGAGCTAGACTCTAGTGCTAATAAAGTCAAAATGCTCAGCGTACTTGGATTTGAATGAGTAAATATAATGTGCAGATGCAGACCTATGAAATACCTAAGTGCACACACTAAGATTTCACAAATACATGCGTGCAGCTCCATCTCTGGCATCTTCCTGTGTACTCACTGAGTTGAGTGTCTGGAACTCTAATACATTATGCATTAGCCCTCAACACGTCCTTGACCAGGGTTACATAAATTTCACATACATTACAGATGTAATCCATTCTAATGAGCTTAGACTTTATCTACTTGAAAAACACAAGGGAATTAGGACACTCAAGGCAAGATAAATATCATCAAGCTGCATACTTAGCATTTGTTGGTAAAGTTTTAATGTCAGCAAATGTAGGTGTAAAACCATACAGGGTGATTGTATACACGCTGCAGCACACTGCAGTGGCAGCTGGTGATTTTCCTGAATGGGGCAAAAGACATTAAGGACCTTTGCTTACATAGTAGAAATGTTGTTGCCTCATATGCTGAGCTCTGATGTAAGAACTTAAACAACTGTTACTATTATTTGAGTAATTTACTCAATAAATTAACCACACACCTTTGCTCAGCTTGACTAGTTCCTCTCTTTCCCTACAGCACAGAAAGAAGACTTACAAAATAATGTGGAATATACATTAACTCCCATTTTATTTATAACATGATGAAAACATATTTTCAGCTCCTTTCAGTGCTTTTAGGCCAATTTAAAGCAAAGTAAGGATGAAATGTTTTACAGAAAAAGCCTACCGTATAATTGATCTATTGATTCTGTCTTGTTTTCTTTCGATTTTTCATTTAAAGTGTGGAATAAAGTTGGATAGCTTCTATATAATTATTGTGATGAATGCAAACAGTGACAACCTCTGCTACACACTTGTATTTCTACGTGGCCTCTTTACTGACAGTGCTGCCGGTTTCTTGTTAATTCCATTGTTTACGCAGTTTCAATATGACAACTTTACAAATTTATGGGAATAGCATGTCTATCATTTTGTAGCAAAACATTCTCCTGCGGAAGGACTCAAATACTGCCAAAGGCACTGACATCTCCGACACGATACACTCTGGTGTCTATGCCCTTACTGACAAGCGGTATCAATATTGAACATAAAGAGCCATGTTTATACTGTTTATAAATGAGAAAAAGTCCACATGAAAAACACAGGGTTGTGAGTGGTGGTGTAAATCTCATGACTCTGAACCAGACGACATCGACTGTTTGAGCTTTATTTTATTTTATTTTTTTAGCTTACTTTAACTTTTGGGTTTATGTCACAAAATACAACTAAAAGTTAGCACATGTTATGTTAATCAGTAAAACATTAAGATAGAGATCTCATTGTAATGTCTTCTATATACACCTGCACTTTTCCACTGTTGAAGTACTTACCACTTTAAAAAAAAAGCTAAAAACAAGGGTTTAGGCTTAATGGTTAGTGTCTGCATATTTGTATGCACCTACCTGTGTCCTGATCACAAATCTGCTCACAGGGTTCAGTGGTCCTCTGGCCGCAGTAATCCTGGACCCATTGTGTGGATGAATTGGTCTGATAGTAGAGAGTTAGCTTTGCTGGATTTAACCAATTAGAAACATCCAAGAAACTGCCCATGCTCACCACAAAACTACTTCCTGAAAAAAAGAAAAACAAAACAGGAGCCAATTATTTTGCATGAAAAAAAGACAAAAATAAACAAACAAACCACAGAAAAGTAGAACAGATGTGATTGTGTTGTATTTATGCTCTAGGTTCGAGGTTCTATTGCAAAATCAATTGGAAAGTAGCTAAATCTTTTGTTTTCACTGTAATTTCATTTCCCATCTGACCAGACTGAATTTAAATGAGAAAATTAAGACCTATAATGTGTATAGATTGGGTTTTGTTGGTAATTGCAGTAGAGGGGCTAAAAGGGTTTCACGAGTCAATCAGTAAACGCTATGCTTAATGACGCTGACTTACCTTTCTTTCTCACTGCTCTCAGACCAATCGTTAAACTCCAATCACCGAACAAGATTATCTCTAATTGATGCCAATGAGTTTTGGTTCCAAAGGGAGCTGTGAGAAGGCTTTCTGGATTCTTATACAGCTATATTATGGGTCATGGACGGTACATTTGCAGAAGCATTAACAATATTTCTTTGTCCAGGTGAATTCAAAATGTATTAGAACATCTATATATTAAAACAAAACAAAACAAACAGGTTCAGTACAGCTAGATGAACTGCATCAGATGGATGTGGGCAAGTCCTTTGTGCTTCGGTAAAATATACAGCTCATATGAGAATAACAAATAATGTTTCGCCTTTACATTCTGTAACAAACAAAGCAATGACATCCCAAAACTCATCTGTTCTCTCTCTGTTATTTATTTATTTTACCCTTTTAACATTTTGGTTGTTCTGAAGTCCTGACAGAATACACTGCCATTTGTTTCCTCCTACACATAAAAAGTCATCAGCTGCTTCTTTTCATTTGACAGAAAAACACTGCCACAGTACAGTGTGACCAACACAAAGCCTTCAACAAATGTACTTGGTTTTCCCTAAAAATTAAGTACCAAACCATCTGTTAGCATTCAGTCTTATCGAGACCAATGACCTGCATGTTTTTGTCTGTTACATTTGATAGCTTGTCAGATGATCCCACATTGTTTATTGGTTTAAGTGTTTGGCGTAAAACACATTTTGAATCAATCAATGTGTTTTGAACATTTTCAATTAATAAGTGCATAATTCTGTATAAGTGAAAGCAAAATAACCATGGTAACAATCTTCCCTAGATATGAAAGACCGCTGGTGTTCTTGAAAGTAAAGTGTTCAGTACCCAGCAAAATGCCAGAAGCCCAAAATAAATCGCTAAAAGCCTTTACGAGGTCAAAGTGACCAAAGGTAAGCATGACAAGGCCCCTTTCTGCCAGTAGGTCTCATTTACAGTGATACTGGCTGAAGTAAATTCTTCTGCTAACATGCTGAGGAGAGAGCTATTACGCAGCCTTCTCTGAGTCCTGTAAAGAAATCCCACTTGGGGAGTAGCAGCATTGTTCACTTAGCTCTGCATATTATGATTCAAATGCAGAAGAATGGGGAGAAAAAGAAAGCATTGTATATCAGTGTCAATGCAGTAGTCAAAATAATGACAGTAATAATGAATGGGTGCAACAAAAAATTTCACTGACTTATTGACACATATAATTTTGTGTTATTTTTCGTTAATAAGTTGTTTGTGCTTTCCTCTATTGTATACTGCTGTATTATTTCAATTATGTACACAATGTCATGTTTTTGATAATTGAGTGACATGACTGGGTATCTAATTGTTAAGATTCTTTGACAGACAGTCACATTTAAAATATGACTATTTTTGCAAATATAATTAAGGTATTTACACCATGACTCTAAAGTGAATGTCAGGTAACAGAAAAGCAACACTGGAGTAATTAGAGGAAGAACATAAAAACATAAGAATATGTCGGTACACTTAATTCCACTACTAGTTGATTTTGAGCTGCGTATCTCACAACGTTGGCCAAATGATCTGAGTCTTCTTAATCTGCTGCTCCAGTTTTCCTTTCTTGTTACCTGCCTGTAAATAACCTTCTGTTCTCTCTCTATCTATCTCATTTTTTTTCCCATTGGGCTCCCATTAGCTGTAGCCTTAGTGATTATTATAAATGCTTTGTAGTTGTTTTTGTTTACCTTCTACTGTCATGGCAACTGGCTGCTCACATTCAGTTTATTCATCATGCTAATGGCTGATATCACCACCTGACTATTCACCTGCATCGTACCAGCATATATTAGATATAGAGCAACTCATGTCCTTTGTGTCAACTTATAAAGTATATAAGCAGACAGAAGAAACAGAGCATTTTGTCTGTCTGGTTGTACGTTTCCTGAAGTGACTTATAGTTATGTGTTGCTTGCCAGTTGGAATTGTTTTGTTTGTTTATCTCTTGGATTTGTTTGTTTGCTCTGACTGCCTGCCTGCTGCAGACTGTATGCATGCCAGACTACAGGGTTAAGCTGCCTTTTACCACATCTGCTCTGCCTCAGGTGTCTGCTTTTCTGTGTCCGAGTTCCAGCACACACAGTTTGTTTGCAGGGGAAAAACAAAACTAGAATCCTAAAACCCTTATCTTAACTCCTTCAAGGTGTACAGTTTATGTTCACCCTGCAGTAAACAAACATCCAGTATGGAATGCACAACATGACTTTCCTCATCCAATATCTTATTCTGTAGTGGGGCTTAAATGCAGTAGTGAGTGTCGCACTACAGCAAAACTCATGGACTCGGCAAAATTAAAATACATGAGTGCTGGTTTATTATGAATATCTATGATTATTTCATTAAATTCCAAATATGATTTTTGATACCTCGCAGGCTAATCATTAGGCCAAAGGAGAGCTTCAGGGGCATCCAAAAATTTGAGATAATTATTGTGTATAACTTGATATTCCTCACTGCTAGTGGCTGTAGAAGGTCAAAAGGTTACTAAAATAAGTCAATAATCATTCTCCATATTAAATTTGAAAGCGTCCTTGCTGCCAGTCGTAGAGATTTACACAACATTATGTGTGTTATGGAGAGGGAGAAAAAGACAACATTATAGACACTCAAAATAACCATGATTATTTTGTAATACATTTTTTGAGTAATTGCCCCACAAAGTAAGTGGACAAACTTCATTGTTTTTAATACTTTGATGAAAATCCTCGAGTCATTGACAGGCGACAGGTTCCTATGCTGTGCCAAGTCTTTATTGCGGCCATCTTTTGTTGCTGTTTGTAGATGGATATGACAGCCTTACATTTTGTCAGCAGTAACAAAAAAGCATCTTGTTGTAAGCGCCCTGAAACATCAAGCCATCTTTACACGTTGGCAATTATTTGCCTCTTTCCTTGAGTACTTTTCACTTGGCTAGACCTTACTGTGGCTTTTATCTGCTTAATTTGACATGAAATAACAGGAAGCAGCTTTTGTTCATTAAGCAATTACCCAACTACTTTAGAATCTGAAAATAGGGCCCTATGAATAAAAATAGCTAATTTCTAAACAAAATTCATGTGATAATTTTGTTAATCACGTTAAATGAAAACCGATAGTCTGCACTCTAATCACTTCTTGATTCTTTCACTTCATATCCACTGTGGTGGTATACAGAGGGAAAAAACAAACTGCGTCAATGTCAAAATACTCTAACGGTATGTTTATTTTACTGTAGATATCCAATAGTTATAGAATATATATTTTATGTACGCCTCCGTTTTCGTGAAGTGTCCACGGGCACACAAATTCTGAGAGCGTGGGAGGACAAGAAATGAGACCTCAATGGCAGAAATGCCTTTTTGACTGATATGTGAAATCTTTCAGAGACGTAGCAATAATTAGTTAAATTGCCTCAGTTCTTTACTCTCTCTTACTTCACTTAGCTCCTTGTACATATTCAAGTTTTCTCTCTCCTACTAGTAAGGTTTGTTTTGCGGTATCGTGTCAACACACAGACCCAATTTACAATTAGCTCACTGTCAACAAGGAATTTTAAACAGATTAAATAATACTCTAAGCTTTTGCCTGGATCTGTTGCTTACAAACTCCATTTTTGTGAATTTAAACTTCTTTTGTCAACAACAAATGTTTTTGTGTCCCCATGTGAGCAAATAAATTGACAGGAAACGGTATCAACTCCTTATTGACAGAGAAGTTCTTTATATTCGATTTCACTGACTATTTATTTAGTTTTTAATTTTTTTGGCAAGCATACTTTCTGTCTGTGAAGCTACCTTCTAATACAGCAAAAATATATCTTGGAGTTCTTATGTAACATTAGATGAATATGCATTGTTTGTATCAGGCTAACTGAAAAGATAAAAACAATAGGTTAATATTTTAATCTACAGCATGCAGTCACATGAAAAAGGGGCTAAATACTAAAAGCTCAGTTGAAAAACAAAGAATAATAATAGCCATAGTGTGTGCACAATGCTCTTCATCACTTTAATGGCTTTAAATGTCACTCAGTTTTTTGTGGTGATAATAAATCTTTTTTTCTTCCATTGCGAGCTTTCAGCACGTGGGCTTTATTGTTCTGATTTTTGTTCATTTTTCGGTTCTAGAACATGATTTTCTTTTTTGTTGGATGAATGTTCATTTTTTGCACCTTATCAGTCGTGGAAAGGGGGCACTGAAACTGAAAGGCATTGAAATTGAAAACCACAAATCACGGTTGAGGGGGTGGAGAGTTTAATGCAGGCCATGTGAAAACAGAAACGGAGAATGTTGAGCTAGCCCTGGTCCATTAGCTGTTCCTCCTAACAACAAAGACTAAACTAATGACATAATACGTTTCAGTGCTCAACAACAACATGCAACTCGACAGTTATCTCTACAGTACGCTGCTCGACTGACAACTGTAACCAGTTATTGTTGGAAACAAACAAAACAATGAGATGCTATACTATGTGGGATAATGGCTATTATGATAACATGCTCCACAAATCTAGCATATCACTTGTATTAGATGTTTTCAAACTGCTGCTTGGGCTAAATAACCACACTGCGTCTTAGTAACATTTTGATGGGTTTAATGTAAGAATAAGAAATCCTTGCATCTTCATCTCCATGTTTGATTTTAGTATTTGCGGGTTTCCAGTCAGCAAACAGATCTGTGTAAATTGGACCCAGGAGTTCTGTGAGCTGTCAGATCTACTAAGCTTTTCATATTATATCATGTAATTTGAATCAAAATGAAAGAGTGCATACAAACAGTGACGTGTAGTGAAGTCAGTTTCCAGCAAAAGTAAACACTTTTTGATGCTTTACTCGTTAAATGTTCTGCCAAGGTCTAATAAATGCCCTGCACTTACCATCCGCAACAAAATGCTCTGGCACATGGAGGGTGACCTTAACAGTGAGGGGGCAGGAATCCTGCGTAGCATAGACAATGGCAATGACACATGTGCTGATAGTAATCAGTGTCAAGGTGACCTTATTTAGAGGACTGTGTGGATGGCCTGAAGGGAGAGAAAGAGAAAAAAGTAAAGGTAGACAGTTTAACAGTGGCCCTTTTGTTTTTATTAGAGTCTTAAACAGGTGACAGGACCATAATACACACAGCCACACAAATGTTTAACAAAATCATCTCGTTTTGCACTGTCCTTTGCTGAAAAGCCTTGAGAATGCAATTCATTGTACTGCTGATTTATGAATCCAACCCTGTTTCAAGTTGGGCCTGTGTAGATATGACTTGGGTTACCACTGCTTCTGCACACCCCAGAATCATTTGCCAGTATGATATATGATCTTATTGCTACTGACAGGGTTATAGATTGGTTGTTTTGGTTGCCCTTTGGCTCTGTCAGGGCTCTTATTTCCAAGCTAAGGTATAGGAAATGAAATTAGCCGCTTAACCTCTGTCTACAGATATTTATCATGGGAGAGAAGTTGGCATGTTAAACAGAAGCTTACTGGGATGTGTGTAGGATAAGGTGATGATAGAGTAGCTTTGGAAACACTGCTCTAATGCGTTGAACAACCTGAAAATGCACTCTGGTACTTTCTTAAACCAGTCACAAGAAAACATCACGTAATATTTCAGGATCTTCAGGCTTCAGAAATGCGTGAATAGCTTCTAGGAAGGGAGCTTCCCAGTGTGTATCCTGCACTCTGCAGGTTTGTTGCAAAAGTCAATAGAAATGGTACAACTGCTCATGGAAGTCTGTTCTCTGCAGTAGAACTCATCACACTGTTTTGTTCAAATAAATAAATAAATACATTTGTTTATATATTTATTCATTTCAATGCCCAATAGCTTCCACAATGGGAATCGACTAATGCTCTGTGTGCTAGTTAGAGGTATGTTACTACAGTGGGGCAAAAAAGTATTTAGTCAGCCACCGATTGTGCAAGTTCCCCCACTTAAAATGATGACAGAGGTCAGTAATTTGCACCAGAGGTACACTTCAACTGTGAGAGACAGAATGTGAAAAAAAAAATCCATGAATTCACATGGCAGGATTTGTAAAGAATTTATTCGTAAATCAGGGTGGAAAATAAGTATTTGGTCAATAACAAAAATACAACTCAATACTTTGTAACATAACCTTTGTTGGCAATAACAGAGGTCAAACATTTACTATAGGTCTTTACCAGGTTTGCACACACAGTAGCTGGTATTTTGGCCCATTCCTCCATGCAGATCTTCTCAAGAGCAGTGATGTTTTGGGGCTGTCGCCGAGCAACACGGACTTTCAACTCCCGCCACAGATTTTCTATGGGGTTGAGGTCTGGAGACTGGCTAGGCCACTCCAGGACTTTCAAATGCTTCTTACGGAGCCACTCCTTTGTTGCCCGGGCGGTGTGTTTTGGATCATTGTCATGTTGGAAGACCCAGCCTCGTTTCATCTTCAAAGTTCTCACTGATGGAAGGAGGTTTTGGCTCAAAATCTCACAATACTTGGCCCCATTCATTCTGTCCTTAACACGGATCAGTCGTCCTGTCCCCTTGGCAGAAAAACAGCCCCATAGCATGATGTTTCCACCCCCATGCTTCACAGTAGGTATGGTGTTCTTGGGATGCAACTCAGTATTCTTCTTCCTCCAAACACGACGAGTTGAGTTTATACCAAAAAGTTCTACTTTGGTTTCATCTGACCACATGACATTCTCCCAATCCTCTGCTGTATCATCCATGTGCTCTCTGGCAAACTTCAGACGGGCCTGGACATGCACTGGCTTCAGCAGCGGAACACGTCTGGCACTGCGGGATTTGATTCCCTGCCGTTGTAGTGTGTTACTGATGGTGACCTTTGTTACTTTGGTCCCAGCTCTCTGCAGGTCATTCACCAGGTCCCCCCGTGTGGTTCTGGGATCTTTGCTCACCGTTCTCATGATCATTTTGACCCCATGGGATGAGATCTTGCGTGGAGCCCCAGATCGAGGGAGATTATCAGTGGTCTTGTATGTCTTCCATTTTCTGATGATTGCTCCCACAGTTGATTTTTTCACACCAAGCTGCTTGCCTATTGTAGATTCACTCTTCCCAGTCTGGTGCAGGTCTACAATTCTTTTCCTGGTGTCCTTCGAAAGCTCTTTGGTCTTGGCCATGGCGGAGTTTGGAGTCTGACTGGTTGAGGCTGTGGACAGGTGTCTTTTATACAGATGATGAGGTCAAACAGGTGCCATTCATACAGGTAACGAGTGGGGGACAGAAAAGCTTCTTACAGAAGACGTTACAGGTCTGTGAGAGCCAGGGATTTTCCTTGTTTGAGGTGACCAAATACTTATTTTCCACCCTGATTTACGAATAAATTCTTTACAAATCTTACCATGTGAATTCATGGATTTTTTTTTCACATTCTGTCTCTCACAGTTGAAGTGTACCTCTGGTGCAAATTACTGACCTCTGTCATCATTTTAAGTGGGGGAACTTGCACAATCGGTGGCTGACTAAATACTTTTTTGCCCCACTGTACATCATTTAGTACCACTGAAAAACACAGCCGTGTACAATTGTTCTGTGAATGCCAATTTCAGCTTTCCCCATATAACGTTTGACTGATCACATTCGCAGTGTTCAAATGGTCAAACAGACTGAATAAAAACAAAGCAATATCATAGAAAAGAAAGTTTCACCAGTATTCCCCTGTGGAAAGGCACTTTAATCTTGACAGAAGCTCGGAGGTAGTGAAATGCAGCTCAAGGCCAAACAAGGAGACAAAGTTAGGGTAATGGATTGACCCACACCAACTTGCAGGTCTTACTCACTGTGATGGCTTTGTGAAGGGACAGAAACAATGGTTGTCTACAGAAATAGTGGCTGAGCAGCTAATGTCAGTGGGGTGCGGGTGGTGTCACTGGGCTTGTGAAGGGTTCCCTCAATTACTATAAAAGCTTACTGAGTAGACAAAAGCATGCACACTCACGATGGCAAACACTTACATTATGGTCACAAACCAAGCATCCTTTCTGTGCTCAAACACACGCATAAAGTCACATGTAAATTTTAACTGAATGCACAAATACAAGGCGTCCACTAAACTCTTTATGTTTACTCTCATCCACTGTCCATCATCTAATGAAAGAGCTACCTTTTTATACAGGCTGTAACTTTAACACAGGTCATGGCCATGGATTTTATTTTCCTCCAAGCTGTAAGGCCACAAAGACTTGATAATAAAATCTGTCAGAACAAGGTGTCAGTTAAAGTACAGACGCCTTTTCTAGGTCATTTACACTCACAGGCAATTAACCATTTTCAGAACAGTTGTGGTTAATTGCATGTTCACACTGGACCATTCAGTGTTTAAATGTATGTAAACAGGAAATGTAATGGTAGGAAATGAAGTGACAGAAGGCTACAGAGCCAGTTACAGGGGTAGGTTCATTCAATTTGTTCAATTCGTTCTTGTCCTTCATTCCGAAAAACGTTGCAATTATCTAAGACCATATGCACATGCTTGATATCTGAAATCTACCCAGCTGCTGTCTCCAATGTACAGAAAAATAGAGACATTTAATTGGAGAATCCGCTTTTAGATGAATTATATATCTGCAGTTCTATAGAGTTAAGAAGTTTTGTTTGTCTTCAAATCGTACATTTCCTCTATTTTATACTTCTAATAGAAATCACAATTGGAAAAGCAACTAAATTGCTTTTCTAATTACTTTTAGATCCTATTCCCACACCAGAGGGCTTACAACCAAATGAATAAGATTATAAAGTGGTGTGTGATTTATTGTCCTCTTGACCTAGTGTTGTTTAGGTGAACTGCAGACACAGGGTTTAAAAACATCAGGATTTTCATAATTTTTGTCAGCTACTTTATAGATATACACAGACTATGTAATTCACATACACACAAATCCAAACTCTTCACTATCACATATCACTATGGGAGAGGAAGTTGAAAATCATGCATTCAAGTTATGTGACTCAGCTTACATAACTTGAATGCATGATTAGGTCATCACAAAACTCCCATTGACATCAGCTCATATGTCTGCTTTGAATGTCATTGAGCTGTGCTGTGGAACAGCACTCCCATCCCCACTGGGAACATACATGACCCCTTCCTACTTCCAGCTATGCTGACAATTCCGGAAATGACTAGCCTCATTTGACTCAGCTTTAATGTTCTCTCCCATCATTCCCTCTTATATTCAAATGGGATAAGGCTGGCGTTCATTTGTTTTTGTATTATACTCCCTTTTGACTTTAATGTCTTCTCAGCAGTGCGCAGTGGCTAAGAGGGTCTCCTGCTGAGTAAGTTAATGTGTAAAAAATGTACGACTATTATTACAATACACCTGAGTTTCTTCTCACCTTTGCTGCGCCTTCGTCCTCTGTGCTGTTCTGTATAAAACTTCATTTGGTTGTCATCTTCAGGCTCTGATCCCGATTCCCCTTGAGGACCAAACACACCTCCAGCCTCTGGTGGTGAAATGTTAAGACAAACAAAGGCAAAAATAAATCTAATTAGAATCATAATTCAGTTGATTGTTTGTTTTTCAGATAGAGATAATATAATGCAGTCGGGGTACAAGCAGTTATTCAACCTTTGAGTGTTGTGTATATAGAACAGGACATAACATATTTTTACAATATGGACACAATAGTACACAGATTTTTAACTAATCAAATTTCCACTCCTTACCACCTTTGCTGCCTCTCGTGGTTTGATCTGTTGGTAAGTTGTCAAGTGTTAAAAAGTCTTTGGAGCTCAATTTTCTAATCATATTAGGTAAAGTGTGTGCATATTTGCATGTCTGACTCTGAGTTAGAGTGACAGCAAGAGCAGGGCTGTGAGTTAAGAGGCTTTGTTTATTACTGCTTTGGCACTGCAACATCAAAACACACACACACACACACGCACACACGAGGGCTGACACACAGTGATAACAGTCAGGCATTTGCAAAGTGTAAAACCACTGAAGGATAACATAACATAAAATATCTGTAAATGGCTTCAAACTACAGTCTCAAACCAGATTAAAAAATGTCCAGTAGACGGTTTATGTTAAATATCTTTATTATTGTACCACGCACATTCTTTCATGTATCATTTAGGTTTAGTCATAAAAATGATCTTATGCTAATACGATCCAGATTTCCTCATGGTTATACATATGTCTTGCTTGTATTACCCAGAGGATCACAGTGATTACACTTCCTAATCTCCCGGAGTAGAAAAAGAATAAAGGACAGAGTGAAAATCAATGCTTGTGATGGCCATAAATACACATCTAAGAAAAAACGTTTCACTCAATGACTACGAGTTAAAACAAAGACAAAGAACAAAATTAGGATAAGTGCATTATGTCAATACACTTATTTTTATGATACATGAGGACAGCTGATAATGACACAATGACACAAGCATTTACTTTTCTGCAAGAGACAAAAGCTTTATCCCCACAGGAATATGACTTTTAAGTCATTTTCAAGCCTTCATAATTGTTTCATTCCTGGTATATCATTAAGAAAATGCAGTCCAATGTGGATGAAGGGGGTACTTAGAGTAAAATAGTTCTTGGCCAGCATATGGTGACAAATTGATCATTTCGCATAAATCAAGTCAAATGACAGCTCGCTTGTACGTCCCTTACAAAAGTGACCGCAAAATATATATACAAAATTAATTGGATTCATTCCAGTCACAATTTAAGTGTCAGTGTATAAAGTACAAAAGCTTGGTTATTCTGAAAAATTGATGGCTAAGGAAATTGATCAGGGGCTTGGATGCTCTCAATTTAGGGATGTCACATTGTGTGAAGACTAGGTTGGAGGACGGTAAGTTTTTTTTTTTCAGAGTGTAAAGTAAGCAAAAGTGAGCAAAAATAAGTAAGATAATAAACTAACATTATTATGAAGATATGGTGAACTCTTCATAGTGAAAAACAGAATAGAGACCACCCACCACAGGCAAATAAAGAGAAATAAAATAGGCGCAGGAGCAACTCATAAGAAAGTATACAGATCTAACACTGTTTATCATCTTGAAATCTGGTATTTTTTATAAATGTCATTAAGTCCTTATTACAAAAAGGTAGAGAAAAAAAAATCCTTTCTTCCTTGTTCATTGGACACAGTCAGAATTTCAAGGCAAGTGCTGAGCAATGTCAGGTGAAATAGACTCCTTCATTCACTTCATTAACATTATGTTACAGCTCATGAACATTTTCGTGCATCATAAAAGATTTTAGACATGATTAAAAGGTCTATCAAGTCTGTGTAGAAAGCATACACTGAAAGCTGTAATCATTCTTTTGGTCTCATGCACTTAAACAAGTCTAGAGTTGAGTTGGAATTCAAGTATAAGTCTGGTGCTGTTTGGAGAGTGAAGCCAGGGCAATGTGCTGTAAAATTGGTTCTGGATTTATGCATAGTCTTAGAACATGCCCAAAAAGGTGGTGGAGGAAGAAAAGACAGGGAGTATACTGTATTTCAGGTAGGTCTTTTCTCTTACATCTAATGAGGAACAAGTGTAATTTATTGAAAAGTAGTAACACATACTGTCTCTATGCAATATTTATGCATATTATTTAAACCTGTGTATGTCCCCTGGGCCTTAGGTTAAAGCAAGTCAAATTTTAATATATAATCTCTTCTGTTAGTGCATTTATTAAATGCATGAATCTTTTTGCCCACTACACTAATTACATTTTAATATGACTTGGTTTCCACTTGAAATTTAGTGGAGATGCAAATAAAAGATTAGAGACCTTGTTCCAGTGATAAAGGAGAATCTTTAAAGATGTGTCCCAGTCACAACCAAATTTTAGAAATGCATCTGACTCATGACTAGAAATGTTGATGTGTCATTGTGGTGGGTGTAATGCCTTTAAGGTACGTTTTAACACAGTGATGTCCTGTTTAATAGTATTAAATTTATTAATCATATGGTTACTAATCAAACACTGGTGTTACTTGCATAAGTTCTTCAATCTAAATGCATTTTAGGCTCAAGTCGTAAAGTACAAGTTTCTACAGTAGAACCATTGTCGCCATGTTTTTTTCTACCGTATTTAAGTATATCAACTTACCACAAGTCATAGTCTTTGGAGAAATGAGGATAATGTAGTGGTGTGGATTGAATGCATTATAAAAACAGGTGCAGAATAAAAGAGTCTGTGTTTTAATTCTGCCCCTCTACTTATCTTTGTCCTATCCACCCTCACAATTTTAAGGTGAGTGTTTTTTCTTCTTTTTCCACGTGGAGTTCAATGTATGCTATGAAAAAGACCGTCTTGAGGTAATATGCTGAGCATGGCAGGACAGCGGCTTCCTGCCCTGCTTTGCTTAAATCATTGCTGCTTTTTATAGGTGGTACCATAATGTCCCATCTTTGAGCTCTCTGGGGTCATAAAATGCGTGCCTTCTTGGTTGAATGGTTAAAAAGGGCAATATATATTAGAAAGGTGAAGAAAGTGCTGGCCTTTCAGAAGATACGGAAAACATTCCCGGTTATTGGTTTTTTTTTTCTTTTCCTATCGGAACATAGCCTGGGCTCTGCAATGCCCTATACCGTTATTGCTATGAAAGCTGCTTTGGCACTTTGTCATTTATGTCCCATTAAACGAGTCACTCAGTGAAGGCAAACAGGGTCAAAAATGTCTCAGTGTCCTTTAGTTAGAAAGAAAGTTCAGATTATGTAAAGGTGCTTCAGGTCTCCACTAATCTCCTGCTGTTCCCATCTCAACTTTGAATGCCACTTGAAATAATCATTAGAAGAATGAATGTGCTTCCTGCAGTTTTCAGATTTGATTTGGACCTTGAGTAACTTTGAAAAAAGGAAAAAAATGCTTCTTCATAAAAATATCAATTGCCTCACACTGTGAAATCTATCAAATTGACTGTTTGATTAATAATGGACCCTTTACAGAACCAGTTTGCACCATACTGGTTCAGAATCTTTACTTGTAATTTCTGTCAGATTGGGATGGGACTTGTAGTTTCAAATTATCCTCTATTAGTGTTCCCTATAGTAGATCTGACTTAGCAATGTTCATTAATGGCAAAAAAAAAAGATTAGTGCAATTTCACTGTTATTCATGTGAGGTTTATACAATTTTTTGAAACTGGGAGAAATACACACAACTGTGATGAAAAACAGATAGAAAGAAGCAAAATCAGTGGATAAAAGGAAATACTGGTTATAAAGGGACTGTCACTAAAATGTTAATGAATAATCAAGAGACAGGGATTTTCACACTGCATTAGCAGCTCAGTGAACATCAAAATGAATTTCAAGTTGAATAACTGCACAGTCACAACTCTCTGAACTCTCTTTGTTTGGTATTATAAAGTGGTCAGATAGTGCTTTCATTTATTGCCCTTTTTTCCCAACCCTTTGTGAAGTATAATTCCTTTGCACCTTTGGTCTGCTATCAGTCGGATTTTAAAAGACAGCGGAGCAGGTTCTGCTTGCCTGTCAAAACCTTCTTCATTATTTCATAAATACAAACTGTTAAGAGGTTCAGACATGCATACATTTTATTGAGCTTAGTATTTAAAGTGAAATATCAGTTTTTCCCTCAGTTAATATGGATTTTCATGGTTTAAACTGAAATAGCTATTCATACCATTAAGGATGCAGTGACATTGCACTGATCACACAAAGGTGTGCTGACAGGCAAAGTACGTGTGCAATCCAAATGACAGTTGAATAGTGCTTCCAGGCTAAGGCACAGATTTGATAAATAACACACACAACAATATGTCTGAAACAAGGTGCAAAAGTCTTTGAAAATCTGGCCCTTGGCATTTTCTATTTCACTGCTTCTCCTCCTTTTCCACTACACTTCTTCTTTTGTCAGTTCACTTTTTCCTGTTTTCATCTTGCTTTTCTCTCCCTCAGCGGTAATGCCTTCAAAATCAAGTCCCATAAAAACGTCAGCACCCGACACTGTAACTAAACTCCAGCATGACTGTACAACAAATTTCAATTACTCGGGTAGACCAATCTCACTTTTACCACCCATTTCACAGTCCCCGAGTCCATTACATAATTTCCGACGCCTCTCTTTGTCACATCTTCAGTTGGCATGATCTGTTTTCCCTCCATCTGTTTTGCTATAAAAAAAAGAGCATACAACTAGCACACTAATTTTACTCTCAACAAGACATATTTTTCAGCCAATTTTTTATGTATTAAGGTCAAGTTTAAAAAGTTTTATTGTCACAGGCGCAGTAAAACTAAACACATCAGTTCCCATTGAAATTACTGGACAATTAAATTATTATTTTAGCAGTTACCCTTCACAGAAAGCTTATAAAAATTTATCCATTCATCCATCTGATTGTCTGTCCGTCTGTCCCTCAATCAATGGTTTATTTGGGTTTGAGTCCGAGCAGACAAGCCCACATTTCCCTAACCTTGGCCACTTTTCCCAGCTCATCTGGGGGTTCAGTCATTCCCAAGCCAGCCAAGAGATATAATCGCTCCAGTGAGTCCTGGGTCCCAGGGCCTCCTGCGAGTAAGACCAACAAACCACACCAAGGAGGTGTCTAGGAGCAATGACTTAGCTCATAATCCTATCTCTCAGGGAGATCCCTTTGAAGGAAACTCATTTCCGTCACTTGTATCTGTAACCATCTGTCCTTCTGTTGGTCACTACCTAGAGCTCATGACCACCACTGATGGTAAGACGTAAATAGACCAGCAAGTCGACAGCTTTGCTTTTATGCTCAGCTCTCTCTTTCCCATCACAGGTTGGTACAGTGTCCACATCACTGATAACACCACCCCAACCAATTTGTCAGTCTCACGACCCACTCTCCCCTCACTCATCAAAAAGACCCCAAGATACTTAAGCTTCTCCACTTGGGACAGTAACATATCCCAGACTCGACTCTGTTTACAGCTGAGAATCATAGTCTCAGACTTGGAGATGCCAATTCTCATTCTTATTCTCATTTCTCACCAAATCATCTGCAAAAAAGCAAAGATAAAATTCTGAGGACATCAAAGTGAAGACCCTCCACCCCCTGGCTATACCAAGATATTCTGTACATAAAAACTATAAACAGAATTGGTGACAAAGGGCAGTCCTGCCAGAGTTCAACACCCACCATGAGCGAGTATGACTTACTGCCGCAATGAACCAAGCTAATGTTACAGTTCTACAGGAACCAAATGGCCCATAACATCTGGCCAGACACCCCGTACTTCAAAGCACCTTCCACAGAATAACCCGAGGGACATGGATTGCATCCCTTATACAAGTATACAAAACACAGATAGACTGGTTGTGCAAGTCCCACATACCCTCAAATATCCTTGAGAAGATGTAGAGCTGGTCCAGTGTTCAACAACCCGGACAAAAACTCCCTACTGAATCTGAGGTTAAACTAATGGTTGAACTCTCCTCTCCAGTACCCTGCCATAGACATTCCCAGAATGGCCGAGGAATGTGATCCCCCAGTCCCCACCCTCCAATCCCCTTAACTCTTAAACAGGGAAACCACAACCCTAATCGCCTATCCAGAGATACTGCACCAGTGTCCATGCTATGTTGCAGCAATGTGTCAGTCAGGACAGCCAGAACCTTAAGCAATTTTCATGCACCCCAGGGGCCTTGACACTGAGCATGTGTTTACTATATCAGTGACATGACCCCCAGAGCGAGGCAAGTTGTCACCCTTGTCCTTGTTCCATGGTGTCACTAAACTCCTAAGTTTTTGCATTAGCCACTGCCAGAGCTAAACAACATTTGGGCTGCCGGTACTTCTCAGCATCTCAAAAGTCCCACAGGTTCATAAAGGGAGCCTGAGAGCTCTCTTCACCTCTGGTGTCCACCATCTGGTTACAGAAATACATGCATGACAGGTAACAACAGATAGAACATAGAACATGGTCCAGTTGGACTCAATGTGCCAAGTCTTCCTTGGAACGTAATCAAAGCTCTGTTTGAGGTGGGAATTTAAGATTTTGTGGATCAGTGCTGCCTAACTAATTGCTTGGGTACACCAGGTCTGTCCAGCATCTTTACCTGCCACTTTATCCAACTCAGCACCAGGTGGTGATCAGTTCACAGCACCTCTCTTATCAATGTTTCCCGGGCTTGCTCCTGCACACCTGCAAGCCATCCACTCGTCTAAGTCTACGTATTTAGAGTCAGCTGTGCACTTTTGTGCTAGCTCATGAATCATTCTGCTGGATCATTGTTTACTGTGCTTCTGTGTCCTCCTTAGTGTCTTGTTCAAGGACTCAGTCATCCTGTCTGTGAAAATTACCTGCTTTACCTCATGGAACTTTCAGTTCACAGCCAGATAAGATTAGTCATGTCAACACAAACACCTGCTCCTCGCTGGTAAATTGCTCTGTCTTGATTCCCACTCTCCATTGCAAAAACCCACATTCAATCGGATTGCAGCCTGCTTTGAATTTGACTTGTTCTGTTTCAATCCGCTTTTTTAGTCTGGAAAATTCTCATCCACGAAAGAAACACCCTTCGACAATGGTATGAGTTTTCGCATTGCATAGTTTCTACACTCGAGGGCATTCTGCAGCTCCCTTCTTGGCAACATGTGTTTGGAATGCCAGAAACAGAACTATCAGCTGATCCAAGCTGGGCCAGGGCTGATGGTAAATGAGTAATCCACAACTTGTTGTGACAAAAAAACAAGGTTATTTTTAAACTGCACTGTCATATCATTTTAGCAAAGACTCGGACGCAACTTCACATGACAAATGTTGGGAAGGCTGTTTACATTTTATATGTCTAAAAGTCAGATTTTTAAATCACCAAATATCAGTATCAAACATTTTTTTCAACACTTTGAAAGAATACAATACTTTCTTTTTCAAAGTATTATTCATTATCGTTTCTTCACAAAGACACACACACTAATACATATATATATCTTTAGGTAAGTGCGTAGGAAATTTAATATAAATGTGTGAGATTAAGAGAGTTGAAACAGTGATTTGTTTTCATTAAAATGTTAATTTATACATGATAATAAGAAAAATATATTCCTGGCAGTTTACAGAAAAAGGTCAGACTGAGAATAAAAATAAGACTAGTTGATAAACAAAGAAAAGAAAGAAACAGTAGCCATAAACAAAACAATTGTGAGAGAAAAAGAAAGTTAGGTACCACATTTATACGCTTAAGTGAGGTGATTTGGTGTTAAGAAGGTTTAAAGGGAAGAGGGAGAATAAGGGAGACAGTGTGATTAGCAAAAAGCACACTCACATGTGCGTGCGTGCACAGTGGTTTTATAGAGAACAGACAGTCCTGGAGTGAGAATGATTAGCGAGATGAGCAGATACTGGAAAGCAGGGAGGTGAGGTGATGAGTTCAATCTGAACAGTAAAAGCTAATAATCTTCTTCAAGGGATGATGGCACATCACACCCTGGAAGAATGCTCTGATACACTAAACAATACAAGAGAATAAAAGACTTCCACACTAGCAAAAATAGTGACACATTTCTGCTTCTGGAAATGAAAGTGAAAGATTAAGCAAGCAATAAGACTGAACTAAACTGCAGTACTCTTGACATTACCAGGATTCTTTACTTACAGACTTTTTCCTCTGTCTAAACAGTGTCTTTTGCATTTGGTTAACCTTTGGCACAAGCACCAGGTAAAGAAAACTTTTTTTTTCAATTTGCAGTAATACATTTTTTGAGGGAATGGTATTTAGGACCTCTCCACCCTACAGTATATCTTGCATTTGAGAAAGTCTGAAGTAGGACTACACATAACAAAGACACCTAACCCCACACAAAACTGCACCAAACAACCGTACCAGGAAACCTCCCCAACCTTCCATGTGCCTGGGATGTCTCAGAGGGAGGACCTCAAAGACCACCAAATGACCACAGTGAAACCTCCATGCATCCAGTGTGACAAAATACCCATTAAGCGGACCATAAAAACCCAATTAGAATAACAAGACCTACAGTGCATTAATTTAGATCTTCAACTGGCAGTTATAATGCTACTTAATTAATAAAAGAGTCTATGTGGTTATGTCAAAAAAATCTACAGCTGAGTCACAAGTAGAAAAAGACCATCATTTTAATGTACTGGGATTGTGGGCGGAGTCTGATTTTCTAGAGTGCTTGAACTAATAGTGGATGAAAACAATTAAACTTTTATCATGAGAAGACAACAGAGCCTAAATGCTAGGCAAATAACTAGATGTACTACACTAGGGGTTGGCAACCTTTATTATCAAAGAACTATTTCTGAGGAATAAAAAAATAAAACTGCATGCAGCTGAAAAAACAAGTAAAATGAAACAAAACCCCCATTTGATTATTATAATGTTGGTGATATAGCTGATTAAGTTTAAATTAACATATTAGCATTACTAATAGGTGTAAATAATTAAAACACACATGTGACTACTCAGCAGGGGACTATTTATGTTTATTTGATACTTAGACTTTGCCTTTTGATTGCAATAATACAATGTGTTGCTGTAATTATGAATAATAGAAGTAAAATAATAAATTCTGAATTTTTTTCAGACAAAATGGAACTACTATGGATTGAAATGGAAGCAAGGAAAACGTATCTATTAGGTCTACAAGCAATGCGGTTGTGCAGTTGAATCAAATTAAAAGTATGCTTCTTTGTAAATAAATAAATAATATAGCAATCTAACAGCTGTAAAAATCAAAAGTAAAAAAAAGAATATTTAATAAAATAGACAAAGACACGTTTCAATATATTCTGGCTAAAGTTCAGCTGCAGTTCAAGCATACTTGCAAGCCACCAGTGTTGGTGGTAAAAGAAATAAAATGTGTGCATGTACTTTTAAAATGTTTAGTAGGGAGACTCAGAATTTGCCATGATGAAGAAAGATCCATGCTGGCAACTGAGGTTCAACAAAATGAAAAGTTTAAGGCAACATGTGACTCTCATTTAAGTTCAGCTACAGTTCCTCCACTCCCTCCATTGGTCTCTCCAAATGTTCGGTCTCACGCTCCCTCCTCTCCTCCAGCTGTTTGGATATATCTCTATGGCACATCTAGTGTATGTTACTAACTTCCAGAACTATTGGAAGGCTCTATGATCTGCCATCTGTAAAAGACAAAAAGATTCATTGGAGTGAATGGAGATGACATGACTGTTCAATTCAGCGGTTCAGATGGTGGTACTAACAAAAAGACTAGAGGCCAAACTGGAGACGGCAGAGTTAAGGATGTTCAGATTTTCACTGGGAGTGACCAGAATGCACAAGATTAGAAATTAATATATTAGAAGGAAAGCACAAGTTGAGTAGAAAGAAAAAGTTAGAGGCAAGGTTAAAATGGTCTGAACTCATGCAGATGAGGGTTAGTGTGGGTATATCGGACAAAGGTTGTTGGATATGGAGGTGCCAGGGAGGAGGAAAACAGGAAGATCACAGAGAAGATTTATGTGTGCAGACAGTTGGTGTGACAGATGAGGATGCTGTCAATAGGGTGAGATAGACAAAGATGATTTACTGTTGCAAATCCAAAAGGAGTTGTTGTTGCTTCCGGAAAGAAGAGGAAAAATAGGTAAAGGATGTACTGGGTCTTTCTGGTCATAAACTACAAGAAAGCTACGACAGTGCAAAGAAAGCTAAAGAGAACAGTGTATGGAATCTAACTCATTAGTTGAGTAGCCAAACAATGACTTTAAAATATTCTTCCACTTGACAAATTTTCATCAACAGAGATGCATGTACCTGCTCTATATGTTTACAGGGTAGCTTTAAAATGTAATAACAGTATACTATATTATGTGGCAATCCTAACTGACAATATTTAAAAGGTTAAGTGTTGCTTTTCTAGAATACCGTTATACAGACACAGATCAATAAAGACAGTCCTTCACTCTTTCAATGTGAGGGAGCACCAGTTGTGAGAGAAGTGACCTTTAATAGGTCAGGGTACACTTGTCAGTGTTAGTTTAAAAGGAAAAGAAAAGAAGAAGTGAGAGGGGCATAAACAGATGTCAGCACTGTAGCTGATTTACAATAGCTAGGATGAATGGTGACAGGTGTGTAAACAAATACTCTAATTTATACTTTGCAATCGTATGATGCATTTGGCTTCAGTTAGATTCCCGTGACTTTGGGAGCAAGACAAATTGACCTGACTTACTGCTTATGTGTGTACTGTAAGGTACACACTGCACTTTTTTGTGGGTGGATATTGATGCTCTGTGCACAAGAAGTGTGCCTGTGAGTAAGCTGAGCTGACAGAAAAACCAGTCCCCACATGGCTCAACAACTGGCAATCACATTAAGACACAGCTGTATTCAGCAGTTAGACTTTGTAAGACCAGCAAACTAAATATTTTCAGCTCAAACTCAATATAAACTGACATCCACATTCATACAAAAGGGAAAGTATGTAAATCACCATTTATAATGCAAAAGGCAAACACAAATGTAAGAAGTTGCAGTCATTTGATTTAGTTTCACAAGAAAAGACTAAAAGAAACATGTATGTAAGAGGATAAAAACATTATAGTTTATAGCAATTATAGAAATCCCTTGCAAGTTTGATATAGGTTGCATTCATTAAACAAAACTGACTGTTCTTCATTGTTTAAGGATCAGGGAGAAAGGCCTGAGGTGTTCCATCCAGCTACACAGAACCAAGCAAAAGAGATTCAGTTATATAAATTAGAAAATCAGAGAGATAGGAGGGAATCCAGATGGTACAATCTATGATTTAAGCTGTTTGGTTTCAGTCCCAGTCTGTCTATTTTTAAGGAGAAACTGTATGTTGGTAAAGGATGCCCACAGGTAAAGTGATGGTGGGATGATGCTTCTCTCATTCATTTTTCTTGTATCTCTCATTCTCCCACTTTTCTGTTAGCACATTCAAAATACTCCCAATCAATACTGCTCCACTCTGCTGCTGGTGATTGTACCTCTAAGAACTGCACAAACACACACACACACACACACACAAAAAAAAACAAACCCAGGCCTGCTGATAAGTTATTACAGAGGGCATTGCATTATAAGTGCCACTGACACATTTTACAGCCTAAATTTATGAGTTGCTACCTGATAAAATGGAGAGAAAAGACTTGAAAGGGTGGGAGGCTTAACAATGTACCACTTGGCTCTTGCACACAAACGGTTCAGTGTTTGTGCACTCATCTCTATATTTTTTTTAATTGTATCTAACCAGCATCAAGAGCATACCAGCCAATTTAAAGCTAATAAACAAACGGTAATTTGTAAGGAGACCAGTCAGGGAATTTAGAGGTGTTATTATGGAAAAGGTGAGATGGGATTTGAGCTGGGGCTGTGGGCTGAGTAATTTTAGATGAAGGCCCTTGGCAGCTTGCTGTATTCCGATTCCTCGTCTGTTACCGGCAACACAGTGCAGAGCACAGCCATTAAGGTTAAAACATTATTGGCTTGCCACTGTAGCTATCCTAGGATACCCCTTGTTGTCCTTATAATCATCCCTGATAGAATTAACACTTTCATAATAAGTTAAAACTTAGCATACAGCTGATCCAGAATCCAGTGCTCTTAGTTGGTAACCTTAATATAAAGAAAATCATGGGTGGTGGTGGTGCTGGTTTGGGGGGGGGGGGGGTGTCTTGACATTTTTATAGTTCTATAAGGTAAGGGCAATTTTATTCAGATTTTTTAATTAGAAATTGAAAACATATGTCATTTGCTTTAGGTAAACATATTCATGCAAACTTCCATGAAAGCGCTTATTTAGCAGCAAAATAGCCCCAAAAGTCCCAGACTGCTGGAATAAGGCTGAGATCTGAACGCTCACCAATCCATGACTAATGTTTTGGGGTTTTTTTCTAACCAGGTATTCTTTTGCTGCAATGGCAGTGTGTTTATTACTGTCCTGCTGTAGGAAAATAAAAGCCATAACCAATGAGACACTTTCCAGATGATATTATAGATCCAAAAAAAGCTTGAGCAGAGCTTCCACCGTGTTATTCAGATGGCTGTAGATACATACTGTTGTATTTTTCTCAAGACATACGTTATACATAGTGATGACAATTTAAAATAAAAACTTCAGTCAGCTTTTCTCCATTTCCCTTCTTTAAGAATGGGTCTTGACTGCCATTCTTCAAATGAGACCATTTATGATGAGGCTTCAGCAAACAGTATATGGATCAACCGATGGGCCAGATCCAAGTCCTGTGTCAGATCTTCACCGGATTTTTGTCCTATTTCTTAATGATATGACTTTTAGATGCTGTTCATCTGCTGTAGATAGTAGATTCACATTTCTCTGAAAACAGTCAGGCACCGGGCACCTAAAATGAAAGACTTCCAGAAAGCGGAGAGACCCTCTGCTCAAGATCACTTTAAAAAAATGTGTTTCCTTGGAAGTAAAAATACAAGGAAAATATAAAGAAAGGAGGGGTGGCTCAAGACATTTGCGCAGTATTTTATATGTTTGTGATTTTGCTGATCTCTTCAAGCAATTTAGTTACTTTAGTTATATTTAGTTCTTTAGTTTGGGCGATCGTGGCTCAAGAGTTGGGAGTTCGCCTTGTAATCGGAAGGTTGCTGGTTCGGGCCCTGGCTTGGACAGTCTCGGTCGTTGTGTCCTTGGCCAAGACACTTCACCCCTTGCCACCATGCTGCCCCCACTAGTCTATGCTGGGAAAATCGTGAAAGTCTCTTTAAGATATTCTCACAATACAACCACTAAAGGTGTACTGTGAGAACATCCAAACGCTAAATGTAGTTATGAGAAACTCCTGCAAGGTTATATCACTTAAAAAACTTGGACCTTGAAGTGTTCACAAAGCATTACATTTTGAGAGAGGTTAGAGTGTATACAGAACAGAAAAACGTAACTAATCTAGGACTTTTTAAAGTTACTTTAATCAAAAGCAGTATTTGGGGCGATCATGGCTCAAGAGTTGGGCGTTCATCTTGTAATCAGAAGGTTGCCGGTTCGAGCCCGGCTCCGACAGTCTCAGTCGTTGTGTCCTTGGGCAAGACACTTCACCCGTTGCCTACTGGTGGTGGTCAGAGGGCCCGGTGGCGCCAGTGTCCGGCAGCCTCGCCTCTGTCAGTGCGCCCCAGGGTGGCTGTGGCTACAATGTAACTTGCCATCACCAGTGTGTGAATGTGTGCGTGAATGGGTGGATGACTGGATGTGTAAAGCACTTTGGGGTCCTTAGGGACTAGTAAAGCGCTATATAAATACAGGCCATTTACCATTTAGTTACGTAAAAAACAACAACAACAAAACTTCCTTTGTGACTCGCAATAAGTTAAATTAAAGGTCAGAGTAATGCATCTTCAATAATTTCATGATGTGGCCTGATGACATACCAATTTAAAGCAATCCTAAAATAAGCAGGCGAGTAAGAAAGTGAAGCTGTTTAGAGGTGGGAAGTAACAAAGTTACTGATATGAAACAGTTACTGATATGTAACAAATTCTACTTATGAACAGTAACAAATACTTTTTACTGTACATAAGTAGAATTTTCAGATATTTGTACTTTGAATTTAACTGCACACATTTTAAGACAAATATCTCCACTTTCTACTCCTGATATTTTGAAAATAGGCTTGTTACTTTAGGTTTAATGCATGTGAATTGAGTTGGATTTTTTTTCATGTCACTGTGCACCTCAAACTGGTTTGAACCGAAATGAGTGGAACAATAACAATAACAATCCTATTGGTGTATCCATTATTGGTGCTTATCACACAGAGCAAACTGAAATAGGCAAAAAATATAATTTATGCGTCATTTATAGCTCTACACTCAGGGCTTAATGATGAACTGTGGCCAGTGTTTGGTTGGTTGCAACACTTTCGTCAAAGCAACAGAAGGGGAATGAGCAAAAAGGAAGTAGCATTTTTAAAGTGGCAGGTGATTTCAAATGTAGCATTTCTAACTACTCAACAAATCACAGACACACAAACTGTTTCTGTGCAGTTTGTCATACAGTGTTTCAGCTAGCTAGATGTACACAGTTGCTTTATTTCCCAGGGAGAGCAAAGAATGAGTGATAACCACTCAGGGATGTAGGAAAGACATGGCAGGAGAGGAAAAAGAGAGATTATTTTTAGACAGTCATTTTGAAACAGACATTTAGAGCTGACTGTGGTGAAGTTAACATTGATGTTGATCACTGTACGTGGACTGGTGGTGAATGGCTGTGGTGTTCAAGGTCAATGTTAGGTTCCATGAAAGGGCGCAGACAATTACATTTAAGCTAACAGTGCTGATTACATTCACTCACTGAATTCTACCTACATACTAGCTTTATGGTGTCAGTGGCTTGGAAATCAGCCATGGTAGCTCATGTAAAAGTAGCTTATATCTTACTGAATTAAGTTTGCTAAATCCACAAAGAGAAATGAATCTCAGTGAGGCAGCAGCAAAGGTCATCTGCAATTTCTACATGAAGCTCATACTGAAGCTTAAAATCACAACCATAGAAATTCTTTTTTTTTTTTTTTAGAAATGACCAATTTTTTAAAGTGACTTTTTTCCCCACATTACTACAGTACAGTGGTCCCACGTGGTTCACCTTTTGCGGCCTCGCTGTTTTTTGTGTGTAATTTCGCATGGGTTTTTTTTTTGTTTGTTTTGGCTTTACGTACATACATACAGCGCATTGTGTTCTGCTTCCTGATTGGCTGTGACCATTGTCAATCAATCTCGCGCCGTGTCTCCTGTACAGTACAGAGCGCGTTCAGCTTGTCAAATTTACCTAAATCTTCGATCGCTAGCAGTGTGACTCTGAAGTGCTGTACTGTATGTTTGTAAGTTTTCTCCTCAACAATCACAACAATGTCAACGAAACGTTTTATACCGTCAAAGGCAAGCACCTCTCTCTGAGAAAAGTGTGTAAAGTGTGTAGTGAGGGGTTTCACAGCCTTAAAACATCTATAATAATTATAAAAAATAAAGTTGGCTACTTCGCGGATTTCACCTATCACAAGTTATTTTTAGAACGTAACTCCTGCAATAAACGAGGGACCACTGTACAACCAACCCTTGACTATTAATATTCCTGGGTAGGTGTGGAGGCAAAGTCACTCATGTAGGCAAAAACAAATAGAAGTATTTTTCTTCATATTATTTTATATTCCATTTGTTTTTCTCTGCTTCCGTTCTACATAACAGATGTTTAAGCTGTGTGAATTAATTAGAATTATCCATCCATCTTCATCCGCTTTATCCAAGGCCGGGTCGCGGGGGCAGCAGCCTAAGCAAAGAGGCCCAGACCTCCCCAGCCACCTCCTCCAGCTTATCCGGGGGAACACCAAGGCGTTCCCAGGCCAGCCGAGAGATATAATCTCTCCAGCATGTCCTGGGTCTGCCCCGGGGGCCTCCTCCCGGTGGGACATGCCTGGAACACCTCACCCAGGAGGCACCCAGGGGGCATCCTTGTCAGATGCCCGAACCACCTCAGCTGGCTCCTTTCGATGTGGAGCAGCAGCGGCTCTACTCTGAGCCCCCTCTGGCCGAACTTCTCACCCTATCTCTAAGGGAGAGGCCAGCCACCCTTCGGAGGAAACCCATTTCCGCCGCTTGTATTCACGATCTCGTTCTTTCGGTCACTACCCACAGCTCGTGGCCATAGGTGAGGGTAGGGACGTAGATCGACCGTTAAATTGAGAGCTTCGCTTTTACACTCAGCTCCCTCTTCACCACGATGGACCGGTGCAGCGTCTGCATTACTGCAGCTGCAGCCCCAATCCGTCTGTCGATCTCCAGCTCCCTTCTCCCATCACTCACGAACAAGACCCCGAGATACTTGAACTCCTCCACTTGGGGCAGGAACTCATCCCCGACCCGGAGTGGGCACTCCACCCTTTTCCGGCTGAGAACCATGGACTCAGATTTGGAAATGCTGATCCTCATTCCCGCTGCTTCACAATCGGCTGCGAACCGCTCCAGTGCGAGCTGGAGGCCCTCACCCGATGAAGCCAACAGAACCACATCATCCGCAAAAATCAGAGATGAGATTCTGAGGCCACCAAAGCGAAAGCCCTCCGCCACTTGGCTGCGCCTAGAAATCCTGTTCCATAATAAAAATTATGAACAGAACCGGTGACAAAGGGCAGCCCTGGCGGAGCCCATCACCCACCGGGAACAAGTCCGACTTATTGCCGGCAATGCGAACCAAGCTCTTGCAACGGTTGTATAGGGATCGAATGGCCCGTAGCAATGGGCCAGACACCCCATACTCCCGCAACACCTCCCACAGGACACCCCGAGGGACACGGTCGAATACCTTCTCCAAGTCCACAAAACACATGTAGACTGGTTGGGCAAACTCCCATGCACCCTCAAGTATCCTCGAGAGGATAAAGAGCTGGTCCAGTGTTCCGCGACCAGGACGAAAACCGCATTGTTCCTCCTGTATCCGAGGTTCGACTAGCGGACGAACTCTCCTTTCCAGCACCCTGGCATAGACTGCCCCTGATTTCCACGCAGCATTGCAGAGGCATGTCAACCAGGACAGCCCTACAACGTCCAGAGCCTTCAGGAACTCGGGGCGGACCTCATCAACACCAGGGGCTCTGCCACCAAGGAGTTGTTTAACTGCCTCAGTGACCTCGCCCCCGGAAATTGGCGGGTCATTCCCCTCATCCCCAGACTCTGCTTCCTCCTCGGAAGACGTGTCAGTGGGATTAAGGAGGTCCTCGAAGTATTCCTTCCACCGCCTGACAATTTTCTCAGTCGACGTCAGCAGCGCTCCACCAGCACTATACACAGTGCAGGTAGAGCACCGCTTTCCCCTCCTGAGACCCCTGACGGTTTGCCAGAATCTCTTCGAGGCAGTCCGAAAGTCTTTTTCCATGGCCTCTCCGAACTCCTCCCACACCCGAGTTTTTGCTTCAGCCACTGCCCGAGCCGCATTCCGCTTGGCCTGTCGATACCTGTCGGCTGCCTCCGGAGTCCCACAGGCTAACCAAGCCCGATAGGACTACTTCTTCAGCCAGGTGGCTCCCTTCAACTCTGGTGTCCACCATTAGGTTCGGGGATTTCCACCACGGCAGGCACCAACCACCTTGCGGCCGCAGCTCAATGCAGCAGTTTCGGCAATGGAGACGCTGAACATGGTCCATTCGGACTCAATGTCCCCAGTCTCCCTCGGAATGCTGTCGAAGCTCTGCCGGAGGTGTGCGTTGAAGATCTCACGGACTGGGGCCTCTGCTAGTCGTTCCCAGCACACCCTCACTACGCGTTTAGGTGCACCAGGTCTGTCCAGCGTCCTCCCCCGCCACCTGATCCAACTCACCACCAGGTGGTGATCAGTTGACAGCTCAGCCCCTCTCTTTACCCGAGTGTCCAGAACATATGGTCGCAGGTCTGGTAATACGATTACAAAATCAATCATCGACCTACGGCCTAGAGCGTCCTGGTGCCACGTGCACTTATGGACACTCTTATGTTCGAACAAGGTGTTCGTTATGGCCAAACTGTGATAAGCACAGAAGTCCAATAACAAAGCACCACTCGGGATCAGATCAGGTAGGCCGCTCCTCCCAATCACGCCCCTCTAGGTCTCGCTGTCGTTACCCACGTGAGCATTGAAGTCTCCCAGCAGGACAACAGAGTCTCACCTTCCAGCACCCCCCCCCCCCCCCCCCCCCGGGACTCTAAGAAGGCTGGGTACTCCGAACTGCCACTCGGCGCATAAGCGCAGATGACAGTCAGGACCCGATCCCCGACCCTAAGGCGCAGGGAACAAACCCTCTCATCCACCGGGAAAAACCCCAATGTACCGGCAGCAAGCCGAGGGGATATTAGAATACCCATCCCAGCCCGCCGCCTCTCACCAGGGGCAACTCCAGACTGAGACTGGTTCCAGAGCCCAAGCCATGCGTAGAGGTGAGCCCGACTATATCTAGCCGGTACCTCTCAACCTCACGCACTAACTCAGGCTCCTTCCCCACCAGAGAGGTGACATTCCATGTCCCTATTGCCAGTCTTGACAGCCGGGGGCCCCATGGACTAAGGCCCGGCCACCAGACGCTCGCCCTCGGGCACCCTCCCCGGGCCTGGCTCCAGGGCGGGGCCCCGGTAACCCTATCCCGGGCAGGGTAAACTGTTCCCTCGATGTTCTTTTCATAAGGGTCTTCTGAATCGCTCTTTGTCTGGTCCCTCACCCAGGACCAATTTGCCATGGGAGACCCTACCAGGGGGCAAAAGCCCCCAGACAACATAGCCCCTGGGATCCCTGGGACACACAAACCCCTCCACCACGATAAGGTTGCGATTCACGGAGGGAATTAGAATTAGAATTTTGAAATAAAGACTATTGATATGACAGCGGCCGTTCTGTTGGCAGTGTACAAAAAATAGCTCCTGGAAGAGTTGTTACTTTTACACCAATTCCATTTCAGAACTGGTGCTTTTTCACTTTCACTTGAGTAAAGAAGTTGACCCATTTAGAGTATTTTTTTTTTTCAGAACTTCAACTTGAGTGCAAAATGTCTTATACTATTACCACCTCTGCCTGTGGTTTCAAAACCTATGATCTCCATTTGTGTAATTTTATTTGGTTTTCCACCTTCACTTTAACAAGACAGAGCACCCCAAAATTATACAAGTTACTTTCACAGTCAGCAATAGAAAGCTACTGGTCAATTGAGCATGGCGGTTTTTGTTACTACTTTTTATGCATGTGAGGTTTATTTTTTGTGGAGTCTATAAATTATACATAACCTTGATTTGCTAAAGAATATGAACAAAGTCTCTTACGTGTTTTTTCTTTTCTCTCAACAATAAAATACCAGCATAGATAATAAAAAAAAATGCTCACATCCAAAAACAACCTACAACCTGAATATTGATGCTGCTGCTGTAGGCAACATCAAAGAATATCCCCAGACTCTTTGATTCAAACTATCAAAGACTGTGGTTAGTACTAAGTAGTGGTACTGACAGATTATAGCAAAAGGTGGGCTATGAAAACAATACTTTAAAATTTGCTATGAGTAAACTTAGCTTGATCTTTGGCTGCCTTTATTTGGTTAGAAAATGCATTTGAAAATAGACAGGGGCAGTAGTAAATATGTGAACAACATTTCAGGACCTACATCACACCCACAACCCACAAGGGCACATTCGTTAAAGAGAAAGGTCGCTCAGGTTATCGCTTCAGCTCAGGTTTTACCGTGTTTTCTTAACCACCCAGGCAGCCACCAGTAAATGTGGATAAACACATTCAGAACAATACACACAGTCAAATCAGTGATCTTCAACGGATCATTCAGTAACGATATCAATTAACACTTTGCTAAATAAACTCTTAAAATTGCTTCTAAACTGAATGAAATTGTTGTACTCTCCACTGAACTTTATGTTTCTAATGAATACAGCAAAGTACAACAGACTTTCACTACAAGCATTTATTTTTAGGCAATAAACCAAATTACTAAAATTAACCCATTAAACCAGTATCTAACAACAAAGTCAAGAGACATTCAGCTTAACAAATATCATTAGTTTCTCTTCATGGTAAGTAACTCTGAAGCTTAAAACGAGGCAGCAAGGCCTCTGAACCAAGTTAGGGCCTGAGTTGTAAACAGCAGAAAAAACAAAGACAGGGTCTTTGCTGATCATCAACTATAAGTCTGAACTTCATTTAATCTATCATCTTACCCCAGCAAAGATATTTTGTAGCAAATTTCTAATTACTTTGATGATTCTGATCAATATATTGGACATTAATCTGAAATAATATTCTACATTTGCACAGCCCTTTAAAAAAGGACCGGAAAAGCTTACTAATAACTTTTCAGAAACAATGAAGGACATAAAAAATATTTGAAAACTTAATAAGACTTAAAAGTAATATATTTTAATAGACAGTGTTTAAATGACCACCTACAGTATGAATAGAGGATAACTTAGAGAAAAAGGAACTTGGTCAGTTGTGTTGACAGAAAACTGTGTGATATAGGTTGTCTCTCGCTGGGTCTTTCACACAGAAAACACATAGAGTGTTTTGACTTGGCAGTAGATCAGCTGTATGGTGTGCTGTAGAGAAATCCTAGGGGCTGCACACCCACAGCTGTAATCACTGTGTTTTGTCTGCACTGAAGATTGAAGACTACTGAAAGTGGAGCTGAGCACAGAATGAACTCAAGAACCATGGAACACAAACTCTCTCTGTCTTTCTCCCTATGACACACACGCGCGCGCGCGCAGGCAACAGCAGAGAACTACTTTCATGTGCTACTTCAAAGCATCAATTAAACAGAAGAAAACCTAGATAATAACCATAAGGTTATCCTCTTCGTAATGAGCCAAAGTATTCGTTGTGACACATCAAAACACCACACCGCTTCTAGCCAGCACATGGAAATGCATTAACACCACAGTGGGGAATAGAATGTGCCGCGGTGCATGCAAATAAGGGAGGAAGTTTTTAAGGACAAATCTTAATATTTGACGAAACCACAATGTGTTGTGACTTCAAAATGTTTTCAGAATGCTGTCTACATCAGAGCAATGAAGTTTACATACACACGTTCTAGTTCTTACAAACAAAAGTGTCACCCTGTAGACCTACATACAGGCTTTGAAAAGAGTACTAAGGAATGCCTGAGATGCTATTCTCATATATAAATTTCTTGAAATAAAGACGGCTTGTGCCTTTTTTTGTTGTTGGTTTGTTTATTTTTGATATTTTGAGCACTACAGCACGTGTCCACTAGTTCCATCATGTTCAAGAGAAGGCTTCAAACCTGGTGAACTGTCTGTTAAAGCAATATAGTTCACCTGTCTCTTTACACCTATGGAAGAATTCTTCCTTTGGTGGGGTTGCCCTTCAATTAATTGGGGCTGCAAAGGTCCTTTTGAAGAGGTGCCTAGATGAGTTCACCAAATGGTGGCACAACACTGGTAAAAAACAAACAAACAAACAGCTCAGTGTCTATCAGTGTGTTTGGAGACACCAAGTATCTCCAGAGCTCCTCCTTTCCAATCTACTGAAAAAAGAGCATGTATGGTTAGCATGTCTGCTCTTCCTTTTAGACCCGCTATGTACATATTGTCTTGTATTCAGAGAGAGATGCATGAAGAGGAACGTGCAATACATATCAAGGGTTTGTTTATGTATAAATGGGCTCTTTTATCAGAATGGCTTCCAAAATGGAGCGTGGCTTTCCATGTGTCACCTTGTTTTGCTGTGCGTTATTCGCAACTGCCGCAATTCATTAAACATGTCTGCGTAAGACATCTGACTCTGTTCATTCTGCATGAGTTGACCCGGTCACACAAGATTTACTTCACAATACACACCAGAAGTCTGTCTTTGGAGGGAAGGGTAGCAGCTCGCAGCACTTCAATTCCAGGTCATTAGATCCAGTGTTCGTAAGGCATATCCAGCACATCTTAGTAGTATGATGGCTAGTGCATGCAATAAATTTTCTCAGGTGAAAAAAGAGATCATTTGGGTGTATCAGATAATTAACCTTTCTTCATAGCAACACTTCCCCAAACTCAGAAGTCTTAATAGCTTGCACAATGCAAGCATTGAGGTCATTGTGTGTAATACTATTGTCGACTTGTATCTGTGTGAAACATGGTGAAAAGGAGTTTGGCAAAGATGCTTTTAGACAGATTTAAAGTACAAGATAGATCAATTTACTACTACTTACCACTTACCATATAATATTCTAAAAATAAAAAAAAGACAATTTAGATAGCTGCAAGCAAAACACATGTTTTGCTCATCATAATTTTCTGCCATCACCACAAGAGCAAGTAACATTTCAATTAAAGAGAAGTCAAAAGAAAAACTTATCCAGATCAAAGTTTTGGATGCAATTACATTTGTCTGAAATCTGACTAAAATGATGATGGTTTGAGCAATCAGAGTGCAGTTTGCATCATATAACCACTTTCATTGTGCAGAACTGTATTCTTTTTCTTGATATTAGTTATTATTATCTGTAATACATTTCTATTAATGGAAATAGTGATGACTGTGTAACAGGAAAATTTATGCATAAAAAAAAAATCTGAGTCCAGGTATGAGATGGTGCTACAAGAAACTAGGCCAATATGTGCTGACAGGGAAGCAAGAAATGTTGCCACAAAGCAAAATTTCAATATGCAGACTTGTGGATGCCAGTAGAAGAGTAGATGAACAGCTGCAGGGTTTAGCTGAGCTGACACAACTGCTACTATAGTTTTCCACACATTCAGTTACAGTTTTTTTGTAACATCAATCTGAAGCAAGTTAACCAGAGGACTTTGATTAGTCAGCTATAGCCATATTCATCGGACAATCCTGCACTCATGCAACTCGTGTGCCCACAATACTTCGTATTTGGTCTTGTTCCAACCCCAATACAGATTCAGGCAAAAATCTACAATTCACCCTAATGACTGACCATTAATGGCATGCTTTCCCCGCCGTCTCTCAGGTTCCAGTAGAAAATGTGTGCAACTGCTGGAAATTGTTGTGTGTGCTGCTGGTTGTTGATGTCCCACGCATCATATTCTTACAGTACATACTGTTTTTCCTCCCACTCAGACACTGAGGACAAGAGCTTTCCTATTCTGCAGACTAATCAGCTGCGTGTGTTCTCCCTATTAGCATTTTAACTTCCTGAATCTCATGTTACAAATCATCAGTATGGTATAGAAACTGACTATAATGACTGCAGTATCTTATCTAACAGATACAATACTGGGGGGGACAACAAAAAAAAGTGAAAAAAAAAAAGTGAAATCTTTTGCTCTTTTCTTTGTGTAGTGACACAGGGCTCAGGCTCCGGGCTCCAAATATATCGTAAGGATAAAATGAGCCTATAGTCCATAAATTTAAAATGCTTTTGGGAGTTAGGACATATGATTATTCTGACTTGGGAGTGTGCCTCTATGTTTCTTTTAAGAATTGCAGTGATACACAAATCCCTTCAAGTAAAAAACAAAGCAAAAAAATACTTTTTTGTCTTTATTGTTACCACCCATATTCCATGGCAGATAACAATCAACATGAGTGGTCATGTCATTTATGTCAGTGACATTTCCACAAGCTCAGTTTAACCAGCTCTTGTCACTTCTCATCAACTATACTTGGGCTGTATTGTGCTCTACCTGTCTGTCCCACTTAGTTAGATTTGTATATGGATTATTGTATTTGTTGTATTTGTTGCTTTGTATTATATTGCAAGAGATACACCCCAGTGTTCATGTTCATGTTACCTTGCCAAACGTATTAATAGGTGATAATAAAGAAGAAAATAAAGTGTGTGTGTGTGTGTGTGTGTGTGTGTGTGTGTGTGTGTGTGTGTGTGTGTGAAGGCATATGCAAATACACACTGCAGAAAAGAGAATTAATAAAAATTCTAAATATCCAAGTTCAAATAAAAAGTTCTACCAAGCTAAGAAATAGAAAATAGAAAAGCATCTGTCAACCAATCTACTTTCCTTGGTGCTTCTCATTAAATCCGATGTAATTAATTAATTTCCTTATGCGGCACTAACCAATAGATATGACCAATAACAGTTATCAGCAGTTAACCAATAACTGCTGATAGTAAGTGCTTCTTCTATTATCACGTTTGCAATAGTGGCCCATACTTCTACACTTGGGACACTGTTTCACCTCTAATTATATGCTCTTAAAGGAGACTCTTACTATTGACACCAGAGAGGACATCTCTTAATGACGCCCTTCACTCTGTTGAGGCTACATGGATTTAATGGTAAACTTAACCTTTACCTATATTAGAGAGGAGGAAAAAAATAAGTGTTCTTTACTAAGAATATAGACCTCAACCATGTGAATTGAAAGATTATATCTACTACATAAGTAATGCATAACAGCAAAGGAAATGCATGTAGTACATTAGATGCTAACTTTATGGTGATAACTGTCTAGGGTATATGCTAGACCAGTGAATTCCAACCTTTTGGAACAAAAATGTCACCAAAAAACATATTGATAATTTTTCCCCGTGCACCAGCCATAGCGGAATTGGTTCAGTTACCTTTTTTGCTTTCTTCTGATCACGACTCATGCTAGGACCTTCATCTGGGTCGAAATTTTCAGCAGGACCCAGATGAAAGCCCTAATTTTTTCTTTTCAAATATTTATCCATTTATGCGCTGCATTGTCTCACTCATGGCATGACTATTATGTCATTTTTTCTTCGTCTTCTTCTGTTTTACTGGCAGTTGTCAACACATTTAATTAGAGCAGGTAGTTGTAGTGCCCTCTACTGGAAGAGAATGTAATTGTTCTGCCCGTTACTCATGCAGGTCGCTTAGAGCAGCAGTCCCCAACCCCCGGCCCATGGACCGGTCATTTGGTACTGGGCCACAAGAGTTGAGGCTCAAGCGTCAAATTTATGTTTTTTTATCGTTTTTTTTTTGTTTTTATCGTTAATTCGGTTTCCCTGGGTCTTTTCCCGTGTGTTATGAATAAAACTTACTGGTTTTATTTTGTTGTATTTATCCACGACACCTTAAAGGCCGGTCCCTGAAAATATTGTCGGACATAAACTGGTCTGTGGTGCAAAAAAGGTTGGGGACCGCTAGCTTAGAGTACTAATCAGGTGGAACCAGATAATCTTCCAGAGCACACCTGATCATTTCTCACGGCACACCTATGTGTCACAGCAAAGTGGTTGGGAAACACTGCACTAGACTACCTTACTATGCTTATTAGAACCTTTTTCAAATTATTCTTTCTGATAAGAAGCCCTATTTATTTCAGGTAAATTTAAGCTAAATACTGGAGTGAACTTGTTCTTCCAAATCATATTTGATGAAATAAAGCCAAACAAATTATAAACTGACAGAAATGATAATTGATTGAAATATTGACTGTATAGTCAATATTTAAACATGCTACTGCAGAACGTAATCGAAGTGATTCTTATAATGCATAAACAAGTGATGCTATGTTTATGCACTGTAGTGGATAAATGAGAGCCTGATACTGTAGGTTAAATGCATTGTGCATGTGACCTCTATGATGATTATGCTGAAGCAATGAAAGCACCAAAGATGTGAATGCCGAATAATGAACTGAAATCAAAACTGGATAGTCTAGTTATTCTACATAATTTTCTGTGGACAAACTTGTGATTGTGTATGCACAGACACAGATAAATGATTAATGACTACTAATATACTAATATATAGATTATTTGGACTGGAAATTACCCAGAGAACTACAGATGGAATGCACTGGTAATAAACTGTCCTGTGTATCGTTATTGTTAAACAACAAACAAAATGAAGAAATTATCACCCCATCATTATCACTTAGGTCTCAAACTATTAGTATCAAGTGGAAAGGATTAACACATACTGTCCAGTATATAGCGTAAAATGAAAAGGAACATGCAAATCCTCTTGTGGTGTCTGTAGTATGTTTTTAACAAAAACTTCAAATTTTTTAATGACTTTGTGTCCTACCTCTGGTGTGGCTCAGGACCCTGCGGCGGCCTGTTGACGAGCTGTGCATGACATGCTGGTAGTGAGACATGTCTGTTGGCGTGTTGGGAACACGGAAACTGTCCTGGAATCTCTGCATCAAATCCTCGACTGACTCGGTGTTTGGGTCAATGGCTATGAAAAAGAGATGCAAAGTGAAAATGGCAGCCATGACAAAAGGCTTTAAAGTAACACCGTGACAAATGCTCAAGATATTCTAAAGAGATATGCACGGATACAAAAAGCAAAACAAATGTAGCTTGCTTTCTTTTTTGTTTTTTAGGAAAGATGGGGGATTAATGTCTGATATGCATGTAACACTAGGTTGTGTGCCTGTGTTGACACTGTATCAAGAAAAGAAAAGAAAAGACATCTAGTCACTTTTAGTTTCTTAGGGTTTTTTTTTGGTGAGGGGTGTTTTGTTTTGGGGTTTGTTGTTTTTTCCTGGACTTTAAATGATTCCATCAATTCAATATTGCCTCATCTCTACAGGGATCCTGCCAGCGCTTCCCCTGATGGCTCAGTTTCACTCTTCCTGATGAATGACTCCAAAACAACTGGTTGTGGGGAAAGCAGGGAGAACAGAAAGAGCAGGTTTTTTTCTTTACAGATTGAATTTAACAATAGAAAGGACAAACGATTTCTATGACTTGTTCCGATGTCCTGGCTCATTTACAACAACAAAAAAGAGAACAGAAAACATTACGAGTTTAGACTATTTTCCTCTTATTGCTTCCGAAGCACACAAGAAGGTTGAAACTGAAACATTAGATAAACACACACACACATATATATACACACACACACATATACATATATATATATATATATATATATATATATATATATATATGTGTATATATAGATATATGTATATGTATATATATATATATAGATGTATATATATACAGTGGGGCAAAAAAGTATTTAGTCAGCCACCGATTGTGCAAGTTCCCCCACTTAAAATGATGACAGAGGTCAGTAATTTGCACCAGAGGTACACTTTAACTGTGAGAGACAGAATGTGAAAAAAAAATCCATGAATTCACATGGTAGGATTTGTAAAGAATTTATTCGTAAATCAGGGTGGAAAATAAGTATTTGGTCAATAACAAAAATACAACTCAATACTTTGTAACATAACCTTTGTTGGCAATAACAGAGGTCAAACGTTTACTATAGGTCTTTACCAGGTTTGCACACACAGTAGCTGGTATTTTGGCCCATTCCTCCATGCAGATCTTCTAAAGAGCAGTGATGTTTTGGGGCTGTCGCCGAGCAACACGGACTTTCAACTCCCGCCACAGATTTTCTATGGGGTTGAGGTCTGGAGACTGGCTAGGCCACTCCAGGACTTTCAAATGCTTCTTACGGAGCCACTCCTTTGTTGCCCGGGCGGTGTGTTTTGGATCATTGTCATGTTGGAAGACCCAGCCTCGTTTCATCTTCAAAGTTCTCACTGATGGAAGGAGGTTTTGGCTCAAAATCTCACGATACTTGGCCCCATTCATTCTGTCCTTAACACGGATCAGTCGTCCTGTCCCCTTGGCAGAAAAACAGCCCCATAGCATGATGTTTCCACCCCCATGCTTCACAGTAGGTATGGTGTTCTTGGGATGCAACTCAGTATTCTTCTTCCTCCAAACACGACGAGTTGAGTTTATACCAAAAAGTTCTACTTTAGTTTCATCTGACCACATGACATTCTCCCAATCCTCTGCTGTATCATCCATGTGCTCTCTGGCAAACTTCAGACGGGCCTGGACATGCACTGGCTTCAGCAGCGGAACACGTCTGGCACTGTGGGATTTGATTCCCTGCCGTTGTAGTGTGTTACTGATGGTGACCTGTGTTACTTTGGTCCCAGCTCTCTGCAGGTCATTCACCAGGTCCCCCCGTGTGGTTCTGGGATCTTTGCTCACCGTTCTCATGATCATTTTGACCCCACGGGATGAGATCTTGCGTGGAGCCCCAGATCGAGGGAGATTATCAGTGGTCTTGTATGTCTTCCATTTTCTGATGATTGCTCCCACAGTTGATTTTTCACACCAAGCTGCTTGCCTATTGTAGATTCACTCTTCCCAGTCTGGTGCAGGTCTACAATTCTTTTCCTGGTGTCCTTCGAAAGCTCTTTGGTCTTGGCCATGGCGGAGTTTGGAGTCTGACTGGTTGAGGCTGTGGACAGGTGTCTTTTATACAGATGATGAGGTCAAACAGGTGCCATTCATACAGGTAACGAGTGGGGGACAGAAAAGCTTCTTACAGAAGACGTTACAGGTCTGTGAGAGCCAGGGATTTTCCTTGTTTGAGGTGACCAAATACTTATTTTCCACCCTGATTTACAAATAAATTCTTTACAAATCCTACCATGTGAATTCATGGATTTTTTTTTCACATTCTGTCTCTCACAGTTGAAGTGTACCTCTGGTGCAAATTACTGACCTCTGTCATCATTTTAAGTGGGGGAACTTGCACAATCGGTGGCTGACTAAATACTTTTTTGCCCCACTGTGTATATATATATATATATATATATATATATATATTATAATATATAAAGTGTGCTTGTGTGTTATACAATGGTTTTGACACACCTTAGGCCTTCAATATATGCAACATCTAATGATTTCACTGTCTGTAGGCATTAACAGTGGCTGAAAAAGAAATCCTTCAAGGAAAACTGTGAAAACAGCTCTGTCCCCCAACTTACAGTACAGCCAACTCCAAATGATGTGGCCATTCATCACCCCAACTACCAGTACCCCCACCTATCATCATCATCTTTTGATCTGTCAGTCTGGCTCTGAGGTGCACTCTGTCCATGAATAATGGTGATGTGGTGCTCCCAGTCGATGCTCATCATACATGCCAATGAGGAGGCAAAAGCAGAGGAAGAGGGAGATGAAGAAGATGGAGGTTAAGGTGAGGAGGCAGAAGTATTTATACTGATCTTGATTTTAAATGCAACCAGTAGCAGAAGCAATGCAGGTTGCTAGAGAACAAAATACTATCTTTGAATCATATGTATTTGTTTCAAAACATTTGTGGTTAAACTGAGCTGAATATAACTACGCTTTCTAGAAACTACCACATCCCCAAAAAGAGCCTTATGTGTCCTATCTTCAAGCCACCAAGCAGATACACACCCTTGATAAATTACACACAAAGGATTATGTTCATAATGTCCATTTGTTTCAGACACAGCTTTATTCTAGATGAAATACTATTTGGTGTTTCACATAAAAAAATAACGCCATGCAGCATCACCCCTCTGTTAGCTTTGCATATATATTTGTAACTTTATTACTTTGTCTGACACAGTAAACAGCAATAATGAAGTTCACTGGACACAATATCTTTAAGCTCCTTGGCCAGGGTGTTACTTTATTGAGTAATCCAGTGGCTCCCAGTCGTCTTTGAGTCATAAGTATTTATTTCTAAACATGTGTGATTAAACTAAGTTGAATATACTATTATTATTTCACATCAAAATACAACCTGATGCAATAGATAAGAGGAAGAGATAGAGGCATACATGCATTTTGGTTTATGCCCATGCATTTAAATTTAGGTGTTCTTTTTAAATTTCTAGACACCATTCATCCCCAAACAGATCCTTATTTGTGCTCCAGGTTCATGCCAAAAAGCAGATGCAAAGAATTATGTTCATAATCCCATCCAGCTTGTAACAGACAAAACTTTTTTTAAATGTTTGAATAATTATTTGGTCCTTCATATTAAAACAAAACAATACCATGCAGTATTAGCCTGTGCTAGATAATTCCTACTTTTGTGTAACTTTCTTCGGACACAGTAAACAGCAATAATGAAGCACACTGGCCACCGTGTGTTTAAGCTCTTCTGTCTGGTTGTTAGCCTATTTAGTGATCCAATACTTATAAACACGTAATGACAAAAGCAATGTCAATTATGCAGCAGTGTCAGCTGCTACATAACTGATATTAAACATTAATATCGATTATGCAACACATGTACTTTTAACCTAAAATTACAAGAGAAGCAAACACGATGCTGTTGTTCATTGTTTACACACAGCTGTGTGACAAATTAAAGGAAAGCGGGGTACTGGTTGCGGGAACTGCTGTCCCATAAATCAGTTCCTAATCTATCACAGGTTTTTATTTGAGCTGAGCTCTAGTGTCCCATAGATAAGACATCATCTTTCTGGAAGAGACAGCTCTGGTTAGATGTCCCAAAACACAATTTTTAATCATAAAAGCATAAATAAAGCAAATGAATTAAGTAACATTATACAAATAGTTGACCCAAACCACGTCAAGAAAATTTAATCAAAAGCCTCTAGCTATAGTAGTCAAGATACAGCATTGTGTACAGATGAGATCCCAGATGCCCAGAAGGCAGCCAACATGCAGTTGACCTAAAGGTAGCCTAAGGGGGTAAAAAAAAAAGAACTGCAACTTCAGTGTAAGTCTTAGGAAAATGGCAATATTGTATGTATTTGTTAAGAAGAAATATGCACTGA
Organism: Neolamprologus multifasciatus; assembly: GCF_963576455.1. Classification (NCBI taxonomy): domain Eukaryota; kingdom Metazoa; phylum Chordata; class Actinopteri; order Cichliformes; family Cichlidae; genus Neolamprologus; species Neolamprologus multifasciatus. The sequence continues at coordinate 21,865,658 of NC_140445.1, read as the reverse complement.
TAATCAGTGCAGGGGGAAAAAAAAGGTTTTGTTCTGTATATCCGGTTCTTTCAAGTCCACCACTATACTGGACCCCAAAGGTTAAAGTGACCAGATGCATAATAGCCTTAGTGAGCTCCATTAGCTGTGGCATTCATGCTAGTGTTTGGTCCTCATAGTCAGCAAACAAACAACAAGGGCGGGGAATCTGTTATATAGGCTTTGATCTGTCATGACTGAGGAGAAGTTGTGATACCATGTTTAAGGTTAACTGCTTGCATGCATATTTCATGGTTTAAAAGTCTTTATCTGTTTCTTTTTTAGATCCCAAGGGAGAATAAATGTTACAGAATAAAGAATAAATGCTAGGTCAAACAGAAGTGCTTAGAGCCACAGTCTCCTTGAAATAAATTTAATTTGTCTCGAAAGGTTGTCAAGAAAGTTTCTCCTACATTTTCCCCTCGAAGAAACTTACAAAATCTTAAAATAACAATAAAAAAATGTAATTATAAAATTATGGATGTATACTTCAGTATTGTATACAACAGGAATGACAAAAATAGGTTTGCCTGTACTTTTTTCTGTTGTCTTTCTCCAGTATAAGCTCTTCCTATTTTTCGGGTCGCTCTTCATTTCTCATTTCTGTCAGAGAAAACTATCAAGATATTTTATTCTGACATTTGTTTCTGCCTAGACCCCAAGTCCACCGGCTTCTCATTTTGAGTTCAATGTCAGCTAAAGCTCTGTTGCCTCAATTTTCTCCTTTTCATCTCCCTTATCTGCAGTTTCTCCCTTATCAGCGCTGAGTATGTGTTAACAGTGTCTCATAAGCAGCGGATGTCAACAGCATGCTGCCTCAGTCAACTTATTCCTGGTGGTCTCATGATGCCCACTACAAGGCGATAACAATTCTCAATTTTCTGTTATTGTCCGGATGCACAATTCTGCTTGTTTATGGTTTATGCAGGCTTTTGCAAAAGTGTGTATTAGCTGGCATGCAATTGCTTTTGTAAATAAATATTTACAGATAGCTTAACTTCTACCCACTTTTACTTCCAACTTCCTCTTCAGGGAGGAAGTAGTTGCATGGAAAGCAGAGCGGTTTGCACAGAGGGATCTCCAAACCCAGCTTTCACATTTAGACTGGACTTCATATTGATATAATGATAGTGAAGATCACACCAATTATTTTCATTACAGTCACAAAATAGGCTAATTCAAAGCTTGTTAATAAATTACCTTACATACTAGCTGAATGTTAATATCTCAAAGACAGAATCTGTCCTTTTAAACTGCCATGACCATGGAAACTATCTGAGAGGAAAGTGTCTGAAGTGTCCACTCCAAACATACTGCAATCTGCCTGTTTCTCCTCCTCCATCTTCTGCAACTCACATTGTCTGGCTTCCCCTGGGAGCTCATGGTTGAGCAATCCACTAAAATAGGATCGAGGAAGGTAAAATATGCTGCAATTTGCTTTCTGATGGACATGTACTTGGTGTTCTCATTAGGTTGCAGTAAGGTGACAGGAAAGCATCACTACTCAGGCAAAACAAAAAGCGCTTGCATTTGCAAACTATTCAGTGCAAACAGTGTTCATCAACAAATAAGTAAAATCAGTAAAAATAATTAACAAGATTTACTCAGATTGCTTTTTCTTTTGTTGATGGCATTTGGAGTGCTTTTCCAAACCTATTTTTGCAGAAACAAAATTCAACTAGAGTGTTAGATTTTATCTAAATTATTCCATTTTAACATTGACAAATTTGTCAGTAATTACAAAAGAAAGCTAGCAACACGAATTAGTAAAATGTTGGGATCATAACGCAGGTTGAATTGTCATTGTTAACTTAGGACAGATGTTTGATTATTTTATCAAAATATTAAGTAAGGTGAAAATATTTTGAAAATAGTAGAACAAAATAATGGTGGTTGATGTTGTCACAATCACCAGGGCAGATTGCATAAACTAATGTATCATGACATTTTTTTTCCAAGGCAAAACTTGATGGTAAATCAGTAATTTGCAGAAGCAGAGGTTTCTAAAATTGTACCGCTGGGTAAAAATCTGATACAACCATGCCTGTACCTTGACAGAAAATGAAATCCAGCACCAGGAAAGAGAAACATTTGTTCTGTCAGCAAAAAGTGCATTGAAGGATCAGCTCCTCCAACAAGCCAAATGAACAATGACTAGGCCATCTTCCACTAAATTGCTGATACAGCCCATGGGAATTACTGTTTGTGAGAAACTGAAATCTTTAACCATGACTCTTTGTCTATAAATAGTGCTTGACCCTATTTCTCTTAGGCTCAAAAGACATTTCCTCTCTGCGGAAAGTCAGTGAAACACAAGGCAACATTTTCAGGCTTCTCATCCATGTCCCATGCCCTGAGGCAGGTGGTGATAAAGCATGTATTGGAGCTTAGGAGATGGCTTGGGCTCTGTTTCTATACATGCACACTAAATTGTATCTTAGCAGCTGACAATAGGTTGCTTGTCATATTATACCACATTTCAATCCGAACTGCTTGTTATAAAGGTCATTTATAACAAGCGCGTTACGCTGACTTGTCCTGCATAGGCTTAAAGAATCAAACATGAGTTTTCATGAACTGAAATCTGATAGGGCCTCAACATCCACATAACAGAAAACATAACAAACAAATAAAAAAAAAAATAACAGCAACAACAAAAACAAAAATCATGGATAGACCAAAACAATTGTTGTAGTATCTACTTTCAATTCAAGCCTACCTCTTTCACATACATGTTTTAACATCTAGAGTAAGTTATGTATCTTTCCTATTCTTAGCCATCCTGCCTAGAAGCCAAACAGCATTCATATTCACGGAGGCTTGCAGACACAAGGGAAATGACGGGAATATTTGTGTAGATCTTTAGACCCTACAAACCCCTGCCGCTTTAATTTGGAGAAAGTCTGCAGGAAGAAAAGAAGTTGAGAGCCCAAGAAATTAAATTCCTGCAGATTTAAATTTTTTTTATTATGTTTCAGTCTCTTACTCACTTTCTCACATATTTTCTGTGCTTTTACCTCTGACACGCAGACGTACATGCAGACACATGCACATGCACTTCCTCTAGTCACATCTCTATTCCCCTGGTTTTCTCTCATCTTTCACAGCTTGGGGAGCAAATGGGTACAGAGAAGATCAATGGGGGTGAGCGGGATGGTTGTGTGGGGTTGTGGGTAGGGGTTGGATAGGGTAAGGAGTTCACCCTAGCTCTGATTCCCACTGTGATTTAATACATTTGTCACTGTTTCAATATGAACAGTCCAGTGTAGCTGTCTGGGAAAGCCTTCACAGCAGTGCTTCTGGAAGTCTGACATGTACATGAGAGAGAGAGTAAAAGGTTAGACAGAAACAAAGGAAAAGACAAAAGTGTCAGAGAAGACAAGGGATCCAGACATGAATGAAGAATAGCTAAAAGGGAGCCTGAGAAGGGCAGAATAGATATGGGTAGACAATGGTCGCCACTGGTGTTAAAGAAAAAAGAAATGAAGTGATGACTAGAATGAGATGCAGATAAGGGACTCAGTAGGAAGAGCACAGTGGGGTGGAAAAGGGAAGGGATGATAATGATAAGCAAAATATTCAGAGACAAAGACAAATTCAAAAACACAGGGGAATAGCACAAAAAGGGTGAAATCTTCATAGTTAAACAATGCTGAAACTTTGATTTAAACTGTACATTGACGAGAATTAGAAGCCCTTACATCTACTGGGCAGTAATATGTAATAATTATATAAAAATGCCTCAGTTTGTGAGATGAATATGCTTCAGAGGAACAAAATCCATGTTTGACTTTGCCGTTAAGACAATACAAAATGAAAATGTTGTATGTTTAAAGAACATTTGAACATTCTCAACTACTTGAAAACATCTAATGTCCCATCGTTAGACACTTTCCCTTTCTGGTCTTTCCTTCTACTTGCATATTTTAAGGCCTGTGTTGCTTGCAGAGCCAAGAATAAAGTTCTATCTATAGCTTGGTTTTTGCCACGGGCCAGAATAAAATATGAATGTGTCTCCCCGTGCTGCGCCAGCTGAACATTGCAGGCCAGGCTCTGACCTCCAACTGCTCCAGACAGGCTGAACCTCCTGACTGGTAAACAAAACCTGGCTTAAAATAAGATTTTAGATGTCCTTATCCATTATGACACAAGACTCCAAAAAATGTTTGGATAAAGTATTCTGTGAGTAAATGTTTAATAAGTAACAATGCTACAGTCGCATGCAGCCTATTCTCAACAGGAAACACCAACTGAAAAGTTTTTTTTTTTTTTGTGCTCAAGAAAAGCACAGGGCAGACTGAGAGCGGGAAATGATAAGCAAGATAAGACTTAAAGAAATAAATGGTAAATGGCCTGTATTTGTATAGCGCTTTACTTGGTCCTAAGGACCCCAAAGCGCTTTACACTATACACAATCATCCACCCATTCACACACTGGTGACGGCAAGCTACAGTGTAGCCACAGCCGCCCTGGGGTGCACTGACAGAGGCGAGGCTGCCGGAAACTGGCGCCACCGGGCCCTCTGACCACCACCAGTAGACAACGGGTGAAGTGTCTTGCCCAAGGACACAACGACCGAGACTGTTGGAGCCGGGCTCGAACCGGCAACCTTCTGATTACAAGATAAACGCCCAACTCTTGAGCCACGATCGCCCCAAATACTGCTTTTGATTAAAGTAACTTTAAAAAGTCCTAGATTAGTTACGTTTTTCTGTTCTGTATACACTCTAACCTCTCTCAAAATGTACCTCTATAATGCTTTGTGAACACTTCAAGGTCCAAGTTTTTTAAGTGATATAACCTTGGGAGGAGTTTCTCATAACTACATTTAGCGTTTGGATGTTCTCACAGTACACCTTTAGTGGTTGTATTGTGAGAATATCTTAAAGAGACTTTCACGATTTTCCCAGCATAGACTAGTGGGGGCAGCATGGTGGCAAGGTGCTTAACACTGTTGTCTCGCATGTCTCGAGTCCAAAGGCATGCAGCTAGTTGGGATAGGTTAATTGGAAACTGTAAATTGCCCGTGGGTGTGAATATGAGTGTGAATGGTTGTCTGTGTCTGACCTGTCCAGGGTGTACCCTCTAGGCCTTGTGGCAGTCGCGGCAGATGGCTGCCCTCCCTGAGCCTGGTTCTGCCAGATTTTTCTTCCTGTTAAAAGGGAGTTTTCCCTTCCCACTGTTGCCAAAGTGCTTGTCATAGGTGGCTCAGGGGGTTGGGAAGCGTATCTGTAACCGGAAGGTTGCCGGTTCGATCCCTGGGCTCTCTATCCTGGTCGTTGTGTCCTTGGGCAAGACACTTTACCCTACCGCCTACTGGTGTTGGCCAGAGATAGCGCGATATGGCAGCCTCACTTCTGTCAGTCTGCCCCAGGGCAGCTGTGGCTACAACCGTAGCTTGCTTCCACCAGTGTGTGAATGTGAGAGTGAATGAATAGTGGTATTGTAAGGCGCTTTGGGTGCCTTGATAAGCGCTATATAAATCCAATCCATTATTATTATTAATATTAAGCGGTTTGAGGTGACTGTTGTTGTGATTTGACTTGTTTCAAATTGAACTGAATTGAATAGTAACTCCTACCTTACCAGTAACTTTAAAAATTGTCAGAGGACCTCTGAGCAAGGAAAGGACTGACCTATCACCACACTTTTTTCTCTTTCTATTTACAAACAAGTGATGTTTCCACATTTTCTCCACCCGTCTAAACGAAACACCCAGCTTACATCATTAGACATACACACACAATTATGGGCATGCTGAGGTTTGTCACATGGAATGTAAATGGGGCTGGCACCAGAGGAAAGAGGTTAAAGATATTTAACCAGCTTAAAAAACTACAGGCAGATGTTGTTTTATTACAAGAAACTCACAGACCTGTTACAGGTTTAAACGAACTTAAAACACCCGAGTTTCCTAATGTGTTTGCAGCTTGTTATAATTCTAGACAAAGAGGAGTAGCAATCTTAATACATAAAAATGTTAATTTTACAGTACTCGATACAGTTATAGATCCAGAGGGTAGATTTCTAATTATTAAACTATCAATATTGAACAAAAAACTATGTATTGTAAGTATATATGGTCCAAATGTTGATGAACCCTCATTCTTCCACGGATTTTTTAGTGCACTCTCTGAACACCTTGATTGCACACTCATTCTTGGAGGCGACCTCAACCTTGGACTAAATGAAGAAATGGATAGGCTCAACACAACAGGAACTCAGCGCAATTGGCAATCCACAAATATAATCAAACAGTATATGAGCGACTATGGCCTTTGCGATGCATGGCGCTCCCTTCACCCCAACAGTAAGGAATATACTTTCTTCTCACATGTTCATCACTCCTACTCTCGTCTGGATTATGTTTTGGTCAGCAGCTCACTGCTGAGTGACATTTCAGACACTGAGATTCACCCTATAGCTGTCAGCGATCATGCTCCTGTATCTTTAACACTAATACACAAGAATAATACTACGCCAAGTAAAAACTGGAGATTTAACACATCACTACTTAAAGATGAAGACTTTATTAAATATTTTAAAAAGGAATGGACTTCATATTTAGACTTTAATGACACTCCCGGAACATCTGCTTCGGTTCTATGGGAAGCAGGAAAAGCTGTGATGAGAGGTAAAATAATTTCTTTCTCATCACACAAAAAGAAAGAAGAAAACAAAAATATTCAGGAATTAGAAAAAACCATCAAATCCTTAGAAGAAGCCTACGCGTTCCACCAAGATCAAGAAATAATGAACAAAATATGCAAAACAAAACTAGAATTAAATGAAATTATTAATAGAAAAACACAATTCCTTGTACAAAGACTTCGCTTGCAGAATTTTGAACACAGTAACAAACCAGGTCGATTTCTAGCAAACCAGTTAAAAATAAATAAAGAAAAAACAACTATATGTGCTACTAAAGATTTATCAGGGAACACAATATATGACCCTGGAAGAATAAACAAGATTTTTAGGGATTTCTATGAAACTTTATATTCACCACAAATAAACCCGTCTAAAAATGAAATTGATTTGTTTCTTGACAACGTAACTCTTCCAAAATTACTAGACAGTCAAGCAATGGCACTGGATTCGCCACTGATGCCAGGTGAACTCCAGGAAGCCCTGATAAGTATGCCCATTAATAAAGCTCCAGGTCCAGACGGCTTTCCTGCAGAATTCTACAAAGAATTCTGGACAACTTTGGCACCAGTATTCCATGGAATGTTGCAGGAAATCAAGAAAAATGGCAGACTACCACCAAATATGAATTCTGCTAACATTAGTCTCCTGCTAAAACCAGGAAAAGACCCTTTATTTCCCTCAAGTTATCGTCCAATATCCCTTATAAATGTAGACCTTAAAATAATCTGCAAAGCTCTCTCAAAGAGATTAGAGAAAATAACCCCCCTCTTAATTCATCCTGACCAAACTGGTTTCATAAAAGGTCGGCACTCCTCAACAAACACTCGTAGATTACTTAATTTAATAGACTACTCATACAATAAAAACATTGAAACCATAATATTATCTCTAGATGCAGAAAAAGCATTTGACAGAGTTAACTGGAAATTTTTATTTGCAACTTTACACAAATTTGGTTTTGGAAACTCTTTCATAAATTGGATTAGAATATTATACAATTCCCCAACAGCTCGTATCAGAACAAATGACCAGACATCCTCCAGCTTTTGTCTCCTGAGAGGCACCAGACAGGGATGCCCACTCTCCCCTTCACTTTTTGCAATTTTTATCGAACCTCTAGCAGCAGCACTTAGACAGGCTACAACAATTAAGGGCATAAAATGTAATAACGTAGAACATAAAATCAGTCTCTATGCGGATGATGTGTTGCTTTTCCTGCAAAACTCACAATTCAACCTCTCTGAGGTAATTACTCTAATAAACTGGTTTTCAAGAGTTTCAGATTATTCAATTAACTGGCCAAAATCTACAGTTCTTCCAATTAACTGCTCCTTCCATAATTCATCTTCTGCCCCACTACAATCTGGAAATATTAAATATTTAGGTATTAATGTTTCTCCTAAGCTTTCAGACTTAACTAAATTAAACCACATCCCACTTCTAAAGAAAGTAGAAGGCGATCTGACTAGATGGAAATCTCTACCCATATCACTCATGGGAAGGGTCGCCACTATAAAAATGATGATCTTGCCAAAAATAAATTACTTATTTTTAATGATCCCTAACAAACCATCACAAGATTGGTTCAGATCTCTGGATTCACATATTTCTAAATTCCTTTGGAAAGATAAACCCCCGCGCATCAGCTTAAAAACGCTACAAAGAACCAAGGATAGAGGAGGATTAGATCTGCCTAATTTTCACCAATACTTCTTAGCCAACAGGCTTCAGTTCATCTCAGAATGGTTAAAATGTACCCTCTTAGATGAGCCCTGGCTAGATGTTGAACAGGCACTATGCAATGATCTAGAGATTTCAGACCTACCATTTATTAGCTCAAACATCAAAAGACATGAATGCTTTAAAAGCATCAACATCAGCTTTTCTCTGACAGCATGGTGGGAGTTTCTAAAAATAACGGAGTCTTCATTAATCCCATGCAAACGTACACCTATCTGGAATAACCCTGACATATTACAAAACAAAAATATGATTAATTTCCCAGAATGGAGTTGTAAAGGAATTAAATACTTAGAACATATATTAGAGGGAACATAATTTATTCCATTTGACAGACTAGTTACACAATATGGGATCAACAAGAAAAGATTTTTAGAATATCAACAAATTAAATCCATAGTAAAAAAAGAAATTTAACCTCAGTCAAGTTGAATTACAAACACCACCAAGTGTGGTTCAATTTCTTACTCTTAAATCCCCCAAAGTATTATCTAAAATATACAGAACACTTTCTAAAATAGATGAATCAATATCCCTTCCTATTGCAAAGTGGGAAGCAGATTTATCAGTCAGCTTAGACCAAAACGTCTGGTCTCAGATTTGCTTAAAAACCTTTAAATTGATTAAAAATCCCAATCTGCAATTAATACAATACAAAATACTGCATAGAGTGCACTATACAGGTCATCGACCTCAGTGAGTGAGTGTTGTTAGGTATGACCCATTGTTTCAAAATCCATCCATCCATCCATCCATCTTCATCCGCTTTATCCGGGGCCGGGTCGCGGGGGCAGCAGCCTAAGCAAAGAGGCCCAGACCTCCCTCTCCCCAGCCACCTCCTCCAGCTCATCCGGGGGAACACCAAGGCGTTCCCAGGCCAGCCGAGAGATATAATCTCTCCAGCGTGTCCTGGGTCTGCCCCGGGGCCTCCTCCCGGTGGGACATGCCTGGAACACCTCACCCAGGAGGCGCCCAGGGGGCATCCTTGTCAGATGCCCAAACCACATCAGCTGGCTCCTTTCGATGTGGAGCAGCAGCGGCTCTACTCTGAGCCCCTCCCGGATGGCCGAACTTCTCACCCTATCTCTAAGGGAGATGCCAGCCACCCTTCGGAGGAAGCTCATTTCCGCCGCTTGTATCCGCGATCTCGTCCTTTCGGTCACTACCCACAGCTCGTGGCCATAGGTGAGGGTAGGGACGTAGATCGACCGGTAAATTGAGAGCTTCGCTTTTACACTCAGCTCCCTCTTCACCACGACGGACCGGTGCAGCGTCTGCATTACTGCAGCTGCAGCCCCAATCCGTCTGTCGATCTCCGGCTCCCTTCTCCCATCACTCACGAACAAGACCCCGAGATACTTGAACTCCTCCACTTGGGGCAGGACCTCATCCCCGACCCAGAGTGGGCACTCCACCCTTTTCCGGCTGAGAACCATGGCCTCAGATTTGGAGGTGCTGATCCTCATTCCCGCTGCTTCACACTCGGCTGCGAACCGCTCCAGTGCGAGCTGGAGGCCCTCACCCGATGAAGCCAACAGAACCACATCATCCGCAAAGATCAGAGATGAGATCCTGAGGCCACCAAAGCGAAAGCCCTCCGCCACTTGGCTGCGCCTAGAAATCCTGTCCATAAAAATTATGAACAGAACCGGTGACAAAGGGCAGCCCTGGCGGAGCCCATCACCCACCGGGAACGAGTCCGACTTATTGCCGGCAATGCGAACCAAGCTCTTGCAACGGTTGTATAGGGATCGAATGGCCCGTAACAAAGGGCCAGACACCCCATACTCCCGCAACACCTCCCACAGGACACCCCGAGGGACACGGTTGAATACCTTCTCCAAGTCCACAAAACACATGTAGACTGGTTGGGCAAACTCCCATGCACCCTCAAGTATCCTCGAGAGGATGAAGAGCTGGTCCAGTGTTCCGCGACCAGGACGAAAACCGCATTGTTCCTCCTGCATCAGAGGTTCGACTAGCGGACGAACTCTCCTTTCCAGCACCCTGGCATAGACTTTCCCGGGGAGGCTGAGGAGTGTGATCCCCCTGTAGTTGGAACACACCCTCCGGTCCCCCTTCTTAAAGATGGGGACCACCACCCCGGTCTGCCAATCCACGGGTACTGCCCCTGATCTCCACGCAACATTGCAGAGGCGTGTCAACCAGGACAGCCCTACAACGTCCAGAGCCTTCAGGAACTCGGGGCGGACCTCATCAACACCAGGGGCTCTGCCACCAAGGAGTTGTTTAACTGCCTCAGTGACCTCGCCCCCGGAAATTGGCGGGTCATTCCCCTCATCCCCAGACTCTGCTTCCTCCTCGGAAGACGTGTCAGTGGGATTAAGGAGGTCCTCGAAGTATTCCTTCCACCGCCTGACAATTTTCTCAGTTGACGTCAGCAGCGCTCCGCCAGCACTATACACAGTGCAGGTAGAGCACCGCTTTCCCCTCCTGAGACGCCTGACGGTTTGCCAGAACCTCTTCGAGGCAGTCCGAAAGTCTTTTTCCATGGCGTCTCCGAACTCCTCCCACACCCGAGTTTTTGCTTCAGCCACTGCCCGAGCCGCATTCCGCTTGGCCTGTCGATACCTGTCGGCTGCCTCCGGAGTCCCACAGGCTAACCAAGCCCGATAGGACTCCTTCTTCAGCCTGGTGGCTCCCTTCACCTCTGGTGTCCACCATTTGGTTCGGGGATTACCACCACGGCAGGCACCAACCACCTTGCGGCCGCAGCTCAATGCAGCAGTTTCGGCAATGGAGGCGCTGAACATGGTCCATTCGGACTCAATGTCCCCCGCCTCCCTCGGAATGCTGTTGAAGCTCTGCCGGAGGTGTGCGTTGAAGATCTCGCGGACTGGGGCCTCTGCTAGTCGTTCCCAGCACACCCTCACTACGCGTTTAGGTGCACCAGGTCTGTCCAGCGTCCTCCCCCGCCACCTGATCCAACTCACCACCAGGTGGTGATCAGTTGACAGCTCAGCCCCTCTCTTTACCCGAGTGTCCAGAACATATGGTCGCAGGTCTGGTGATACGATTACAAAATCGATCATCGACCTACGGCCTAGAGCGTCCTGGTGCCACGTGCACTTATGGACACTCTTATGTTCGAACAAGGTGTTCGTTATGGCCAAACTGTGATTAGCACAGAAGTCCAATAACAAAGCACCGCTCGGGTTCAGATCAGGGAGGCCGTTCCTCCCAATCACGCCCCTCCAGGTCTCGCTGTCGTTACCCACGTGAGTATTGAAGTCTCCCAGCAGGACAACAGAGTCTCCAGGTGGAGCACCTTCCAGCACCCCCCCCAGGGACTCTAAGAAGGCTGGGTACTCCGAACTGCCACTCGGCGCATAAGCACAGATGACAGTCAGGACCCGTTCCCGACCCTAATGCGCAGGGAACAAACCCTCTCGTCCACCGGGAAAAACCCCAACGTACCGGCAGCAAGCCGAGGGGATATTAGAATACCCACCCCAGCCCGCCGCCTCTCACCAGGGGCAACTCCAGACTGAGACAGAGTCCAGCCCCTCTCCAGGAGACTGGTACCAGAGCCCAAGCCGTGCGTAGAGGTGAGCCCGACTATATCTAGCCGGTACCTCTCAACCTCACGCACTAACTCAGGCTCCTTCCCCACCAGAGAGGTGACATTCCATGTCCCTATTGCCAGTCTTGGCAGCCGGGGGTCAGTCCGCCAGGGCCTCCGCTCCTGGCTGCCACCCGGCACACAATGCACCCGACCCCTATGGCGCCTCCTGCGGGTGGTGGGCCTGCGGGAGGATGGGCCCATGTCTCCTCTTCGGGCTGTGCCCGGCCGGGCCCCATGGACTAAGGCCCGGCCACCAGACGCTCGCCCTCGGGCACCCTCCCCGGGCCTGGCTCCAGGGCGGGGCCCCGGTAACCCTATCCCGGGCAGGGTAAACTGTTCCCTCGGTGTTTTTTTCATAAGGGTCTTTTGAATCGCTCTTTGTCTGGTCCCTCACCCAGGACCAATTTGCCATGGGAGACCCTACCAGGGGGCAAAAGCCCCCAGACAACATAGCCCCTGGGATCCCTGGGACACACAAACCCCTCCACCACGATAAGGTTGCGATTCACGGAGGAGTGTTTATATATATGTTTATATATGTTTCAAAATGTGTTTGTTTAAAACAAAAGAAAGAAAGAAAGAAAGAAAGAAAGAAGGAAAAGCACTCTTTCTTATGTCGTAGTATAATGGATATGGTTTGTGAAACAGATAGGCCTAAACTTTGTATTTATTCTCTGTTAATAAAGTAAGTAATTATGAATCCTACTTTATGTATGTCTACAAAAGGCTTTTACACTGTTCTAATCGCGTTCTGGGATAACGTTTAATGGCTAACATGGGACCACCTGTTAGAGGTCATGGAGCATGCAAGTGACACTGTGACTACTGTTATTGTTGTAGAAGGCATTAGGCTGATAGCCAGTCTAACATTAACGTAAAAGTCCATAATTTGATTGTGTGTGTAGAGCCCTGTTGTTTCTGGCTTTTGGAGAATGAAGAGATCGTTTTGTGTGTGCATTATGAATCCAACATAGTGAAATATACTTGTGTTGTAACTTTAAATAGAATATAGAGACAAACTGTTCCAGGGTTAACCCCACTTTCTGTGTAGATCTCTTGTGTTATTTTTCATATTTAGAACATCTTTATAGTAAACATAATGGTTCTAATATAATCACAAAACCATTAACTCTGGATATGTTCAATTGCCATACTATTATTCTTTTTTTATGATTATTAATGACACCCAGTGATTGCACAGTCAGGCAGTGATGGGGTGTCTCCATGGTAAAATGATGTTTAACTTTTGACAGTTTCCAAAGACAATGAATATTAGCAATTATTTCCAGATCTTGCCTGAGAGTTGCTAAGAAATTTCCAGCACATGTAGGAGCGGAAATGAAGCAGAAAAAACATTATGCAAATATAATTATGATAGGGTGCCAATTTATCACACACTCAGATAATTTATCACACCCAGAAACAATTCAGTTAATTTAATATGCTGCAAGCAATAGTATTCCACCAAGTGCATATTGACCAAAGGCAGGCTGAGGAGAACAGCTGCAGTTCTGGATTTGTCTCCAATAAGCTAAAATGGAGTACCTGTTTATTTACCATTTTAAAAAAGAGGTACATACAGAAGATTTAAGGTTATTTTAAGGTTATATCCTAAAACTTTCACAACTTGATCTTTCACACTGGAATAAATTTCTTAAATAATTAGTGTTTATTGTTTTGCAGATCTGAATCCCATTTAAGAAATGTATTCTTAAAAATGCATTTTAGAAATGTATTTCTGACCTAAGTTGTAATTTCAAATATTATATGAATTATTTAAGATTAGGATTTTAGTGTCTGTTATGCTATTTTTACATTTATTTTCCTACTTTGTTTTTTTTTTTTTTTCTATTTCCTTACCTATAATTTTAATGGACAGACTGTTGGGAATCATGGCAGCACAGAAACATATTGATGGCTGTGGGTGACCAGCCTTAACCACATTTCAAAAGAGTCTCATAAAGATGGCTCACGAGATGGCATGTGATCGACCACCATGTATTGATTTAGTGCTTACAAACTCATTTCTGCAGGCATTTTTTTTTTGTCTGGCCCTGACAAAGGCTTCATGTTGGATCAGATTACTAAGGCTTCATTTCTCAATGACTTGCTATACACGGATTTACTGGTTGCTAGTTCCTTATTTTTTCTTTGCTGCTCAAAATGATCTCATCAGCTGCTGCACTGTGCATGGGGGGATTTGCTCATCTTGTGCTCCTCTGAAACTTCCTTACTAAACAATGCACCAGAAATTGTAGGAGACTGATGAATCTGACACAGGCCTTTTTCACACTGGAGTGGGCAAGAATGACTAGTTTTTTAATCTAGCCTAGAGCTCAAAAATCTCATTTCAGTACACATTTATTGGATTTTTTGACTTACAAAATCTTAGTCTTTGAACATGTGCATCCTTAATCTTCATTATGGGATGTTTTTGTAGACTTGAACATGCTATAGTGTGCTTTATATTGTATGTGTTTGTTGAAATACGTCACATTCATCTTACTGTGATAAATTCACATCATTAACAACACACAGCTTTACTGCTTTCTGTGGATGGGGGATAGGAAGAATGTGAAGTCTTGTCATGATTCCCATCTATTTATCACGAGGAAGGAGAGCGAGCTTGAATCAGTATTAATCAAAACATTACCCCAAGGTAGCTTGACTGTGCCAAGCTGGCATCCATTTCCCATTAATGATGTCACATTAGTGATCTGAAGCCCGACACTAGATTATTACTCTGAGTTCAATTAAGGCTCAGTAAACACTTAATAACTTTGGCAGTGAATATGGAGTTGTTGATGACAATAATAACAATACTTCCTTTTTTTCCCTTTTAAATCCTACTTGGTTTCAAGCGGGTGAGTGCAGCCCCAATAATGAAGGACTTTAAGAATGCACAGTTAAGACTATATGTGAAATAAATATCAAACAAAGTTTTTGCCAGACTTTACCTAGTTATTACTGCAATAAGTAACAAAGACCCACATGCCTATATGATTCAACGCTGCTTTCCTTGAGGACACTGAGAAGTCTTTGATACAGTTATATATTTTGCTAGATGTTTTCTGGTCCTGTGTTCTTGCTATAGAAAAAAAAAAGTGGGAAAAGAAACATTAACGTACAGATCCATTATTCTTGGAAGAAATGTGCTTTTACTCAGATTGGGGGTAGCTGCTCCATAGGGGGCAGGGAACTTAAAAATCTACTGTAGCAGCAGGATCTTCTGTCTAAATGCATTCTTCTCTTTTGTCTATTTTAAGCAAAACTTAGCCACATATCTGAAGTTGTAAAATCTAAGTATCATCCCAATGATTCTCAGTGGGTTACATGTGCTGTCCAAGGCTTCATCAGTGTTTACAACATGAAATAAATACAAAGTAATTCCATTCAGCAGTTTTTGCAAGCAACATAACTTCACTAAAAGGAATAAAAGGCCCAACAGGAAGTAATATGGACTATTAAACCATAATAGAATCTTCAATTTGCGTTTAATGTTTCTTTTTGCTAATGAGTTAGATCCCATTACTAGTGAAAACTGATATAAAGCTATATTCTTAACATCTGACTAGCAGCATTGTACTTGCCTTAAAATTAAGCTTCAGCTATTTTAAGACCATTTTTTTTTTTGTTATATCAGAAATTATGTTCTGCTTTTTATCCACCAAGGAGGCAAAGCCTTAACCGGCGAAGCTATGTTGACAGTTTTGTTTGCCTGTTTGTGTGCTATCTCACTGTCAGATTAAACAAAACTAAAAAATATGAAAGAAAATGAATAAAGAAAACTTCCACGCCTAATTTAATGAAAATGGAAGAAAGGAAGAAATCAATACAATGTTTTGAATCTGGACACTCATGTTTAGTATATTACCATTATGCATGCCCATCCAGTGTGCCAAATGTAATCATTTGAATCCACATAATGCATTTTGCCAATCACAAATGTGTTAATGTAGAATTTGTAGCAGTGATATGCGTCATGAGAACACATTTTTATCTCCAATACAAAATTCTCCTGTGGTGTCTAAGACATCTTAAAACATTTTAATGGTTTTGTTTAAGGACTCGTGCCATGCTAGGGAAATATTGGGGTCTGACTTAAAGCACAGAAAATATAGAGCTACTTAACCCTTTAAGACCTACCGTAGAACCAAGTCCGCCAGAGCTTATATCATATTTTTACATGCTGTAGTGCCATTTTTGGGAGCATTTCAAGTTGCTATACATCAATACAACCATTACAACCTAAATTTTAATAATATGTATGAATTAAGTGCATAGTAATTACATAAATTGCAAAAAAGTGCAATAAACTACAAAAAAATTGAAAATCGTTTTAGTTTTTTTAACATATATTTCTAGTTAGAGAAATTTAAGAGGTTTATCCCTCAAAACTATAAATACAAAAATATCAAAATAATATGCATCAAAATAAACTATTTCCAGCAGTGCAATATGAGTTCTAAGCATCCCAGAAACGACACAGAAAGTCATAAAGTCAAACATAACTTTTAAAAACACCAGTATAGGATCATGAGGCCCTGATGGTAAAAAACGACATTTCCGCGAAAATGACGTCACTTCCGGTTTCGGGCAGGTCTTGGCGGACATGCGATAGTTTGCGCTGACGTCTATTCCAACGTAGGAAGTGTTACAAACAGCTGATCGGATCGGCAAAGCGTGTTTCTGGAATATTATGTTTTTGTTGCTGCAAGTGCTTTTTATGCAGTTTTTGCAAAGCTATATGTGAAAGGAAACTGTGACCTAGGACAAGCTGATGGCATAAGATGTAAGTACAACTTCTCCGGTTTCATATGCAAAAAAAAGTATTGCGCTAGCTCACGTGGTTGCAGATCTACCGGGATTTTAAAATAGTTACGCAAAACGGAGCGTGCCCGCTCTGACCGGTTTTAAAGGGTTAAAACACAGGTTTGTTTGAAACTGCTATACTTTATGACTATAAATCCACGTCCTCTTTTTGTAGATATCCTTTCCAAAAATGTAAGGTGATCAACGATAACAAAAAATATTATTTACTCTAAACTTTAGTTACCCTCTCGCCATAGACATTGATACAAGCTTTTCTATAAAAAACACAAGTTTGTTTTGTTCTTTTAGTTATTGCATTCAGTCAGAGAATAATGTGACCTTGAAAGTTACTTTCAAATTAAGTGAGAAACATTACTACCAGCAGCAGGAAAAACAAACCAAAAAAAAAAAAAAACGAGCCTGTTACTGCACTGTTCATGGATGAACCAGTGAGGTGAATGCATTCTGCTGCTTACCTCTGCTCCAGAATGTGTGCTAGATAGGACTAACAAGAGTCATTTTAAATGGAAATTGAATGGATTTGCTTGTTATTAATGTGAAGACCGGTGGCCCCATCCCAGATGCCCTCAGGGCTGTGTTGGCAGAGCAGCGGTGTGAGTCCTAGGCCAGTCACGGAATATCTGAAGTAGTTAGTCACTCCTTGGACTTCTAATGCATTTGGTTTTGGGGAAATTATATTCTGAGAATAAAGCTTTTGTGGTTTTAATCTTGTATGTTTGCATATAGACACATTAAAGGTTAATGCATGAGTCAACAAACTAGTTGGGCCATTGAAGAAAATGAAAACATGCAAGGGCTAGGTTAATAAGTACATGGCAAATTCTGTGAATACAAGTAGTAGACTAAATTTTAATTAATCTATTAAATTATACACATAGTGCAGCCAAAACCCAATAAACAATGCCAGCCACAAAGAACTTCACTATGCTTTTATGGTTGACAGTAATGAATCACAGTACAATCACATAACCCTTTGTCCTCTAGACAGACATATTGAGCCTGTAGGCTTGGGCTATTTTATCCCACTGGGAGGTAGTTGTTGACCATCCAAAACAAAGTATTAGTCACATTAGCAATTTATCACCGTCCACCATTAGCTCATTTTCCTGTCAGTCTCTCTACTAAATACAAAGAACAGTGCACTTCAAGTCAGTTGTTTCTGAGAGAGTAATTTCTCAGAAACAACATTTAAATCTAAGACTATGGAAGATTTCGAATAAGTTTAGTTTTATTCTTCAAATCTTAACCAAGTCAGTATGCATCACACATTAAATCATGGCCAACAATAAATAAATCATAAATAATTGTTGCATCACTACAAAGTCAAATTTGTTTTATTTGTATTAGTGAGGCTGTGTATTTAGACAGCAAATCTGAATTAAGTTTGATTCATGAATTTCATCCATTTACATTGCCACATAAAATGCAGTAAAATAAAAATATTGAAATTAAAGAACACAAAAACAACACTTTTAACCTCCTGTCAATTTATTTTAAGAATTCGATATTACTGAAAGACTGCATTCATAAATTACAACTTTGATAATTTTTTTGATAACAACAAATTTACAAAAGAAACACCTGCTTGGTATGGGTGTTTATGGATAAGGGCTGCTTTATTTGAGACCACATATATGAGATTTAAAAGAGACTGAGAGAAGAGGATGAATTGCTAGCCCAGTACACTAAAAATGTCAAGGATAAATAAATAGAGGTAGATCTTAATTTTAAATTGGTCACTTTTATGGATGAATCATGTCATCATGTCTTTAAATTTCTGTAGCTGAAAGGTTAATAGCTCGTGAATCTGTCTCTATAGTTAATCCAAGGAATTCAAAGAACTGGAGATTAAATTGATGTAAATGTGAATATGGCCATTTTTGTCTGAAAGTACTATATCCTAGAGTTTTGCAATTACAGTGAGTTCAGATCAGTGGTTTGTTCAAAACTCTAGACATAATGATATTTTATCATCTTATTATTTTTTCCTCTATAAAAAACAAATGCTGAAACTGCATCAAACAACAGGTTTTCCATAGATTTCCCTTCTATAAATGTTTTTTAAACATAGACCAGTACTTAAATAGGATGATTTAAACTCAGAAAATTAAAATATCCATCAACTTCATAATTCTGAGCATTTTTAGCATGTTAATTGATTTAAATTTGTGATTCAGTACAAAACAAATAACCAAGGAATCCTACAATTAGTTATTGCGGTCCAACAGAGAAGGTTTGTGAGGGTACTGTAAACAAATTCTTTATGCATAGCTTGAAATTACGATGTTTGCAGTGGAGTTTTAAATTTTATTCCCTAAAAAAGTTTTATCATTACTTTATATGAATCATATTTATCTTGGTCAAAGTGGAGACCCATGACTCTTTTTACCAGGGATTAAAAAGCCGCCCACTGACACAAGTCAGCATTTAATTGATGTGACAAGTGGCCTCTGTCGCTTGACCTTCACAAATGATGTTAAATGACAGTACATTAGATTTGAACTTGATACATATAGTAGCTGAATGGCGGATATGACAGCCAAGAAGCAGCAGTGTATGTTTGAGACTGTGGCTTCCTTATTTTAGTAGGAAACAGTAGGACCAACTTAAAGATAGTATCGTTGCGAATGTTAGATGATGGCAGGAATCATACAAAACTACTTATTTTTCTAAAAAAATATAAGCAGTACATGCTGTGAAATCAACAACATGGGTGGGCTGGCCTAAGCCAAGTGAAATGTCCATGCTGAGTAATCTAAGCACCTGGCACAGAGACACTCCATGGATGTACAAAACATGGTCATAAAAGCAGCACAGCTACCACTGAGCACGACACATTTCCTATAACACCTGCCATTTCTTTTTTAGTATGTTGCTCACAGCTGCACGATAGGAACAAAACCAACATCATGCAGTTAATATGACAGGGATCCCATAAATCTTAATTTCATGCGTGCAGTGTTCATATTTCCATAATTCTAATTTCATTTTCAATGAGAATGTCTTTCAGACAACCAACCTACCTCGTTTGTCAAAATTATGCTTAATATCGTCTTCTTTGCACATCATATCTGGATGTCCTTGGATGCCAACTCCATAGTCATCTAGGACCTTCCCATCACTAAGCTTGTTGTGGATCTGGTTGGGTGTGGAGTTAAGTGAGTGCCCACCTGCGTCCACCTCGTCATCACAGTCGTAATCGTCAAGAATTGGAGTCTCACGAATAGGCATTCCAATGACAGAGCTGCCATGCTGGTGTGTGCTTCGAGAACCCCGATAACTGTCACGGCCCTGCGGTCCGAGCAGAACAGAGGGAATGTAGTGGATCTCATGTGTGGCCTCGGTACTTGCACTCTTTTGGGGGATACGGCGACGCTTGCACCATCGATGGCGGGTATACAGCACAAGGGTGAAAAGGAGGATTAGGAGGAGGAGTGCTATGAGGCCTCCCTGGATAAAAGTAAAACAAAGGAGAAAAAGACTGAATATCAGGAAGGCACACAACGACTCAACAACTCTTAATGAGAGCAAATTCAGAGAACTTAAGATATTTTACTGGTAACCAGCTTTAATTTTACAAACTGCAAAATAAAGAGAGGGCTTTACATCTTATAATAACAATTATAATCACCGCCTCAGTGCCAGTTATATTAGGCTGAATGCCAATTAGCACAATTTGCCAGCTAATAAAGGAGGTCTGGCAATCAACACTTTGACATGAGAGTTCTCAAAGCAACATGAGGCTAACAGAGTTCTGAGAAAGTCTATTTGTACCAGTCTTTAAAAATAACAATAATCTCACACTGTGGAGAAAAGGATATTGCAAGTTTGATCTAATCAACAAGCATGTCACATTTTCACAAATTTAATGTATGTATACTCAATTTGTTAATATGAATGGTAACTAGGCTTCTATATTCTATCTCCAGTATCTATGAGACAACACAAGTTGATGAGGGGCGAAAGTATTTTATACATGAAAGAGGAAGAAAACAGAGCATAGCCCTGTAGCAATGAAGACACCAGCAAGCCATTAGAAGATAGGAAGGCTACAGATACGTGTAACACACTGTATTCTGCACATGGAATACAGTGAACTGAACTGAACATGTACAGCAGATATAAAACACAATAAAAATAAATAATACTAAAAACTACCACAAACCAAACTCTGCAGTTTTCAGGAATCATTTTACATCATGAGTTGCAAATCAAATCAATAAAGTGAATAAATGATTTGCATTATACTATGTACATGCCACTGCTGTTTCCATGCCTTATTTGAAGTCTCACTAACAACTACAGACAGCAGTTCAGCATAAATAATTTTCTTTGTAGCAATGTTGCATCTCAACCCCCCTCGGAATGAGCACACATACCAATACACAAAGGTTATTAGCCTGTTTTGCCCTCTCTTTCTTCCCTAAGTCCTTACTATACCCCTGTAAATTCACCAAGGAGCATCACATTTCTCCAAGGTTCATTCAATATCTGACCACAGAAACATCAAACACCGCGCCATACGCAGTTGTTGGATGATAACGTAAATCCATATGCACAGACAGAATGGTTGAAAGTACCGGAGGGCATGACTTATTCTTTGATTTTTCACACTGGCCCCCAATAGGTGAGACGTAATATTGAATTCTGCAAGACATAGTTACCTAAGGGTGATAAATTTATAATGTCAGACAGAAAACACAGCGTCAGCACTTTTTCAAGTGCATAAATAACAGTGCGGCTATATTTACAAAATTATATGGGCACATGCACATATACATGCACAAATAGGAACACAGAAAATCATATGCACACGCACACACACACACACACACACACAAAAGAAATACACCACAACAGAGTAATAAATAAAAACCACAAGGGTTCATTCATCACAACATTTAAAATTCCATCTTCATGACTGAAAACAAACCCCTTTCAAATTAGAACTCATGCACTGCCGAGTGTCCATAAATCAAATATGCTGAGGGGTAAGGCAGCAGAGAGGACTAGTATCATACACATGCTCGTCCATTAATCTCCAAAAGGATGGCAGCTTTGGAGAAATATATTCTCAAATTCCCCTTAGTATTTTCGTCTGCAATGGTTTCCTATAAACAACAGGCACAGGGTAATAATGGTGTCACATTCGATGGTTTGGTAGGACAACCATTAAATGATTGTCAAAAATGAAAATAATATGGATAAAATGCTGCCTAAACATTTACATAGATTGGTATTAGTTCACCTCAATATCCACTGAAATTAAAATATTAATTGTCACTTTTTATGAAAATGTGATTACACACTCTACAGTGGATCTATATAGTATAACATAGTTTGCCATGGAAACCCATAATTATCCCACTTAAATAAAAAAAAATCTGCTGATCTATAATGAAGTGTCAAGTGGTTGCTATCTGCACACTGTGGAAACTACAAGTGAAACTGGGTTTTGAAGAGAAGTTGTATTTCCTGTTGTTGTAGTAGGTCTACAGAAATCCATCATATTCTGTGGTATTTTTTTGTAGTGCGGCTGCCATGTGAGGAGAACATATCTCTGAAAAATGGGAAAACAGACAAAAGGCCAAAACTTTGAATTTATAAAAAAGCATAAGGAGATATATTTTTATAACAACGGAAAAACTCAGAGCTGAAATAAAAGGCTTGAGGACTGTGTGGAATGATAGATCTCTCCAGAGGTCCACAGAGGGATTAAAAAACATTACTAAAGCATTTGATGGATGTATGTATCAAAATATCTAGTTAAACTTAGCACATCCGGTCAAGCAAGTGATTATGTGCTAATATGAAAATATCTAGCGGAGCCTGCACCTACTGAACTTGATTTTTTGTCGACAGCTGATGTCTCCTCTCGTCATCTGAACCATCTCTGTGAAAGTTGTCCTTAAGGAGTCCTTAAAGGAGTTATAAAAAGTTTATTCACACTGCACTTTAACTCCTCAACATCACACATGTATGCTGACGTGATTAACAAGAGAAAACCTTTCTGCTGAGATGATAAATCACAGTGTAACTTGTTCATTTTGCTTGCGGCTTGTGCAATGTGCACGTGCAAACAGCCAAAAAAAAAAGTGCTCCTCCAGTTTTTGTTAACAGAACCTGCACGCGTACACAAACATGACAGAAACTACAGACTCCATTGTTTCACAGTACAATGCTTTCCTGAGACATAAGGTGAGAGATTGATTTCACTTTGGTATTTTTTAATTAATGCCTATTTTTAGATTTCACTGGGTAAGTACTGCTTGTTATCATGTTGGATCACCAACTATTATGGAAATACTGGTAAAGACTGGAAGACTGAAAAGTTGCATTGGTGAACTTGTCTTTCAAATACTTTTTTCTTTACCTTTCTATTTTTCTCTCTCAAATTTCCCTCATCATCTAATCTCATTTCTCTGCACTTCCCACTGTTCCCACTTTTTCTCTCTCTCTTGCTTGATTACTATATGTCTCTCAGTTTCCATTCTCCCTCATGTTTGATCACATTTTTTCTCTACTCTTCACTACAACAGCCATATAAATTCATAGTGGCAGATGTAGCCATGAGGGAAAATGGGTTTTGTGTTCATCTTCAAGCCCTACAAATCCCTGCTGCTTTAGTCCTAAATGACTTTACAGGAAGGAGAGTGGCTGCAAGCCCCATAATTCTACACTTTTCTGAAGATTTAGTGCAGTTCGTGATTATTTTCCTTACTTTGCATTTCTTTTTTCTATTGCTCCTAAATTACTTTGTGTTTTTCTTTCTTTTTACCTTTTACTTTTCTCTCTGTAACATCACCCTTTAGCTTTTTATTAGTCTTTTTGCTCTTGCCCCATTTTTTTTTGCCTTTCATTCCCCTAACCTCACGTTTTCTCTGTACTAGCTACTAGATCATGTTCCCTCCTTCCTTTCATGTTCCCCTGTCAAGCTTGATTACCACCATTACATCCCTTCTCAGTTACTCCTTATTCCCTTTCTTCAGCAGACTGAATTGAATATAGATAAAGACACCAGCACTGAATTATTAAACAATTTTACAAATCTTTTTTTTTCCCAATTGAGAAAGTAACAAATTTACCCTGACTAAACCCTGACTAAAAGTTAACATAATTATCCCCTGATATATACATCTTTAATTTTTAAAAAGGTATTCCCACCTTTAGGATGAAAATAAAACACACATCAATAATATGATAAATGACAAAGAGACAATATTTAAAATTAAAATAACGAATAAACCATTTGTGTAAAAATTACAAATGTTGCTCTTGTTTTAAAAATCAAGCCAAACAGCAAACCAATACAAAGCTAATCTAATTTTCTTAATAGTAGATAAGAACCTCAATGACAACATTTGTCAGAGATTGTGGATGTTAAGTTTTGTTGCTTTTTGCTTCCATGCAACTATGTTGCTACTGTATGGTTGGAATTGAAAAGAACGTCTCAGGAGGATGACCTATGGCAGTTTATAAGCCAAAAGTCATGCTCTGACACGGTTTGGCAGTCTACCTAGCAATATTGATGGAGATTGACTCAGCCATATAATATACTGGTGAGGAAAAAAAAGAAGATGGGAGTCCATTCTGTTATCACTAATGACAACTATTAGGGTCTCTAATTAATGTAGCAAACCTATGACATTCTGGAATCAGGGACTGCAATATACCACAACCTCATCTTACAAAATCTTTCCACCAACAGAATGGCCTAAGACCTCGAATGCTGCCCACATAGTTCATGTTACTTGCAAACAACACCACATCCAGTTGTGGAAAAACGTGTATATCTTTTATAGTAATGTTGTCAAAACAGTTAAATAATAGCATGATTTTACTGTTATATAGTAGTTAAAGTTCAGTGTGTTCAAAAACTAAAAAGAAGAGAAAACATATGTACAAGGAAAACCAGAAGTAAGATTGAAAATAAGAAGAATAAGAAGAAAAATAAGAAGAAATATGGTGC
This sequence comes from Neolamprologus multifasciatus, assembly GCF_963576455.1. NCBI lineage: Eukaryota > Metazoa > Chordata > Actinopteri > Cichliformes > Cichlidae > Neolamprologus > Neolamprologus multifasciatus. The sequence continues at coordinate 21,840,860 of NC_140445.1, read as the reverse complement.
ACAGTTGACAGTTGACTATATCAGAAACAAACAGTTAAGTAAGTAAAGCAAAGTAAAGCCATATATGAGAAACTAAGAATAAAAACACATGAGAAAAAGCATGAAAGAGGAAACTGATTAAAGACAAGCAGAATACTGAACTGAATAGATTGGACAATATACAAAGTGACATGGAGTGAGTTCCTTTTTATTAACTGGAAATTCATGTTGAATTGTTGTTATTTGCACCACTGACACACCGATTTATTTTTTTTATCTTACTGTTACAATCTACAGATTATGCAGACTGTGTGGGGTGTGATATGGCAGGCAAACTGGATTCAACAAAAAGCAAGCAGTTTTATTAGGCTGTTAAAGAATTGAAAAAGTAAAACATAAATTGAAAAAAGGAACTATAAACTGTATTTACAGGCATAAGCAGCACATGGAGAATGTAAACAGACACTGACAAAGCCTAAAGGGAAGGCAGCACTGTATATAAACTGAAGGGCAATCAGTAGACAAGAACGCAGCTGGCTATCAAGATGCAGGTAAAAGCAATCAAGGACAATGAGATGGGAGGGAAGGTAAAACAAAACTATTTATATTTATACGATTTAAATAAAACAGGAAGAGAGAAGTATTAACTAAATGGGGAAATCCAGACATTAATGAACTCAATATAGTGGAATTGACACAACAGGATGGAAGTGAGGGAAGAATACTCTACTACAACAAAGAACTCAACAAAGAAGCAGATATAAACACTAAGCAAACTAAGAATTAAACAGAGATATTTAAATAATCAAAAATTGAAAGTCCATAAACTCAAAAGGATCCTGATTCTTAGATCTATTTTTTTTGTTTGTTTTTTGCTTTTTAATTAGTTTTTTCTTGATTTGATTTCACTACAAATAGGAACAACCCTCTTTTCATCATGGCCTCATATAGTTAACTTGCAACGCAACACCATTGTAACACTACTACCATATTACTAGAATATGTTATGCATATACAATATCACTTTAATTAACAACACATGAAATATTCTTGAATCCATCCATCCAGTATTTTCCAGTTCCAGCTTTTTCAATTAGGATTAGGATTCAACTTTATTGACATTAGACATGCACAAATACAGGGTAACGAAATACAGTTTATGAGGTCATGAGGGTGCTAGAGCCAGTCACAGCAAGCGGGGTAAACACTAGACAGACAACCTATCACAGGGCTTCTAGAATAAATGTTTTGGTGGGGTTTTCTGAATCTTAACATTCTATGAAAGCTGAAATCCTCTATTATGCATATTTAAAAGGAAACATTTTTAACAACACTACTGTGGACTATAACTCTAGCATTTTAAATTACAGGAGAACAAAAAACATGAAGAAACCTAATATTTTGGATACATTTTTTTAACAATTAATACCCCAGAAATAGGACGCATATATTGGCATGTATGTAATAGGGGTGGGGGAAAAAATCGATACTGTGTAGTATCGTGATATTTTGTTTGCTAATAATGTATCGATGTAGGGACAGCAGAAATCGATATTTTGTTACAAAAAAGTTTTTGTGGACTGGAACATGCTCTGAAGTCAGAGCATGTTCCAGTCCACAAAAACTTTTTTCTTGATCAGCTCCTTTTTCTGAGCAAGAATCCTGACATTCCTTCACTGTCCAAATGTGTTTAACTTTTTTTATGGCAGCAATAAACATGACAGTTTACTTATTTTAATTTAAGACATGTTTTATTTTAATTAAGTTTAAAACGCTTTTATTTAATGTAAAATTATATTTTGTTTTAATTTACTTTCAAATTCTTCAGTTGCTGAATGGGCTGCATAGTTTTCATAAATTGCATAGTTCAGAATAGCTATAATTGTACCAGATGGTTGCGTTCAGTTAAGTTGTACTAGACTGTAATACAAACCGTTCAGTTTGTCAACAATAAAACTGACTGAAATGAGAGAAAGACTGAGTGTGAGACTTTGATATTAGATAAAATGAATATTGATAAAGTTTACCTTTATGTACAGAATCTGAATATCGCAAAATATTTTTAAAAATTGCAATAATATCGTATCGTGCGTTAAGTATTATGATAATATCGTATCGTGGGATGTATGGTGATCCCCACCTCTAGTATGTAAGGTAGATTACATGTTTAAAATATAAAGAGGCCATCTGTAAATCTTCTCAGAGAGAGGGTCTGTGTGTGTGTGTGTGTGTGTGTGTGTGTGTGTGTGTGCGCGCACACACCCAGAATCAGAATGCATTCTAAATCAAGAAATAAGAATATATATAAGAAAAACAGCTGATGACCGATCTTAGTCAAAATGTACAACTTCAGAATGTATCTGAAAATCTGGGGGGAATACTGATAAAGATCAAATTGATGCAATACATAAATGTATAAAACTACTTCACTGCAGTGACTGAGTTATATATTGTAATGAAGAGAAAACAGACAAAGATGTTAAAAACCCCAAATACATGAATGAATTTTAGATGTTAGCTTGTGGTTATAAACCATCTTATAAAAACAGAGTAAAGCTAAAAAACCGAGTAACTTCAGCTTATAATCATGCAGTCATACATGAATATTCATACTGAATGTACATTAGAGAAGATGTCTGTGTCTTCTAAATCGATATGGACACAGGAAGCAGTTTATGTATTTCACTATTATAAAAAAACAAAACAAAAAATAAACAGACAAAGCTCAATCGAGACAGTTTACAGGGGAGCTTGAATATGGTGGCATCATACATATTTGGCTGGAAAAAATATGACTACTTTGAGCAGCAGACAGTCGAGAGGTTAAGAACCCCAAAACAAAATCTCATTAGACTTCATTATTAATCTTGATTGTAGTGAATGTGCATTAAATATATTCAATCACTGACTAATTACAGACAACAGAGCTAATGAAAGGAGCAGCAACATGCCCAGTCAGGGATTTGTTGTGCTTTAAAATATACAATACAATGCTGTCAGATTTTTTTGTTTGTTTGTTTAATCTGAGCTGTCAGTCTTCTTAAGAGTGGTGAGATAAACAGATGTGTTGTAATAATGTAGCTAAGAAATCAGATTATTTGCATACGCTATTTCCACAGCAATTTCCTGTTTATTATTACACTTTCATAAATGATAAGCACAGCATATTTACTTTTATTACCTGAGAAGACATCACGAAGAATGAGTGAAATGGCTATTTCATATGTTGTCCGAAGTCTTTGGACAAGAGCCTTTTTTTGACTAGCTTCCTTACAAAATGCATTGTCAGCATTTATTATGATTTTTGCATCATCTGAGTTTGGTGTTCAGATTTGCACTCAAGCATGCATAGCAATATCAAAGTATGTAGCAATTTCTGTTGTTCTATCTAATCTCTGTAAAATTCATACAACTCTCAATCTGATGGCATTGCTTCTGTTGAGGACCAAAATAGCACTGTCACCATGGATATCTCAGATGTGTCACTTCTCTTTGGCCCATTCATAGGAAAAAGTAATCTGCAACAGCAGATGTCTAACCAGATGTTTTACCACATTACATATTTTTTTTAAAAGTAAAGGATTAAAGAAAGATTAACTGTAAATACCTTATCTTTGTAAAAAGAAATATCTAATAACTACATATCTGATTAGTTTTGAGCCTTCCACCGTCTCTCTCTCGCCCCCTCACTTGAACCACTCTCCACTCTCTTGCTTCAATAGCTCCTACAGAGCCTTAAATTTTTGACTTTTATGTGTACTTGACAAGCATAACTCCCTAATGATCCTAATAAGCTTCTTTATGCAGTGAAACAACACGATGCAGAGCCAACACATGCAACACATGCTCTGTGGTTTAGCCACCATCTGTGCATAGGAGAGGCAGTGGCTCACTGAACCCCAGTAATCAGCCACCTCCTGCTACAAAGGAAGGTTGGACTACAACAACCTTTATTGCATACTTAAGAGTAAATTACACTGAAATACTCACAAGCTAAACTGCTTGCAGTCAAAAGATTGATCAATTTCAAGATTAAAGAACAAAGAGATCACATGTACGCATTATCCCACATTATAACCACAACACACAAATCCAAGTATGTACTTGTAATATATTTGGGCTTGCTTGAATGGACTGTTTTTGTGTTTATGCCATTGTCTTTCACACAGAGTCTGCAAAGGCTAAACATCATTTCCCTCTCACTCCATTTTTTTTCTGTCACCATCTTCTATTTGTCAACCTCCTCCCTGCGCAGTATCTGTTCCTACTATCCCTCTCTCCCAGCAGGAAGTTAAAGTGGCATGTGCCCTAGCATCTGCTCTCCATTCTCTATGTCCAAGTAGAAGTTGCAGTGTGAATGACAAGATGAATGTTCCCATTCCAATTATTTACCTTGGAAATCGCATGCCTGTCTATTACTGGGTTTCATTAAGAAATACTTATAGTAATTCTTTCATTCCTGGTAATGCAAAGCATAGCAGGCTTCCTAAAATAAGTGAATGAATTATATGGTACAAATCTCTATCAGTGGCATTATAGTGTATGTAACAGCTGCTTGTCTCGATCATTAATTAATTAATTAATGTAATAATCCACTTACTAGGTCAGGGGAAGCTCTGATGTTCAACAGTATGCACAAACTGTTGAACATCAGAGTCATTTGGGATTAAGACTACGTGCTGTCATAGACTTGTGCTGTTGTTGAGAACTATGAATTGAAAAATAACATTTTATAAGGCTTATGCAAAGGTATATGTTTTAAATTGACTGGAAAGGTAACGATTTTTGATAGAAGTGAAAAAATCTATCCGAAAGTGAAAAATAATTTCCAGTCCAGTCCTCAGCTCGAGCCATGTAAATCACTAGAGAAATTACAGTGACCAAAAGTCCCTACCTAATCATAAAATCTGATTACACTGTGATTGAAAACTGAATTAAAATCTTCTACAGCTTAACTGGAAAGCACCAGGTCGACCTTTCCATTTTGTCCTTCTCTCCATGGGAATGAATACATGTTACCATCATTTTCTCCCCACCCCTTCCTACATTGTCTTAGATCCTATCCCTTCTCCTATCCCTTCATTACTACGCCTCTCTGTCTTCGCCTTTAACATACCACAGGGATCTGTCACACAGAGGGAAAAGATTTTATGGCAGATAATGCTACCTTGAGCTGTAGCTTTGTGAATTACACCACTGAATTAGGGGTGATTTGCGCTCCTCCCACCTGCACTGCAACTTTCACCTAAAGGAAGACCTTTAGCATCCTGCACCCACAACTTCCTGTTTCAGCTAGATGAACAATCTACCTGAGAGATCTTCTTCTTCAGTCTTTTACTAAATGATAAGGTCTGCATTATACACCTTAGAGTACACAGATAAATAATATATCAGATCCGCAGATGAGCAGTTACAAAAAGATAGTGTTGTGTTTATCTCCCATTTTTTCACATTCTGTTTGTTCTTTAGTGGCGTTGAAACCTACATGCTATCTGCAATTCATGAACCTTAAATAGGTTTAGCCAGAAGACACCAGTGCTATTTTATTAGCTAGCACTAGCTTGCTCAGTTAGCAAGCTGCATTCATAAACTGGAGAAGTGCAACACAGTAATGCACAGATCACCTAATTATTCTAACTAATGCACTAAAGAAAATTAGAATTTCTCTCACCACAACTGGAATACACACTTTAGGGAAGCTAGAATATTAGTCAGATGCAATAGGGTCATGCCACTTTGACGAAGTCCAGTTCAGTGACTCTGAGTAGTGGATAAGTCCTAGCAGACTCCTTGGACACCTGTCAACCAACAACCTAGAGGACACCTAGAGGATCTGCAGTTTTTTGTCACTTTGGTATTATTTTTTTTCTTTCAGCTCTGGAAGTATATACCATTGCACCCCAATGGTATGTATCAAAGGCATTCGGTTATATTGTTTTTATTATTTCTTTCTATTTTTCCTAATTTATAAACGATGACATTTTGCTCAGGTAGTTTCACACATTACAAAATAAGCAGCATAAATCAGATGATATGGAATCCCTTAAACTGCAATTCAAAACAACCAGAAAAAAGGTGTTGAAAAACCAACAAACAAAGGATAATTGAATGTTCTACCCATGAGAGCATCCCAAAAAAACTAAAACATTGTGTATTGTAAAATTACGCATGTTTAAAAATGTCTCTGCACTTAGATAATAGCTAGTATTTCACTACCACTGTCATGGACCCTGGGTCTATTTCTCAGTATAATGACATCCCGTGATGCTCACTGTTTGCATGGTAACCAAATATAATTGCCTGATGACCATGCACCACTGCCTGTTCATTACTGTGGGAAATTAGTACTTCTGGAAAAAAAATGAATAAAAAATTTGACAATGCCTACCTTACTTTCAAACCCCCACTTCACTCAACCACATTATGGTTGAGTGGTCCACATTATGGCTCTTTCATTTGCTGTAGCATTGCAAAAATAAATAAATAATATGTGATTAGAGATGTGTTGCCAATATTTGAAGTGCTGTTAGTGTACATGGGGCCTGAGTTGCTAAAGCTGTTGGTAAGAAGGTAGCGAGAGGGTCTGAACAATGAGACTCTTGGGGTGACTTTGATTGAAAAAAAAACAGCAAAGGCTGAGTAGTGAAAGTGTCAGAGAATGGATTTTCTCTTGTGTAAGGATAAAAGCATCACAGTGTGGACAATGGTACATATTTGTAAAGAGCAGCATGTGGGAAAATAATGGTTGACACACATTTTTTTGTTAGGCCCTAATTTTTTTCCCAAGGTTTACTAGGACTATTTTGTTTTTGTGGTGACATCAGCGACAACTGTGTGGTATTTAACAGAATAAAACACAAGGCTAAATCTAAAAAATAAATGACTTTGCCTCCTGCTAGAGAAAGACATATTCTTGTCTTGAAAGCTGGCGGGTGCTATGGAGCTACGTGTGATTATAGATGCTTTTATATGTTAGGGTGCTCCAGCCCGTTTACTTGTATCAGAGGCAGCTGGGGCCTCAGCCCTTGTTATATCCCCTGTCGTTTCGCTTGAAGTGAGGCCTTTATTTGTATCTGCAGCTGTCGGCCAAGTGTTACCACAACAGCTTGCGCGAGTAGACCTGTCAGCGAGCGCCAGCAGCTGAAGGGGAAGGTAGTCTTTGTCCATTTGTGCCAGATGCAATCAAAAACTCACTTTCACCCTCACTCCCGCTCTCCCCACCCCAAACACCCTATTGCTGGTCTCTTCTCTTGCTTCACATATCACAGCAATGTCTCCTCAGTTCAATGCCAGCTCCACAAAGTATATTTCATGTCCTGTAAAGAGTGCATTTTGACACTTGCTTACACTTACTGTAGCCCAGACCTGGCCTGACTTGCCTTTAAATTTGGCTTAGGAGAAGGTGGGGAAATAAAAATGTACTATCCTGCAGAGAAAATATCTAATGATTGTGATTGCCTATAGAATGCTAATAGATGTCAGGGGTCTTAATATCACTTTCAAATCCAATTCAAATAGCACAGATGTTTCAAATTGGTGCTTGAGTCATTAATGGCTTTGAATAAAACACATCTGCTATCATTAGCACTGAAGAGAGGAAAACAAGCGGCTCAAATATATATTAAAGGGATTTTTTCCAGTTATAGTACTTTGAGGGGCCATTAAAAGAACAGCAGGAATTGGGATTAATCAATAATGAGATACAGAATGAGGAAAGGAGAAAAATGTGTCTGCCACCCAAGAGTACATATCTTTAAAGTGATGCATCAATATATAACGACACTCTTCAGCAAAAGAAACCTTTTTTCGCTAGCAGTGAATGTCTTCCTGCTTGCTCTGAAGCTTTGCTTAGTTTTAGTATGGCTGTGATTCATGTAGGTTTGGACAAAAGGACAAGACAGTGCACCCTAAAAACTTCTCAACTTTTGTGGCTTGTAGTATGAAATGCTATAAATCTAGTACATTCCAGTTATAGAACCAGAAATGAGCTTGAAATTAGTAGATGTCATCCCTGCAGCTAAGGCTTTACTAAAGAAACTGCTTTACTGATTGTTCTCTGTAATGCACTGCAATTTACATGTTCTAAGAACTGAAATTTACATCCACTCACATACAAAGAACCTTACAAACAATAGCTCATTGCTCAAGCCATTTTATACATTCACATTAAATTGTCATCTAGACGTGCAGGTGCTCCGCACATATAAGTAAGCAATTGTCCACTTCTACGCACTCTCTCTCAAATTACATCATGAAAGCATCTCTTCATGCACGCACACAACCATTCACATACATGGACAAGGTTATTCAATAAGCCTCTCTCATCCACATCACACTTTTTCTTTTGTCCCCCAAAACTCCGAGCCTCCATCAGTTACTGTTACCCAGGCAACAGACGGAGACGGATGAAGGTGAGTGAATAGTAAGAAGAAAAAGGGAAAAACCAAAGATGGGGAGATGCAGCCACTTGAGTTTTGTCTCTCCAAAGGTAAACTATAAATAGCTTCCTCCCTCTTTTACTTGCTGTACAACTGGGAATGTTGAGAAAACTAATTCGCTTTGGTCACGACACTTTTCCCAGCCAAACAAGTACTCTACAACAGTTTGTGTTTTAAAGCCCCACTTACCTTTTCTCTGTGTGTGTTTGTGTGTGTGAAAGAGGGGACAGCTAAGTGTTGTGCATAACGAGGTCTATATTTTTTCGTAATATGTTACATATTTTCTTTATTTTTTTCCCTTCTGTACACCACTTCAGGGGATTTTTAAATCTGTTTTTACATTTTCATATCTAGTCCCCCATGTTCACAGCCTCCACACTAATTGGACAATTGGCCGGTTGAGGTCTGTTCCTTTACTTTGTCATGAAAAAAAAAAAGAATAAAAGATCTGGAGTCAAAATGTTAAATGTTGTACCTCAGTCTAAGGTACAAAGAGTGAAGGAGGTGATCATTAGGCAAAAAACAATGAAATAAACCTGTCAGAGACATAGCAAAAAGCCACAATGTGGTGTATTCTTCAAAAGAAGTAAAGCGCTGCCCAAATCAGCAACACTATAAAGTGGTTGGTCACAGCATTCTTTCTTTTGTTAAGAAAACCCCTTCACAACATCTTGTGGAGGTATGTATACATTTGTATTTGTTTATTTATTTATTTTTAAGCAAGAATAATCCAAAGGAGGGGATTATTCAGAAAAAAAAATACTCTCTCCATTTGTACATAAGGAGGTTTTGCAGACACGTGACTGCTTATCGCTTAACAATCCTGACACGTCAGGTAAGTAAAAAGCCTACTAAAAATTATGCAGAAGAAATAAACTATGGCAACTATGAGTTAACAGTGTATATTCTCTCTTAAAGGGGGAAAAACACTTTCATGGTAAACATTTTACTTGTTATGTGGAGAAATTGGGCAAGGGGAGGACTAAAATGGATGTTTACTTACTTCCTCTGAGTGTGTTTACTGATGCTGTGAAGTGCAACCCTGGCACTCTCCTTGACTTCAGGCCAAACAATTTGTATCATTATGTTATCAACAACCCCTCGAATTATACTGGAAGAGATCCGAAGCCCTTCAAATCTTTGGATGCATATCAGAATTGTGTGTCAGGATAAGTAACAAACCTCAGTCACTGGAACTGTACACAGCAAATCCAGCATGTCCAAATTAACACTGTCAGATTTGATTTCAACACTTTTAAAGTGTCTATATGGGTCCACACCAGAGAGTGTTAATTTAACTCTTTTTGGAGAGTTGGTATGTTAACTCTGATTTAGTGTTAAACACCAAATCTCTCTGGAGTTGATAATTTAACACTTGGTGTTAAGAGTTTATATATTAACTCTCAAAGAGTATTTTAGTTTAACTACGTAAGAGTTATCTTCTAATTAATTCTAAAAAGCGGGAATTTTACTGTTCTGAACTTCTAGAAATTTCTTTTGGAAATAAACATTTACTAAAAAGACGCAATGGTTTTTGAAAAACATTTATTCTGAACTGTGCACCACAATTTCAAAACATTTTCTGAAAGATGTAACAGTGTACATGTTCTCACTTTCATTAGAATTTTGTTTATCAAAAGGTCTGACATAGGTGAGCTGGTAAATGCAAATAACAGCATTCTCATCACTTATTTCAATAAATACAAAATACAATATGCATGTCCTTCATTCATCACTTTGTGGAACTTCAACGCACTTCTGCTCTCCCCCATATTCCATCTTCACAAGCATATCCTATGTGGAGATTGAAAACAAAATTAGTTGACACTAATTAATGGCACAAATCAATTGCAGCACAGTAAAAAAAAAAAAAGGAATCCTTTTTGAGCCATTACTTGTGTAAAGTATTTTCCCAAAAGACAAGGACACAGACAACAGGTAATACTGAACTAAATGTAAAACCTCAACCTTTTTCATTTTTACCTAAACCGTGTGCACAAAACTCTGGAGGGATCTAAATGCTAACGTAGAACTCAGTCAGGACGTCTGCTACTGCTGTTTGCTCGTTTTTTATGGGAGATCATTTTCAGGCTTCAAGTAGCACCATTATATCAACATTTCACATTCTAGACATTGTTTTAAGTGTATTTGACCAAGAAATTTGACTGAAAATTCACATGCAAGCTTTTTTTCAAGGCTGTGGTATTTGCCCGCAAACAATACCTTTCAGCTAGCTAAAACAGAATATGATGCTATCAGCGAGCAACATGGCTAATGACTTTCACACAGCTTTGTCTCAACTCCAAAGAGCCACAGAAGTAAAAGCTAATAACAATAATTGAAACAATCTTTGAAAACATGACTTACCAAGCATGGCAAACAACTCAAATATGTAGAGCAAAATGTTCTGAAACGGCTTCACTTCAGCTTCGATTGGAGCCGTGCTGGGGGCGGAGTCTGTGAATTTACTCTATTGGTGTCATAGCCCCTGTAGGAGTTCAGAGTTAAGAGGTCAAGAGTTAATGTTTCCATTGTAACACCTCCAGATTTGAAATAGAAACACTCATTTTTAACACTCGATTTTAACTACTATCATTTTACACCTCAGAGTTACATTAAAAGAATGTGACTCTACTTAGAGTAAAATTAACTCTAAGACTACTAACACCAAAACATTTAACACTTTTGAATTTGCTGTGTAGTCACTGGATCGCGTGGACCACGGTCACTCAGGGATTTACCTGAGTCAATATAGCTCATGTGGGATTGATGACAGTGATACTAAGGTGAGTTAATTAGCCGCTGTTAGCTCCTGTTTACTGCATCTGGCACTGTTACTGAAACTTTTTAGAAGGGGACCTAATGTGGGCAGACTCGCACTTAGCAAATAATAAAACTAATATCAATACTCTCATGCAATGTGAGAGTGTAATCAAACTGTTGATCATAGGGGAAGTAATTAAAAAAAGCTTAGGATACTAAAGTGTAAAATTAGCTGATATAATGTTAGCTTATAATGTTATGTTATTGTTTAGCTGGCTCTTGTAATTGTAAGAGCCCTAACTTCAGTTTAGGAGTGAGGCTTCAGGTGAGGTGGAAGGAGATGAGATGGACAGAAGATGAGAAAGAAGAAAATTAGTAAGAAAATGAAATAAATGTAAAAATGCTAAATGGTTAAATATTAGTTAAGACAGATACTGGTGATTTGAAAAATTCTACTAAATTTTAACTGATACTGCCGTGTCAGAGAAATAGTTACTTTTGTCTTATTCTATCCAGATGAGTAGGAACGTGAAAAATACAAACAAAGTAGTCTTTTTTTCCATAATGACTGCTGCACCCAACACTGCAGTAGAATATAGGGGTTGTGGTGGGGAATAACACTGATAACTTCAGGGTAAACAACTTATGAATTATTGAACACGATTGCTACCGGATATCATGTCCAATACAGTGGACAGCTCTAAAATGCAAATGACGGCACATGCCAAACTTCTACAGAAAAATTTACACCTTAGTACTAAAATAATAATCGGATTTTAAGAAGTGAATTTAATCTAAATACAACCTAAACAAAGAAGGTCGTGTTTCTATGTCTGGATGTGAGTCTTACCACTCCAAACCCAGCATTTCCTGATAAACAGTATACTGTAGCATAATTATAACCACTTGCTTGCTTGAATTATTTACTTACTGAATTTTATTTATTTGTATTAATCACTTCTTGTTGCAAAAAGGACCTGCCCTTACAATTAATATAATGCTTAAGTGCATGTCATACAGTAGACTTGTACCTGGCTTATGTTTAAAATATAACATAAAAAATTAACAACTGTAAGTTATTTTAAAGCTGCAAGTTGTTTGTTATTGAACTTCTACTTTAGGCTTGAATACTTTACATTTACCAGGGGCCTTTGAAGTGGTAAAGGTGTTAACATTTATTGCCTGTAGGCAGTGTAAATATAGAGAAGCTATTGCACTCTTCATTCCTACTGGTGTTGTAAGCTGTTATAACTGCAGCTGAAGAGCTGCCATATGGAGTCTTTACATGTGGGTAGGAAACTATGACATTCTCAGCTTCTAAAATACAGATGGCTATGAATCACTGTACACTGGGTTGTTGCCAAAGCATATGTAAATAAAGAATGTATATTCATAACAAAGATTTTTACATATACACACATAATTCTGTGGAGGTCCATTCACTTAATTTAGAACAACAGAACAAGAGAAGAATAACATAAAACAAAATAAATATTGTCCTTCTATGCTCATGTCACAACCAAAGTCTGGACCTAAGCCATGATGACAGTGGCACAGTCCTTGAAGCAGCACCAGAACACCTGATCATGTGTTTAGTATCCTGCTGAATTCCAGGAACAGAGCAGCTATGAATGAGAGCATGCGGGAATCATGCCAGGAAGCTTTCACGAAATACTGCTTGTACCATTTGCTCCCCTATGGATACAAGTAAGAGACAGAGCCAGGATCAAGCAGAACATATAAAGAACACCTTGACCTTTTCATGTGTGGTGTCACTTGCTGTAGAAGATTATAGTGAATAATAAGGTCCCTGCCCTCCTTTCGGACTAATTAAAGGAAATGAGACTTTTTACAGTTGGCCCAAGTGTACTACCATCCTCATTTTCATGCTCAGAGTGCAAGAAATGCCAGCATAGTACTGCATATGTACAAGTAAAGTTGCAGTAAACCAGAGGTTCAGCGATGTAGTAGTTCATATGGCTCAGAATCCATGACAAGTTAGTAGTTTTTGAAACGTGTGAAATACAGAATGAAAATGATGTGTTTTCTTGTCATTGGTTAGCTGTTTTGCATAAACTTATGAGAATTAAAATCCACTGATAAAAGAAAGCTTACAAATATTCATCTCCAGGATAAAATAACCTTGTTCACTACCAAATTAAAGTGTTACTACTACTACATTGTAGTACTTCCATAAAAACCATGGAAATATGTATAAACATGTATCATATTATTTTTACCACAGCACTGACCACATTACTGATGTTAGCATAATGATGACAGGAAGGCCCCAAGTATGGCCAGTCATGCCTTCCTAATGTAATAATCCAACCAATACGATCATTCCCTCCATAATCAAGCTCAATAAGGTCATGGCCATCACTATCTAACAGGATATGAATAATATGAAGAGTTACTTCAAGCTATCGCATCATTTGGTATTTCATGAAGTTCTGCCTTTATCATTTTGTACATGCACAATTTATTAGCAGTGCGACTCTTATGTTAATGGCTTTGCTAAATGGTTTGTTGTACTTCAGTAGTCAGAATTGGTTGAAATTTTAAGGAGTGTGCATGAAGGTCATGTTGTGAAAATGCCCTTAAAATTAAAAAAAAAAAAAAACACATAACTTTGAACTTGACCTTGAACACAATTTAGGTGAAAACCAATTAGGTGTTCATTATGTACAAATTTCCCTAAAATGTGATCATCATTCTAAGAGGAGAAACAATTCTTGTGAATTATGGGGGGGGCACATGGCATGAGTTCATTGGTGCTTCATCCAGATGGGTCAAAAAATGTGTTTCTGGTGTAACTTAGGAAAAAACAGCACTCACTCTACCTCTCACAAAAACAAATGCTCTTTAAAAAAATGAAGTTCATGATTTTATGCGTTTTGTGGCTTAATTGGGGAATGATAGCTCATTGTTCTCTCATGTGTAGAGTCTGTTAATTATATAACACAGGGATTTTTTTGGAGGCAGCTGTTGAGGAAGCATTAGTAATTTCAAGCTTGGGCGTAGATGTGCCCACCTCCTCAAGAGGGCCAGAGCATAATTCACTTATCAAATTGCCCTGATCACAGCAAGCAGCGATCACATGTATCGAACAGACTGAATGTTGATGGTCAAATGTCCATGTGCCCAGTATGGATTGCCTGGTGTGAGTACACAGTTAGTTAGTTAACCTTTTCATGCATGGATTATGACAACCTCAATCAGGATTTTTTCCTTAGGCATGAAAATAACATTTTTGAACTTCTAAGGGGTTAGAGAATTTTTTTTTTCAAGAAATTTTTTTGTGCACTTACACTGGCTGAAAAGTGGGTGGCAGGGTATGGATTGACACATCAGTGTCCAATGTAGTGGTTTATGTGCAAGTATACCATCAACACTGACACACGTACAAGACAATAGCCTTTGAATAGCTTTCCACTGTAGTGACCACTATGCGTGAAAGGGTTAAATAAATAAATAGAAGCTTTAAATGTGCATAAATCCACCCAACACACAAGTTATGAGTGGACCTGTAATGGGGTCAGTATTAGTTGATCACTAAGATATCAGTTGCCCAGGTCAGAGGATGGCTGATTGTGATAATAATTACTACAGCTGGAAAGAGAAGTTTGTTTTTTAAGGTTTGTTTTAATGCAATTGGGAGAAAGACTGGTTTTCTATCTTTATCTGGTTTGTCTGTATTAACTTAAACACTGGAATGAATTTTGTCTAATCAGATTGGAGCAAGAAACGTTGCAGATAAATTACTTAAAATTGCCCTTTAATTGTTTCTGTGGCTACTGACAAGTCCCTCAAAGCAGGTTGAGCAGGTCATTAATTGATTTAAAGGAAAAAATTAGATTATTATTAAATTAAAATTAAAAAATCAATTATACACCCCAGAGGTGTATATATAATTTTTTTCATCGTACCTCATTTTTTCCCCATTTCATTTCAAACTTTTGTGACTTTATTATTTTGTTCCTAATAATGTCACATTTTTTTCTTTTTGAAAATACAAATGTTTTCGGGTGCCAGAGGATCACGGTTAAAAGCACCCCATTCAGTGTGTGCAGAATCAGAATCATCTTTATTTGGCCAAGTGTGTGAATTTGGCTCTGGTTCACTTTGCTCTCTTCATGCCCTGCAGTTTTAATAACTGGAATGATATTTTCAGTTCATGTTTGCTGCTGGTCCTGAATTAAAGCATCGTACAGAACCCAAGGGGGAGTGGGGGCACACTCAAGAAGAAACATTTCACTGCTGCATTCATCACCTGGTTGGGAAAATTCCCAAACTGGAAGTTATCAGAAAGTTGGAGACATCACTGGATCTACCTGTGACCGTTGGGGCATTCTCAGGTCATCCTACACATGAAAAGGAGAGCTGATGTTGCTGTATTGCAAGCCCCAATCTCAGCAGTAATGACCCTCCAGGGAATGAGGAAAACTCCACCTGCTGATGGAACTGTTCAAAGCTTTGTTGGAAAATGTACTCTTTTCCTCCCGAAACAAAGATGTGAAGGCAGCTATTTGCTCCTGTCACATGCCAGCATGCTTGACCATAGCATGAGGAAAATGTCTGTTCTATAACTGCCTGTAGTGGTTTTTTTTCTTTTCTGGTCCCTATACAACTGCAGTGAGAACGTGGTTTTACATTGTTAGCAGTAAGTCAGACGCAGTATCCACCAGTGTGGTCTCTTTTGATTGATTCTGTTGATAATATTTATGGACAGAATTGTTGGGCACAGCCTTTTGATAGAGGATGAGATTTGATAGACTCAGGATCTAGTCTCTCATTCTTGCACTTGATAAGGTTCTCTTGGCTTCATTAGACAGTGACCTTCGGCTTTGGGGTGGTCTGCAGTTGAGTGTGAAGCAGCTAGGAAGAGAATTAGCACCTTAAGTCTGAGCCCATGGTTCTTAGCCAGGAAAAGGGTGGAGTGCCCACTTTGGGTTAGGGATGACTTGCTGCCCCAAGTGGAGGAGTTTCTCTGGGCTTTGTTCACAAGTAGGAGATTGAAAAAGATTGGTGCAGATGCTATACCAGTTTGTTGTGGTAAAAAGAGAGCTGAGTCTAAGAGTGAAGCTGCTGAGATATAGATCAATCTATATCCCTACCCTGTCTTATGGCCATGAGCTTTGGGTAGTATCCAAAACAATATGATTCAGGATACAAGCAAGGATGCCTTCTGGACACCTCCTAGGTGTTTCTGACAAGACCTACTGGGACGAGGCTTTGATGACACGCTGGAGAGATTACATGTCTGACTTGGCTGGCATTTGGCATTGTGTTTATCATCTGTTTGTTTCAATTATTTTATATTTTATATTATTATAATCATAATAACAAAATGTTCTTTAGAAGACATAATTAAATAGCAAGAGACGAAAAATAGTTTTGTTAGTAATATTCTTTGGCAGTGGTCCATGTTGGTTAAATATGTCAGTAGGATGAGGGTTAAAACACCATCTTGTTAATGGCAGTCACATTTTATGAGGCTGATGAATGCAACATGGTAGGCCTGCACCACTATAGACCTTGTACATTTGAATGATTGCACAATTGACTATAATGTTGTGTAATTCTTAGTTAGCCTGGCACCATAACAATCGTTTAACACCTGGGAAAACCTCCTTCAACACATTTAAGAGCAGAAATTAAAGTCGAGATCCATTAAACTTATCCCCAGGAAAGAAGCTGTGTCTGATTAATCCCGTCAAGGGGACAGCATAATTACAGCCATAAAGTTTAGAAAAATAAGTCAAAATAGAGTTTGCCAACAACACTGTCATCAAAAAGTGGTGATAGAACCATCCTAAACACAGCCTTTGACTTCCTCCCCAGAATATTTAAAGTTTAAATGCAATTTTGTTCAAATGGCGCATCCGTCTCTGTTGATTGTTTTAGTTGTGTGGATATATTTTATTTATGATTTGTTGTTTGCTCCCTACTTTGTACTTATACAAACTTTCGAACCTCTGTTCTAACCCTTACAGGGACATGCAAGGTAAAACTATTTGAAGAGAAAGGGCAAAAAGACCCCATGACTTCCAGCAGGTGTTGGGAACTATGCTCGGAATAGGAACAATGGGAACAATCTAAATGTGCAACTAGACACATTTAGTGTCCCAGTGGATGACTGGGTCACCCCAATGTGACTGCATGTTGGAGAAAGGAGAACACTAACGTGTTTTTTTTTTTCTTTTCATGTGTGCCACTTAGAGCAGTAGCAAACTATCATGTGGTGTGTTGTTATATTGAATATTGATGATTGTCTATTACAAAAACAATGGACTTCAGTCTTCAATTTTAATTTATTCCCACTCAACTGACTCCAAACATCAAACTGAGAAGAAAAGCTTATAAAATGTAAAATAACTTCATACAGTGTTTCCCACATATAGACTTTGTTTAAGACAGTAATGGAGATGGTATCTAACCCAGGGATGAGAAAGTTTCCTGAGAAGCAGATCATCATTGCTGTCTTGTTTATTTGCCAATAAGTAGGCGGACTTGTATTTACAGAGGTACATCTTCAGTATGATATTAGTTTGTGATATTTAAAAGTGTGGGAGGACACTCACAAAAAGAACCCAATCCTGTAGGTCACATTTCAGAAGACCTCAAATATCAGAATGACATTGTGGAAGTCCTGAAAAGTATAATAAGTCTACATATAGGTTATGGGTACAAGAAATTTTGCTATATACGAAACTAAGGGCAACTCCCCAAGGCAGTATACACTGAGGAATTAGGTGAGTATCATATGAAGTTGGGGACAGCACTGTGTTCTTGTGCTGGCAGACCTCTGCCAAGTAGCCAAAGATAATTCTGACAGCTAAATGTCTGTCAGGCTACAGCTTCACATTGGTTGAACGCCAAATCTGCTCTGCTCACTACTTGTATTATTAGCAAATCTTTCACTGGTAGTGGAGAGTAAGACTTGGTAATTGTCTGAAAAAGGCACAGTGCCACATGGCTTGTCTTTAGACAACTTAAATGACTTCACAATTGGTTAGACCCTGAAGCGCTCCTGTAATGCACAACAGCCTCCTGAATTTAAGAGCAGAAATCTGTAATCTTTCAGTTGTGGACAAGTTTGTGCTAGGGGCACCAAATTTAAGCTTGATGGTGCAAGTTACTGTGCTGTGGTGAAATGTATTTTGGATCCAAAGCATATCAAATCTTGAGTGTGGGTCAATTGGTTAACCACAGGTTTCCATCAAACCATGGGCACATAGGAGCCCCTGTGAATGCATGGGGACCAGTCCAGGGTGCACACTTGACAAGGCTGATGTGGATAAGCATTTACTGGATGGATCCACATTTAATTCCCAATCTTTTCTCAAAATCTAAATATTGTTGCATGACTAAACATGAATACATTTTATCATCATATCAGACTTGGTAAAAGAAAAGAAGGACATGCATTCACCAAATAAATGAAACTTCTTTGAGATGAGCCATTATGTTGTGGCAGTGGTACTCACTAAAAAAAGCATATTGTTAAATGTCATGGTCCAGATAGGGAACAAAGACTACTTTAAGCTGCTCCTTTGCTATACGGGGTCTCTACACCAGGTATCCCAACAAGGTTAGCAGAGTTTTACACCAGAAGCCCTCCGAAGGGAATTTGTTGTGCTAGCTGGATTTGAACCGGCAACCTTTTGCTTGCCAAGCAAAAGTTTTAATCATTAAACAATTTGAGACCATTTTTCTTTAGTTTATTAATATTATGTCATATGGCTATGGTGGACACCAGCATCAAATCAATTTGGGGACTTCATTGAGAACCATTGCAAGCTTAGTATATAATACTGTAGTACTACTTACTATTAAATTCACAGGAAGATTTAAATAATGTTTACATACAGTAGAATACATACATAAAATTCATTTGCATACATACAATTCAATTCCTTTCAAATGGTAATATGTGAAATACAGTATTTATTAATTAGACACAACATACACCTTCAGACCCAGCCAGACACTCAGACAAAAGCTGGTCCATCCCAAAGACAAAACTCCTAAACACAAACTTAACAACGTAGTGTATGCTGTGCAGTGTAGCGAGGAATGCTCAGACCTCTACATTGGAGTCACCAAACAGCCACTTCATAAACACAGGAGGCCAATGCCAGTGTTCACATTTTGGACAGAGAAGACAGATGGTGAAAGAAACTATTTTTGTCGACTGTGAACGACCATCTTTGAACAGAGAGGGTGGCTTATGACACCGTCTGTCTGCCATCTATAATCCAGTTTTGAGATCCCTTCCCAGACGCCTTAATGCCCACTCACATCCTGGGCCGTTTGACCTGAATAAATCACATGATAGGGTGGGGCTATGTTTCACAATGGGTTTACCCGAAACCTTGGCTGATTGTGACCCACACCTGTGTGATTAGGTAGAGGATCAATAGGGAGTCCATGACCCTCTTGGGGACACCCATAAGGTTAAAATCTCCACCACTTGCTCTTAGAACTGAAGAAGCTTCTCGGATGAGAGGTGAAACGAAACGTCTTCAAGGAAACTTAAAGAAGTCTAGACGCTTTTCTTTCCAAGCTCCTTAGACTACAATGACTTGGATGACTGACAACCTTCACAGACATCCTGGACACAAACTGAAACTAATTGTGGCAGTATGGATACATTCAAAACAATTTAAACAAAATGTATATTTTTTTAAGAATCCTGATAATTTATTATATTTAATTTTGCTGAGCATATTAGCCTTTTATCTGGGCAGGACAGTAGAGGAAACAGGAAAATATGAAGAAAGAAAAGGGACAAAACAGCATGGAGTAGACTCAAACCTGGGCACCTGCAACATTTGCCATATGGATCACATCTTTAACCCAATGACATGTACTGGCACCTCTTGCTTTTCTCTTTTAAGAGCAACACACATAAACATTAGCACTGCATTTCCCAGTAAGGATTATCTAGCAGAGAATATTCATTATCAATAAGGACACACAGTCTCTGACTAACTAAACTTTTCATCGTGCTTTCTATTTCACTTTATCTACACCTACAGAGATGGAATTATGACCATGGCTTGGTATAGTGGTTCGGATACAACATAAAAAAGAAAAGAAAAAAGAGAATAAGTACTAAAGAGGATAAAGAAGAAATCCGTAAATAATGTACAATGCGTAATTAGTTTTGTAACTTTAATTAAAGTGATTCTTGTTGCTTTTTTGCAGTCCACATGTTGAAATTGAGCAAGTTGAGCCTGAAACTATATATAAACCACTCTTTTATGATGTGTGGCTATAGTCAAAGGAGCTTGCAAAGAAAAGCGTCTGGACTTCTTTAAGTTACTTGAAGACGTTTCACCTCTCATCCGAGAAGCTTCTTCAGTTCTAAGGTCAAATGGTGGGGAGTCCCAGATATAAACCTAGTGGGAGTGTCCCCGCACAGAGGGTCAAAAGGACCCCCTAATGATCCTCTAATCGCCTGAGCCAAGGTGTGGAACTGGGTGTGGGTCCCAATCAGCCAGTTTCAGGTGAGTTCATTGTGAAACCTGGCCCCACCTTATCATGCGAATTCCTGAGGTCAGATGGCCCAGGATGTGAGTGGGCGTTAAGGCGTCTGGGAAGGGATCTCAAAACTGGATTATAGATGGCAGAGAGTTGGTGTCGTAAACCACCGCCTCTGTTCAAAGATGGTCCCAGATATAAACCTAGTGTCATGGTCCTGGGTCGGTGACCCAGCGCTTTGAGTTTGTTATTAGTGTTTTCTAGTTTATTTCTGATCTTGTATTGGTTGTTGGTGTTTGGTTGTGTTTATCTTCCCTACCTGCGTCTCCCTCGGTGCTCTGTTCATGTCCTCGTGTTATGTAAAACAGTCTGTGTGTTTCCTGTTTTACTTTGTAGGGTTGTGTCTCGTTATGTCCATTAGTTCCAGCTGTGTCCCCTCCTGTGTGCCATTTCCTGATTACCTGGTGTGTGTATTTATAGTGGGTGTCGGTCTGTGTTCGTTGTTGGCTCGTCTGTGTTTCATGGTGTCTGTTCCTCGTCTGTGTCTCTCTGCCTCCCACCCCATTCGTATGATCTCAGGTTTGTTATTTAGCTCACCCAGTTTAGGTTATGTTCTGTCCTGCCCTCAGTTGTGTTGTTTGTGCACTGTAAATAAACCCTCACTCGAATCACCAGTCGCTGTCTGCATTTTGGGTCCTCCTTTCCTCCACACCACACGGCTCACCCCGCCAGCCGTGACAGTACGAGCTGACCAAACATGGACCCAGCAGCATCCGCACCCTCCCAGGAGTTTCGGGAGGGGGTGATTGACTCCGTTTCGAGGTTAGTTAACCTATGGCTTGAGCATGAGGGGGAGGAATTCCACCGCGCTGTAGAAGCCAGGCTACAGCAGCTTATTTCTGCTCACCCCTGGCTACTGGACTCTCTTCACCCGCTCGCACAGAACTTCATTCTGAACGAGCTCCGTCTTCACCCCCCGGCTGCTACCACCCACCCTGCAACTCATGCTTCACTTCCGACAGAGGATGTTCTGCCCGGCCCGTCAACCCAGCCTTCAAGGGGGAAACGGCGCTCACGCTGCCGACGCTCCTCGCCACAGTCGGACCTGGGGATTTCTGAGCGACCGGCTGTGGTGAGTGGACAAGACACTCTTTCTGTTTCACCAAAACTTGTGACGGTTTATACCGGGGCTGTGTTTTTTGAGCCTGCTGCACAACCGCAAGCTCGTTTAGCTGCACAGCCGCAAGCTCGTTTAGCTGCACAGCCGCAAGCTCGTTTAGCTGCACAGCCGCAAGCTCGTTTAGCTGCACAGCCGCAAGCTCGTTTAGCTGCACAGCCGCAAGCTCGTTTAGCTGCACAGCCGCAAGCTCGTTTAGCTGCACAGCCGCAAGCTCGTTTAGCTGCACAGCAGCATTCAGCTCGGCCCCCGGTATCCCCACTAGCCCAGTCATCTGTGCCATTTTCACCGACTCCCTCTGTACAGCAGGCTGCGTCTCTGCCTCCCGTTTTGGACTCTTTTTCTAAGTATTTTTTGCAGAGAGACAAACCACACAATCCTGAAAACACTCCTCAAGAGCTGGCCAGTTCTGAGATGCACTCCAGGGCCTCCCCAGAGGCTGGGTTTCAGCCCCCAGCAGACTCTGGACCCCTGGAGGTAAAGAAGCCAGCTGAGGACTGCACCCGGCTGTCGCTGCCTGAGCTGAGTCAATGCTCGGTGCAGCTGCAGTCAGCCTTGTGTTTGCCAGAGGCCCGTGCGCCTGCTGGTTCTGATCTGTTCCTGCCAGAGGCCCGTGCGCCTGCTGGTTCTGATTTGTCCCTGCCAGAGGCCCGTGCGCCTGCTGGTTCTGATCCGTTCCTGCCAGAGGCCCGTGCGCCTGCTGGTTCTGATCCGTTCCTGCCAGAGGCCCCTGCGCCTGCTGGTTCTGATCCGTTCCTGCCAGAGGTCTCCGCGCCTGCTGGTTCTGTTCTGCACCTGCCAGAGGTCTCCGTGCCTGCTGGTTCTGTTCTGCACCTGCCAGAGGTCTCCGCGCCTGCTGGTTCTGTTCTGTGCCCGCCAGGGGCCCCTGTGCCCGCTGGTCCTGAGACTATTCTCGCTGGAGGGCCCGAGGAGCCCGTCCAGCCGCCTGTCTCGTCCGCTGGAGGGCCCGAGGAGCCCGTCCAGCCGCCTGTCTCGTCCGCTGGAGGGCCCGAGGAGCCCGTCCAGCCGCCTGTCTCGTCCGCTGGAGGGCCCGAGGAGCCCGTCCAGCCGCCTGTTCCGTCCGCTGGAGGGCCCGAGGAGCCCGTCCAGCCGCCTGTTCCGTCCGCTGGAGGGCCCGAGGAGCCCGTCCAGCCGCCTGTTCCGTCCGCTGGAGGGCCCGAGGAGCCCGTCCAGCCGCCTGCCTCGTCCGCTGGAGGGCCCGAGGAGCCCGTCCAGCCTCAAGACTCGTCCGCTGGAGGGCCCGAGGAGCCCGTCCAGCCCCAAGACTCGTCCGCTGGAGGGCCCGAGGAGCCCGTCCAGCCCCAAGACTCGTCAGCTGGAGGTTCAGGAGAACCCAGCCAGCTTCCTGCCTCGTCAGCTGGAGGGCCCGAGGAGCCCGTCCAGTCTTCTGCCTCGTCAGCTGGAGGGCCCGAGGAGCCCGTCCAGTCTTCTGCCTCGTCAGCTGGAGGGCCCGAGGAGCCCGTCCAGTCTTCTGCCTCGTCAGCTGGAGGGCCCGAGGAGCCCGTCCAGTCTTCTGCCTCGTCAGCTGGAGGGCCCGAGGAGCCCGTCCAGCCGCCAGCTGCAGCCTCCGTGTCTTCATCCTCGCCAGCTGCGGCCTCCGTGTCTTCATCCTCGCCAGCTGCGGCCTCCGTGTCTTCATCCTCGCCAGCTGCGGCCTCCGTGTCTTCATCCTCGCCAGCTGCGGCCTCCGTGTCTTCATCCTCGCCAGCTGCGGCCTCCGTGTCTTCATCCTCGCCTGGTCCAGCTCCGGCTTCATCCTCGCCTGGTCCAGCTCCGGCTTCATCCTCGCCTGGTCCAGCTCCGGCTTCATCCTCGCCTGGTCCAGCCTCTGCTTCGCCTGGTCCAGCCTCTGCTTCAGCTTCGCCCGCTTCGCCTGGTCCAGCCTCAGCTCCTGCCTCGTCTGGTCCAGCGAAGGCCACGCAGCCTTCAGGTCCCCAACTGCCGCCTCAACACCGTCGGTCATCTGCCAGGCCGCATGATCGGCATCTTTGTCACCGTGGCCGGCCCCCGGACTTGCAGTCCCGCCGTCGCCGTCCGCACGGTCGGCCCCCTGAACTGTTTCCACGTCACCGCCGCTGCCGCGTGCACAGTCGGCCTCCTGACCTGTTTCCACGTCACCGCCGCTGCCGCGTGCACGGTCGGCCTCCTGAACTGTTTCCGCTTCGCCGCCGCTGCCGTGTGCACGGTCGGCCACCTGAACTGTTTCCCCGTCGTTGCCGCCTTCCGCACGGTCGGCCCCCGGAACTGCACTGTTTTGGCCTCCGGCGCTGTCGGCCTCCGGGTCGGCCCCCTGAACTTGTCCGTCTGGGCCTTTTTGGACTCTGTCCCTCCGTCCTGGACCCCCGCCACCCGCCCTGGTCGGGTCGTTTTTGGTTTTTGGGGGGGGGGGTTTTGTGTTTCTGTTGGGCTGTCTGGAGCCAGCCCTTGAGGGGGGGGTACTGTCATGGTCCTGAGTCGGTGACCCAGCGCTTTGAGTTTGTTATTAGTGTTTTCTAGTTTATTTCTGATCTTGTATTGGTTGTTGGTGTTTGGTTGTGTTTATCTTCCCTACCTGCGTCTCCCTCGGTGCTCTGTTCATGTCCTCGTGTTATGTAAAACAGTCTGTGTGTTTCCTGTTTTACTTTGTAGGGTTGTGTCTCGTTATGTCCATTAGTTCCAGCTGTGTCCCCTCCTGTGTGCCATTTCCTGATTACCTGGTGTGTGTATTTATAGTGGGTGTCGGTCTGTGTTCGTTGTCGGCTCGTCTGTGTTTCATGGTGTCTGTTCCTCGTCTGTGTCTCTCTGCCTCCCACCCCATTCGTATGATCTCAGGTTTGTTATTTAGCTCACCCAGTTTAGGTTATGTTCTGTCCTGCCCTCAGTTGTGTTGTTTGTGCACTGTAAATAAACCCTCACTCGAATCACCAGTCGCTGTCTGCATTTTGGGTCCTCCTTTCCTCCACACCACACGGCTCACCCCGCCAGCCGTGACACCTAGTGGGAGTGTCCCCCCACATCTATGTCCACTGTGAGCGACCATCTTTGAACAGAGGCGGTGGTTTACGACACCAACTCTCTGCCATCTATAATCCAGTTTTGAGATCCCTTCCCAGACGCCTTAACGCCCACTCACATCCTGGGCCATCTGACCTCAGGAATTCGCATGATAAGGTGGGGCCAGGTTTCACAATGAACTCACCTGAAACTGGCTGATTGGGACCCACACCCAGTTCCACACCTTGGCTCAGGCGATTAGAGGATCATCAGGGGGTCCTTTTGTCCCTCTGTGGGGGGACACTCCCACTAGGTTTATATCTGGGACTCCCCACCATTTGACCTTAGAACTGAAGAAGCTTCTCGGATGAGAGGTGAAACGTCTTCAAGTAACTTAAAGAAGTCCAGACGCTTTTCTTTGCAAGCTCCTTTGACTACGATGACCTGGATGACTGAGAACCTTCACAGACATGTGTGGCTATAGGTAAAGCAATACACTGTAAGCTGTGGTGATTTAAATAAGCTTTATTAAAGACCCAATTAAGCTTCTTAAATAAATCCATATATGTCCACTTGCAACCTTGTATCAGTTTCTACCCGTTTCTATCAGCTATTTCCTACCAGTAACTTTAATTACAGCTGAATTTGTATTCATGGCACAATAACATGCATGTGTAAAATTATAGAAACTAAAAGGTGACTGAAACAATTAAACCTTGGAGCAATTAAAATGTAGCTCGTTTGAACTTTAATGTGATAATTGAAAACGTCCTCACTCCCGGCAAAAATTGTGCCTGCATATGCACAGTGAAAATTTATTTCCGTAGCCCCTGATTCTAGAGTAGACACAACTGCCTAAAATGCCTCCATGACCTACCACACTGATGGTCATATATCACCACTGACTGTTTAATTATAAAGAAGACATCTCACCCATGTAGGGTGCACTGTATCTCCATGCATATATATCAGCCCAGCGATAAGAAGAGCAGTTCTTCATTCATACTGTGTGAGCTCAAGAATATTAAATGACCTCAGGCTCAATTATAAGAAATGAGCCAGACTGAGTTTAAAAATTAAATGTTTCCTGGCCATTTTGGTTGTTAGTCAAATTTTAGTTCATGAACTGTTTTTTTTTTTTATCCTAATATCAAGAAAAAAACCACAATTTTCAATTTTGTGTTCTGCTGTAGACACCCAGATCCCATATAATTGATGATTATGTTATGTAATATGGCATATGAAAGGCTTTCAGCTGCCAGCTTTTATTGCATCTCATTTTGGTAAAATACTACCTGTCCTCCCAGTGAACTTAAACATGTCATTTCTTTGGAAAAAAAGCTCTACAGTGCTACACACCGTATGACTGACTGCTATTTCTTCTGAACAACGTATAAAAATTTCTGCTGCCTTATATCATTTTCAGTGCTGATTGCTGAGAAATGCAATTATATCTCACCTGAAATCATTTTTCACAGCACAAAAAACTCTCTGTTGCATCATGCATTGGGCATCATATTCTTTCCTTTTCTAATCTGCCTCAGCTGTAGGATGGTGTTTTTATTTAAGGCTTGTTTCACTACATCTTAGAGCCTGATCATAACAAGGGAGCCACTGATTTCTACAAGCAAACCGTGTAGTGCTACCGGTTAATAATTTAAGGAATGACATTTTCTTCCTTTTTTATTTCTACAGGGCCCAGAATAATTTTTCCCAAATAATTTAAATTCTATCAATCATTTTTGCCCTTATTTAAATCAGTCAGTCTGTCAGTCAGTCATGTGTGTGAAGAGCTTGCTTTCACGGTCATGGGCCACCCTTCCTCTTGCCCTATGGTAGCTGGGATAGGTAACTGGAAGTAGTATCAGTCTATCGATGAATTACTACTCTAGATGGAAGCCTTGGCAATAACCTGCCAAGATACATACCACACTCAACCTGGAATAAAAAGTGCCTACAATATGTTATAGTCAGCATGATTATTACTAAAAACATGAGAGAACTTAATCACTACATTTCAGACCTGTGTTGAAATGAATATCTGTTTCTGTCTGCTCCTGTCATATGATGGAGAGAGACTTTGTTGGAGAGGGACAGTGAAAAGCAGAGTGAGTTGGAAAACGATTGCTTGAGTGAGTGAGGAACTGACAGCTCAATGCCAGAAGAATAGAGTACTCACACTTCAGTCTGGCCCAGAACTGACAGCATCAGACATAATGATGTTCACTCAAAGGAGGAGACACCTTAGAGTCATAAGGCCAAACTGGCATACCTTGACTGTATCCCAATTCCGGGTCTGCAGCCTTAAAGGCCGCATTTTAAGGCCGATTACGTCACAGCGACGCGACGAAAGCTGTCCCAATTCGAAGGCTGCTCGAAATGCGGCCTTCATTTCCCTGAATTTTAAGGACGTGGCAGTGTAGACTTCGTGGCCCAACATATCCCAGAATGCATAGCGTGGGGGTGGGTGTGGATAATTTTGCTGAAAAAAAAAAACGGCGGGTGAGGGGCGCCCGAAGAGTAAACTTTAAGTAAGTACTGAATATTATGTCACTTATTTATGTGCAAATGTTTAATAACGAAGAACATTAAAACATTACTGTTGGCCACATGTCGGCAAAGTTATGTGACATTAGTGACGTTTGTACTAACTTGGTTTTAAAGCCTTTACTTTA
Source organism: Neolamprologus multifasciatus (assembly GCF_963576455.1). Lineage (NCBI taxonomy): Eukaryota > Metazoa > Chordata > Actinopteri > Cichliformes > Cichlidae > Neolamprologus > Neolamprologus multifasciatus. Next base: position 21,813,345 of record NC_140445.1, on the reverse strand, counting down.
AAATATACGCCGTCCAATAGCTGACCTTAATCTTACAGAGCTCATGTAGAAACAAACAAACAAATGAACAAAAGATTTTCTCCTCAATTTCTGTCAAACAATGCTGTATGAAACGTTTCCAGCTGTTAGTATCATGGTTGCTAGGCAACCTGGGCAGCGCAACGGAGGCTAGACCGCCCCATTTCACAAGCCTCGCACTTCCGGCCTTAGCGGTCTTTGAGTACGCAGCCCTTGTGGACCATTAAGGCTGCAGACCCTGAATTGGGATAAAGCCGTTGGGTCCTAGTCTTACCACCTTACTGTGCTTCCATTCACTTTTTTAAATTATTGGGATCCCAACATATGAGACTGTCACTACCTGCTTAGCACTAGAGCTGATAATGATGACCTCCAGCTAAATATAGAATGAAGTCCAAGCAACTGTTGATATATAAACATGCACAGCCAGTCCATTGATTGTTCTTAATCAATTAGGCAGTTATCATTGTCACTGCCATTGGCATCTCAGTTATAGACCACATTTTATATAATTTTTTTAACAACAAAACAGCTTTACAGTTAGATTAAAAAAATCATTGGACAATGACTTTTTAAAAATGAATTACATTTTTAATGACTCTGTATGCCACCACAGTGGAGTTTTCAGCAGACAATCAACATGTCATTGAAGTGCAGATTTTCACTTTTTCTTTTTTTGTTTGTTAATTTTTATTTTGATAATCTAAAAAATATACAGAAGTTCATTTAGCAAAGAAAAGAAAAATGCTATATAAAATAAAGCAAAATACATTTCAGTATTGCTTCATCTGTTCTGATTCAGTTATATATCGAAAATGGGTGGGAAGGATGTAAAAAAACTAAACAAAACAAAAAAAAGCATTTTATTAACTGTTATACCAATTATACCAATTTTTGTGCACAGCCCCTTATTTTTTAAAGATTAAATTGGAGGAGATGAAATCAATATTGAAATGTGGTAAAAGAAATTATGGAAAAGAAAAATGTACACATCTGAAGCATAGCACATCATCTGTTCAGTATGGTGGCAGCATGTTCATATACAGCTGCTAATGGAACGGGTCCTTCGTGTTTATTGATGACTGCTGATAGAAGTAGGAGGATGAATTCTGAAGTGTATAAGGCTATATACTCTGCTGAGATTAAGCCTAATGCCAAATCATTGCAAAGATTTTTCATGGCAGAGAAATGGGATATTCTCTAACAGCCAAATCAGTCACTTGAATGCAACCTTGTAGGACATGTTTTTTCAATTACAGCTGAAGGCTAGGAGATCCTGCAAGACCCTCTAAAAGTGCTGTCAGTAAAGGTCAAGCAAAGCATCTCAAAGGAGGAAACACAGTATTTGGTGATGCCCAGAGGTTCTCTACTTCAGCTAGTCATTAACTGCAAAGGATTTTCAAGTATTAAAAACAATACTGATATTTAAAATTATATCAGATCAATATGAATATCAAATGGGCCTGGCAAATGTATAAAAATGTCTCCAGTTCATAAACAGTTAATGAAATATTGTCAAATCCTTGGAAATAAAGCTGAACGTCTGAACTTTAATCACATTTTGAATGTTTGATTTAAAATTAACTTTGGGGGCTAATAGAGGAAAAAATACATAAAAAGGTGCCAGTGTGCAAAAACCTACATACCTAAATATAAATGTGCACAGAAGAAGGTTGTAAAGTTGGATTGGTAATTTATATTCTCACTGGGAGTTAATTTATATGGGCCTTTAAACTGTGGAAGTACCTAACAATCCTCCTCTGCCATTCCATTATGAACACCACAATTATGTGGTTTAAGCTTACACTAGCAATTTGGCTAAGACATCTAATCCAAAGTTAGTTGGGAAATAACGCCACCTCATGCCAGGACACTGATAAGTGGTAAACAAAATGGACACACGGAGGGATTTTTTTTCCCTCGTACAATAGCAAAAAAAGGTAGATAGATGGTGACTGAGTTGTTAGTGTTAGATTAGCTTGAGACATTGCCTTCCTGCTACACAGAAGTTACAGTTTCACGATGGAAATGATTTCTAATTTGACAAAAATATGTACAAAAAAATGGCAAAATCAAAATGAAGGTCATTACACAAATAACTGCTTGCGGTGTCAGTTATGCAATGAAAAACACACGGTAATGTTCACTTTCAGTTTACTTTCAATGGACGTAATGCTGTTTTGATAGCCTTCTGCATACCCTTTCAGTTAAAGTGTCCCTAAAAGTGTTCTGAGGGAGAGTGAGAAGGAGATGAAGCTGAAGAGAGCCATGAGAGTAACACAGAGGTGTGCACACAGTGAGAATGTGGTGCACAGAGCAGAGAGGGGAGAGAGGAGGGAGAGTGGTGGGGTGTGCAAGGAGAGGCAAAGCAGAAAAGAGCCAATACAGAAGAGATGCGAAGTATGAGACCTGAAGCCTGAAAAATTGGAAATGTGTGGAGAATGTGAATTAGTAAAGTGAAGAGAACAGAGTCTAGAGTGGACAAAAAAATAAAATAAATAAATAAATAAGCAGTAAGAAGCCGTAAGCTGGAAGTGATAAAAACACTCAAAAGTACTGCCTTCTGTAACTTTTAATACATTTTTTTATTATTATAATAACTGCATTATCCTTATTTGTTTTATTTTTTACCCACTTTTTAAAAGCTAAGTGAAGAGTGAGTATGCCCACATAAAGCACAGAACGTGGTGAAGAGTTTGTTCTTAACTTAAGGAAAAACATATTTTGGTACAGCAGAAAAGAATGGTGTAGAAATCAAAATTAGTGGAGGTGACTTGTAATGTGCATTTTGGTGTAGGTAGAAACTAACACTACTAACATAAAAAAATATATGGATTTATACAGTATAAACCTTTAGTTAGAAGTATCTAGATAAAGCTTGGTAGAAATGAAATGCATATCTGTCACTGATCAGTGATGATTATTCTTTATTGAACTGAATGATCTTCAATAATAAAGAGGAATAAAGAGGAGGAGACACTGCATGACTAGTAGTAGGTTGGTTAGTAAATAAGTGGTATTTAGGATTAAAGTTTTGCTCATACTTTGGTCTGACAAAGAATAAAATGCAATGCAGTCTACAAAATGGAAAGATTTTGTAAAAACCTTTTTAAAATATGAACACCTATCTGGCTATCTGTGTGTAGACCTTAGAGCGCACCATGTGATTTCAAAATTGACATTTTATTTAAATGACCTTTTGTTATGTCACAGTAATAAAAGCACAATATTAAAAGAATGAAATAAATGAACAAACTAAAGTAAAGGTGATAGTGATGACACTGCAAGATAAGTACGCTGCAATATGCTGGAATTCAGACACTCCAAAGCAAGGCAAGGTAGGTTTACCTATTTAAATGTTACACTTTATACATAAGGACCATTTACTGAATTTAATTTTAAAAAAAAACAACAACAACAACAAAAGAAAAAAAAATAAAGGTCTGCACACCACAAACAGTCAACAATTCAAAAGCTGGACAAAACTTTGGAGGACCACAAAGGAAAAGATATATTTCTATTTCTGCATACAGACAGTTGCCATGCTGGACATGCATTCAAAGCTACAACCACAGATATTTCACTTTTAGTGTTTAGAACTTACCATAACTGAGATGTGTAGCAGATGCATGTGTTCATGCAGCACGTGGGCCGGTTCCCGGGCAGTAGGTTGTGTGGTCTGAGCTAAAAGCTCAGACTCAGTCATGGACACATGGAAGTACAGTGTCCCATTTTCCAACCACTGCTGCTTCCAATGTACCTGAGAAATTTCTTCCCCAGTACCAGACATCTCTGAAAAGAACAAAGAGAGAGAGAAAAAAAGTTTTTTTGCTTATTTTTTGTTTTTTATGAATAAGACAATGCACATGGACTGTCTGTGTGTATAAGACACGTTTTGCTAATGTTACTCTGTAAGGAAAACACATCCATTTATCATAACATCATATGGGATTATGTGTGCATATATTTTGTGCATGGCCTTGTCTCTGCACGCATAAACAGTCACTTCCAACTAGAAATCTAACTTCTGAAGATTATAGATTTCTTAGGTTCTGTTACAGCTGTGCAGCTGATTTGGTGAGAGTTGCTGTCAAGCCATTTCTCTGCTTAGCTGCTTTGCAATCCTTATTATGACAACTTATTAAGCCATGGTATTAGTTAGAGATTTGTAGAAATTCAAAAAGACTAAGTGGAAGTCATCACAAATATTTCAGCCATTACAACCAATACATCGCTTCAATTACAGATAAAATTAGTCACAGATGGAAAAGGATTATCCATGCTCATGTCCATTTGTTTACACTATTTTTCCCCATTTTCTTTTTATTTTCCTGTCACCCAAAAACAACAGACTCAAAAGTCTGCCAAAACATTCAATGGGTAGATAATGGGTTCATTAAGCTCAATTTTAAACATATATATCAGGAACAGTCGCAGAAACGCTGTCACTGCCCTTCTTCTTATCTGCGTTAATCATCCTACATTATATAAACCACCAGCTTCAGGCTAGTACTTGCTTGAACTATCTAACAAAGGAAAGAATGAAAGGAAAGCTGGAAAAGTTTATAAGGAAAAGTGTGCAGGAAATGTACGAACGGAAAAAAAAATGACACACTCAGTTGAGTTTTATGGAGCAATGGAAAAAGGAGATGAAAAAGAGCAGGGAGATCACTGGTTTATCTTGATATGGATCATGGCACAAGAATCTAATGCTATCAAGTGGGAGTGGCTGCTCAGTAGAGCAGTACTGAGAAGCCTAAGGGAGCCTCCGATTGCAAAGCTTGATACAGTATTTGTCATGTGGCTGGGTGACAAGGGCACAGACATCTACTGACATCTTCTATCAGTAGCAGGTAGCAAATGACAAATGGCTTTGGATACAGCTGGTTATTAACCTGCTGACTCTGGGTCAGAGGACACGGGCAGCAGGGGAGGGTTACATGAGCTGTGCTCAGCACTGAGACAGGCCTTTAGGTGCAGGGGGAGAATGCGCAGAACAGACACTCCATAAGAAAATGACACAGTTCATCATGGTAGAAATCATGCTGTCATATGCACAGTTATAGTTACTTAAAAATATAGTAGTGTAGACCACAATTAATGACTATTTTGCCTATTTTATCCTTTTTACTAACTGTCGGGGGAAGGGGACTGCACAGAGGCAATCATTACATTTCACAAGCACAAATAATAATATTTTTGGTTATGATGATGATTAATTATTTGACAGTTTATACATAAATTCAACAATAAAAACTGCTTTAAGTCATAATGCACATCTTAAATGCAACTGCTCTCTGTGAAAGTGCACTTGAAACATCCACACTCTTGCAAAAGACCTGGGAAATGCTGCATAATTTTGCTGACTACAGCTTATGATAAAATTTTGTAGGGTGTGACATTCTTAAATCCTACAACTGCTGGCTATTCATCTCTTAATGTTTAATCTGTCGGATGAAGGGAGAGTGCTTGACCTCTCACACCGAGAGATGGTAAAGTTTTGTCTGCTGGGCCACCAGTAACATACCTCCTGCGATGCTACTGTCTCCTGCCAAGCTCCAGTCAATCTTACCTTTCTTACACATTTTGTTTGTTTCAGGAAGTTTTAAATGACTCTGATTTTACACAACAGTGACAATGAGTTTGATACAGATTAAAAGTGTTCCTGTGTGGAAAAGTAAAAGACACAGTTTGCAGTCACATGCAGAATAGATGGGAAGTCTCTAAAACAGTAGATGCTGTGAGGTTGTTGTGTATCTCTGTATGATCATTATGCAGATGAGGAAAGACTATTTTAAGACAAAAGAATGGTGTGTGTGTGTGTGTCTGTCTGTCCTTGTCTTTTGTTTTATGAGGCTTGTCATTGGGCATGAAGCCAGACGTTAGTGGGACATAGGTGTATGGCCTCAAGGTCTACTTGTAATTCATTAGGAGGCACATTATTAATGTGTACACGTGCATGAGTGCGTGCACATGTACACACTGGTTAAGTGTGTACACGTAAGCAATACTGCCAAACTGTGTCCAAGGACAGCCCAAAGAAATTCCAGTATTGACGATTTCATAGACTAGGAAAGAAATGTCTCCATGAATCACAAAGTAATTATGGCAGATCTGGATTATCTAGACCCTTAGAGTGTGAAAACCTCTTTTAAAATGCTTATGACTTTTTTATTGGCTATCTGTTCATAAAGTTTCAGTAGGAGATGCTATAAAATACATTATAGAAATTCTGTTATTCACATATGTCGGATTCTGCATGGATAAAACTGGCCATGAAACACTATGCAACAAAAGTGAAAATACTGATTTGACCTCTTTTAACCTTTCATAAGTTTGCCTAACAGTTAGAGGAGAACTACTGAAAGCTTAGCTTAAAATCCTTGATAAAGTCTTCTTATTCTTTTCTAAATCCTCTCTGCAGGTACTTAATGTATAAATGAAATCTATTCAGCACTCATTGTCAGCAGAACTCTTATTACAAAACCTGGTGATCATAAGTGCTCACTGTGCGTCTTACTGTGTTTCTCTCTTTGCCTAATTTAATCTGCTTCTCCTCAAGGATCTTTCATCTTTTCCTCCTCAATTTGCAAGCCTAGACTAGAAGTGCTGAGTTCAATTTTGGACTTACTGTAGTTTCCACATTCTTTTAAATTTTGCCTTGAGCAAGAGTGATTTCCACTTAGGATAGTCTCTCAGAGTTATACTTTTGATGACATTGAGGTTTTCCACCAACACAGAGTAAGAACAGTAAGGCCTGGAGCTCTAGCTCTTCATTCTTCCTACACAAAATACTCAAAATAGTAATAATAATAGTAATAATAATAATAGTAATAATAATAATAATAATATTAACAAAGAAAAGATACAATAATTTGTAACTAGTAAGAATCTGTCTGGGTTTTGGTTTGGGGTTGGCGACGGAGGGTTGAGACACACAATACACTGCTTTTCTGTTACAGTAAAATACTGACAACACTTGAAATGTTACATTAAGACATACAGGGATTTTTTTGTTTTTGTTTTTTTCCCCTCCCCTTTTAATCTGTAGTGGTTCAGTACAGAACCTATTTGGGCTGTGGCTTAACCAATTAGCCAATTAGCGAAAACACCTTGTTAAATGTCAGTTGGTCAGCTCGTTTATTTGTGAAGGTGTGATTGGTCCACCTGGATTTTTTTCTCTTCCTGTTTTTTAATTTAAACACAAACTGTTCCACATTTTGCAATGACCTCATTGAAGGCCAAAAGCCAAAATGCATTGGTCACTTAATAAAGTTGTTCCCTATTACTTGAAGTAGGGCTGCTCGATTATGGCAAAAATGATAATCCCGATTATTTTCACTGAAATTGAGATCTCGATTATTTGACGATATTTATTTAACAATAACAATGTATTGAATAATGACTTTAAAGATTGTCAAAAAATAATATAAAATAGTGTGCAAATACTGATAACAGTGCAAATGTTTGCAATATAAAAAATAAATGAAAAATGTAAACATCTATATTTAGTGAACTTTGCAGTGTTGCTCTGTGGTGCAGCTACAACACTGTAGCAAAGTTTACACACTATGTCTACTTGATCCACGTCTGACTCCTCGAACCCATAATGTTTCCACACCACTGAAGTTTTTTTTACCTCTCTTTTCAACCAACGGCAGTCACTCTCCTCTCCAAATAACTTCTGCTTAGCTTTCCGAGCTTCCCTCGGGTCCTCTTAATCAGCGGTCCTCAACCCCCGGGCCTCGGACCGGTACCGGTCCATGAGTCGTTTGGTACCGGGCCACGAGAGTTGAGGCTTAGGTGTGAAATGTATAGTTTTCAGGGTTTTTATCGGTTTTCAGCGTTATTTTGTTATCGTTTTTATCGTTTACTCGGTTTTCCTTGGTCTTTTCAGGTGTGTTATGAATAAATTTTCTTTTTTTCGGTACCGGTACTAGTTTTATTTTGTTGTATTTATCCGCGACACCTTAAAGGCCAGTCCATGAAAATATTGTCGGGCATAAACCGGTCCGTGGCGCAAAAGAGGTTGGAGACCGCTGCTCTTAATTGTTGTGACACGTGTTCGAAATGCAGAGAGGTGCGCTCGATTTGCCAGATGGAGCAGCGCGAGAGTAAAGCACGAGGGAGGGGCTAATAATCGGCTCAGTCATTTTTAATGATCGTTGAAAGCCCAGATCGTAATCGTGATTAAAATTCGATTAATTGAGCAACCCTAACTTGAAGTGTCGCTGGAGTCATCACGTCTTCATATCTTTGTCTTCTCCATGCACCTTGGAAGTAGGTGAAGTTGTGCCAGAAATATTTGTTGCTAGCAGCTGGAAATGGCATAGTTAGAATGCACTCAAACTCCTCTGTCATCTTCAAACCTGTAACTGTCTTTTTATGCAAAATTTGCAGTGGGCTCATTTATGTCTCTAGTGGTTATTGGAGGAAAACACATGTAGATGGCCCAGAAATTGCCAAAACAGTGGATGAAGGTTAGTTCCAATTATTTACCACAGAGAGCAGTAGTCAGTTGTGTAAGCTCCAACCCCTCCATGTTCCTGAATTGGATAAATGAAAAAAATAAAAAATAAAAAGGGATGAATTGTGAAAAGACCTAAAATGGGTGAAATCAATTTAATCTGGCAACCATATTTATTGTACAAATCCCCTTTACTATTTTCCAAAAATGAAATACACATTGAAACATTTCACCATGTACGCTGGCAGAGTATGCTGAACAGCAGTGCAAAGATGTGTAATGATGTCTTCCAGACATCAGCAGCAAAATCTAGGAACTGCTTGCTGACCATGAATGACACACACACACAAAAAAAAAGATTTTAACATAGTGGTGGTTTGGGCATATTTTTCTCATTCAAAGCTTGAACTCATTTAAATACAATATCTCTAAAAATCTATGAGCCCACAGAGTCAAAATCTAATTCAGTGTCAATGGACCATCTCCAAAACGTATTACCTAAATACATCTTCAAATCAGTTTTCAGTGCTTTTATTTCCAGCTCAGGGAAGAGCAGCAATTTTGGAGATACTGACTTTGCTATCAGAAATTTTGCTTTAAATTGAAGATGCAGTGTCCTTTAAATTCAGACAGCTACACTGCTTACACCTTACAGTATGACTCATATTCCTTCTTCAATATCACAAGTACTAATAGAAGCACAACTAGGTTGTATGAGTCCCTACCTGAAGAAGTCTGACAGACGTGAGTTTAAAATAGATCTTGTATCTAATTATAAAGGCGCTGATTAACATATGCATGCCCATACATTCACACATTTTTCTGCTTGCCTACAAAACAACTACATGTTCCCAAAAGGTTAGCATTCATCATTATAAAGGTGATCATAGCTGTGCAGTGTCAGTGATTGTGCAAACCTGACAGCTCCTTGACAGTTCGTCAGCTCTGCAACAACTACATGTCATCAACATTTACTTTGATGAAAGCTAGCACCCTAAAGGCACTTTGCTGCCTGTCATTACATACGTGGCATAAAGTGTAACTCTATGGCTGATTGCACACCACATCTCACTGCTTAGGCTGCCTATAGTATGGATGACAACACAATAGGCAGATGAAAATTAAATAATTCACATGAGAAACGGATGGAATCACTGGCTTCAAATTTCTCTGCAGAAAATGAAAGCGAGGACAGAAAAGGAGAGGTGAGAGTGTGTCTAACAGAGAGGCAAACAGAGTGGGAAACAGAAAAAGGGGAGAAATATTTAACAGTCTGACACTCATCAGAGGTATTCAAGTATATTGCCATACCTTCTAGACATTCAAATTCTGCCACAAAACATTCCTGTCAGCTGTGACAATGGCACATTTGGTATGTTTTCATTTCAGCGTCACACAACTGTCGACTGTCAATAGAAAATGTTCAGAACAACCAGGCTTTAAAATTGTGTCTTTCACTAGCTGCTGCTGATGTGATAACCTTGTAAAATACCAATTACCATGTATAATAACCCTGAGTGCGGAGGACTATCTAGGCAAATCTAGGATGGGCTACAGTAACAGGGTTCTCCTTCCAGTTTAATACCACCGCCACCCTAATGTCTAATGTTATGAACACTAATGGAATAGCTGGAATTCACATAAAAATCAATTGAAATGAGCACAATTAAAAAAGCATAAGGGTTTTTTTAATTCTTTTTCAGAAAATGTCAGTGTTGATTACACAGAGCTTCCACACACTTATGGTGATCACACTAGGTATAACAAAGTAATACGTTAGGTGCGTTAACGAAGACATCGTTAAGTTCTGGACTTTCTATCGATCATTTAAATTGTGAAATAACTGAAAACAAGTAAATGAGAAAGCAAGTACAGAAAAAGCTGTAAGTACAGTTCCACATTCAGCACATCAGACTGTTGCTGTACTTCCTCGCTCAATCTGCACTGTGGGATCCAATTCTGTTGACTCAACACCTGTTCCTCTGGATGACCTGGTTTTCACCTCACTTCCTCACATGCTTGCCACTGCAGAGGCCACTTTATACTCTTCAATGGCATTTCACAAAATGAAATGTTAAAAGACAAACATATCTACTAATAATATCACCAGTTTCTACATTATTACCTATTATCCCGGTAAGTTTTTAAAAAGGGCTTGAAGAAACTTCTGTGATGATTAAATGTGCTTAATGTAATGGTACTCTCTTAATGGCTCTATTATGTGAAACCATCTCTAAATTAATCATAACTTGGTGAGTATGTTTAGTGACTATTAGAGTACATTCTAAATGCATATCGCTACTGCACTGCATACAGAATATAGCAAGGAAAACACCAATTACAGTTAATCTGTGCTGTAGGAAAACTATTACAGAACTTAAAATAATAACAACAATTTTGTCTCTGCATTTCTTTAAAAGCGCCTCTAAACAATCTTGTGCTAACGAGAACTCCTAACAGTGTAGTACCACTAAAGCTTTATAGCTGATGTCTAAACCCATGCTACCTCCCACTGCGTTCGATCAAAGCAGCAGCTGTTGGATTGTGAACTGACCACCTCTTTCAGAAAACCAATTGCAATTTTTGAGCCATCACCAGTCAGGCTTCCAGCTTAAAAGAGAAGCTGACTTGTGATTTGAAAACAGGTAACCAAGGTTTGGTTAAAAATAGGACTGAATTGTAGTGAGTGACTTAAATTGAACAGATTGTTCATACATTTTCCCCCACAGCAAAAATCATAAAAGTTAAGTGAAAGTAACTGTTCACATAAAAGGGGTTTTCAACATAGCAGGTGTGCTTTAACTTTATAATGCTCAATACTTGTAAAATCAAGTTAGAACTCATTGTTATCTTACAATTTACACACTTTGTCACTCTGTCAAGAACTGGAGTAAGAAGTATCACAAAAAAATTAAAAGAGAGCCACACAGCACAGAACAAGCCAGGCAGAAGTAAGAAGCACACGATTCCAAAGGCTCTGGAAAGAAAAGTGGTGAGAGGTGTGTCTAAAGACCCCAGAACAACTGTCAAGACAGTGAATGGCTGGCCAAGCTGGGAATTGAAGTTTGTTAAAGAAAAACACCACTAGAACCCTGCACATGAAAGGACTGCAAGGTTGGAGACCAAGAAAAGCAGAAGATACTCCTTCAAATCAAACTGATGTATGGTAAGGACAACCTTGAGAAAGATTACACATACTGGAAATGTGTGCTTTGGTCAGATGAGACAAAACTAGAGCTCGTTGGCCACATAGTATGCTGCTTGTGTTTGGAGAAAAAAGGGAGAGACATACAACCCAAAGAATTACACAACCAAAGAGTTGTACCTTATCCACCGGGAAACTCAGTGGTGGGAGAATTATCCTGTGTAGATGCTTCAGTGGTATCTCGAACTGTGAATTTCATCAGAGTGGAAGATATCACAAAGAAAGAAAGATATATAATTTTTTTGAAATAAACCCTAAAACAGTTAGCAGCATAACTAAACAAAGGTTACTGCTGGTGAAGAACTACCTCAAGACTGACTGGCTTTATTTCTACTGAACATCTGTGGAGTGAACTGAAGACCGAGGTCCATGCCAGAAGATCCTGGAGGAGGAAAATCTGGAGGACTTTCAGAGATTTGCTGAAATAAGAACGAACTGGAATTGCTCAGGACACATGGGGGTTAATAATTCTGTCCTCATTTGTACAGTGCTGTGAAAAAGTATTATTGACCTGAAATTCATTGTCACATAATTACCAGTTAAAAATATAATAATAATGGATTGGATTTATATAGCGCTTTCCAAGGCCCCCAAAGCGCTTTACAATGCCATTATTCATTCACTCTCACATTCACACACTGGTGGAGGCAAGCTACAGTTGTAGCCACAGCTGCCCTGGGGCAGACTGACAGAAGTGAGGCTGCCATATCGTTTAGGGCGAGGCTGCCAACACCAGTAGGCGGTAGGTGAAGTGTCTTGCCCAAGGACACAACGACCAGGACAGAGACCCTGGGGATCGAACCGGCGACCTTCCGGTTACAGATACGCTTCCCAACCCCCTACAGTCTCATGCACCCAGTGTTAGGTGTAATGTGTTACAAAATAATGCATTACTGTGATCACATTTCATTTTTCCGCAATGCAGTAATGTAACTTGTTACTGTACTAATTTCAATATTTACAGTGCAGTTACAATTATGCAACCACTTGCACTACAAAAGTTCTTCAGTTACCTGCACACTGGACAGAAAGAAAGCGTCAAACAAACAATCATTTTTCTCCCTACGCACGTCCTGCTGCAGTCACCTGATTTTAGTTTGTGTGTGTGCAGGAGGATAATGGTGAAGTGGTAAAGCAATACAGCTTTTTCAAGAACAGAACTATGGACATAACTTTTAGTTTTATTGCACAAAAGGACAAGAGCGCAATGATAAAGTGGAAACTGTATCCAGGAAACAAATGCAATATACTGCTAACACAACTTCTGCTCTTTGCAAGCATCTGCACAGACAGAATGCTAAAGAAAAGTTCATCTCTAGAACTGCTGTAGAAATGGCTTTGAAGACTCTTTGCATTGTGTTGTCAGGTTTGTGTTCATACTTAGGCTAAAAACTAAAAGAAAGATCATATGTGTGTCCACATTAGCATAGAGATTTGTGTTGTTGTCTGGGACTGTAGCCTAAGGTTTATATGGTTAACTGGTAATTAGAGTATATGACAGTGTTTTCAGATCATTTATTGGAGTAACAAGAAATTAATGTAAAGAGTAGCATAACGAATTACCCCAACACTGCACACACCAACACAAATCCACATCCTAATGATGATACACATACAATCTTTCTTTTAGTTTTCATGGTGTTGAAGGTTTTGTCATCTATGTGATGCAGTCTTGGAGCTTTGGGGAAGGTTCACCACTGCTCACAGTGTTCAGCAGCCTTCAGACCTTTGAACATTGGCCAGGTTCTATTTAACTTCTTCATTCAGCTGATCTAGCAGTAATCAGTTCTTGGTGCGGCTAATGAAACTGAACTCAGATTTAAAAGAAAACTATGTTAACCCAAGTTAATTCACAATTTAAAAAGATGGGGTAACTACTTTGTCCCACAGGGCCAGGTAAGTGGTGGCATAACAAATTAAGTCACCATTTAAACAAGTTATTTTGAATTTAATTGGGTTATATTTGTCTTACACTAAAATTCATTTGATGATCTGAACCATTTAAGTGTGACAAAAATGCACAAAACCCCAAAACAAAACAAAAAACAAGTTAAATACCATGAAAAGAAATACTTTTATCAAAAATGTTGTATTATTTATTTATTTTTTTTATTTAACTAACTATAGATATTGTTTAACACTATCCAAAGACAAATGCAAAGCAAGAAAGGCACTATAAAACAAGATTTATTTTATTGTTGAACTAACAGATCTCTAAGGAACCTTTTTGTTAAGAGCTAAATTCAATAAACACATAGCTGTTTGTCACTGACCGCACTGTGTGGCTCAGCTGAGGCCTGGATTATCTCTCATTAGCATTGAATACACTATATTGTTTGTGTAACTATCATATCATGCCTGTGGGTGTGCAATTCCATGTGCATGCCTCCAAGTACTGTGTATGTATATATCTACATCTATCTATCTATCTATCTATCTATCTATCTATCTATCTGCTCATGGCTTCATGACTTCACTAGAGCTCAAGTCATGATCATCTTCCTTTTAAATATAAGTCAATATATTATTTTAATTTCTTTAAATGACATGTTTATTGGGTATTTAGGTCTAAATAGAAATGGACTTTTCTTCAGAACATTACCATCCCACTAAAATGTACTTCAAGAGTAATGTGTGGCTCTATAAACACTTTGCTCATTGTGCTTTTTGGGATTTGCAAGGCAGAGTGCCAAAAAATGAGCAGGAGCCCTCCTATTCGTAATGTACTTAAAGTGACACATTAACAGGATAAACAGTCCCCTTATCTGCTGAGTGCATAGGCTTCTTCTAAAAACACTACAATCCCATTAACAGGACCTCTTCTGATTTCACATCTCTCCCATTCACTCCTACTATATGTAAAGCTTGTCCACTGATGGGAGTTGTCTGCCAGTGCCAATGTGGGAGGCTTCAATATAATAATACACACATCAGAATTTACTAATCCTTTGTTTTGGTCTCTTCAATTGAGACCTTGGTCAAGTTCAGTAAGTCACTCACAGTGAAGTCTGTTTCCAATTAAGGCTAAATAAAGGAAAAAAATAATCTTAACACATACTGTTTAAGAAAGCTTAAATCCTCCTAATATGTAATGTGAAGGATAAAACCACTGCAGTTTTCTTGTTGCAAGTTATCAATTTCTGTTTATTTACTTATTTTTTTCAATTACTTATCTTTCCTTAGTATTCAAAGGTATACTTGTATACTAAGAAACTGGTCACAATTGAAATAGCTAAATATTTACTGATGGCACTGAATGTTTAGAAAGTGAAGTTGTGTGTGGGGAAAAGGAACAAAATGTAACAAAGATTTCACAGTTTGCAATGTGCTCTAAACAGAAAATAATATGACAAATATAAAATAAAATAAAAAGTGCAACTGTTATTTCACTTCCTCTTTCAGGTAGAATTAACGTAGCATGGAGGTCTGGGAGAGTGCCTGTGGAGCAGCAGAGTGGGGTGATAGTTCCCATTTTCAAAAGAGGGACATGAGGGTGTGCTCCAGTTTCAGGAGTATTACGCTGCTCAGTCTCCCCTCGAAAATGTATTCATTTCAGGGTGTGGGGAAGGAGGCTCCAGCTGATTGCATTGCTCCTACTGAATCCAAGGTTTGACAAAGTCTTTCGTGGCTGTGGAACAGCGGACCAAATTATCAAATTATTAAATTATCTTTGTAAAACTTCTCAAGGTATCAAGGGAGTCTGCAAGATAAGTGGTTCCAGGTCCATTGCCATGGGCCATAATGTCCTTGTATAATAAAGTGGGAGTTGTGTCTGCATCCTTGTAACTAACCATAGGTGATTTGGGCATCTGTTAAGATGCCTCAAATCATCTCACTTTGGAGGGTTTTGAAGCAACTAGGAGAAGACCGAGGGTCGCGCCATATATTTCATAAGGCTTGGGCAGGGAAATGTCTCTTGATCCCCCATAAAAATCTCCAAAGACTAAGAAAGATCTTTGCATTCTGCCATCATGACTTGTGCACGTGCTTCCAAAGGAAGCACTACCTTCTCACAACAAAAAACTGCTGATGGCCAGTGTGAAATGCCATTTTTGCAGTGCAGACTTTTTTTTTTACATTACATATCCATGTCATCATGTGCCACATTTGCATGGCACTGGCCTAGCTGTTAGTTTGACAACTCAAGACTTTCATAGTAAGGCAAATGTCCACACAACATAGAAAACTCTTAGTGATAGCATGTTTGCAGCGTGCATCTACAGTAATGTTACCATTAGCTTTGAATGTAGGCCCAAAGGTCAGTGCTCTGTCAAACGTGCAATGCTGAGGAACACCACTCCAAAATAAAAGAATAAATAAATAATTGTAAATTCTCCTTCAAAGAGTTGAACTCGGGAGTTTTGTAAGCACGAAAACCACACAGAGAGCTACAACTCCTAAAATATGGGTAATACTATGCAGCCCTTTGCATTCATTGGCTCATCTAACTACTCAGAGCACTTACTTTGTGCTTTAATGGGGGGGGGGGGGGGGGGGGCTCTAAATGTGTACATCTGTATAAAATGGGCTCTGTAATAGTCTGATTTTAAAAGGTAAAACATCTTAATAAAAATGATCTTATTTGGTGATTTTTTTCTGTCTTTTTACTGTGAGGGACATGCTTGAGTGCTGGTATAAAAGCCAGAAGAAATACTGTTTTGCCAAGAGTACCCTTGTAAAAATGTAATAGGATTTCTTCAATGCACCCAGGGTAAAAACAAAAAAGGTCAGGGATGATTTATAGGGGAAGTTCAACTTGGAATCTCATCTCATTATGTAGGAAAAGAAAAGGCTAAATAACCAAGTATATACCAGACTCTGAATATCATTTTATATGTATTCTCATCTTCTTATTAGACATCATCCTCAAGTGACTAACTTAAGCTTGACAAGATGAAACTGACACTTCATTAGTAGATTAATCTGTTGTATGTGGCACAGACTCCCCATTACTAGCATGGTCACTATACTATTTCATTTACACACCTCACTTTGAAATGAGTGACTTATAACAGTAGCGGAAAACATTTTTCTTTTTTCCTGAGTTGTAATACACAGAAAAATAGGGGAGTGATGAGTAAACATCCAATTGGAGCCTACAGGTGGTGTTGGGGTCTTGAAGGGGTTTAAACAGCAGGCAGCACAGCAGGGCTACAGTGGAACTGACATTTCAAGCAAGACAATATTTGCAATGTAAACAGATCACCAAATTAGAGTGTGTGTTTGGCATATGATGTGAGGGCAGAGAGGTGTGTTAGTGTGTATGAGGTATTGTACCTTGGATTGACTGCCTGAACTAGGTGGCCGAATTGATTTGCTTTTCCCGTTAAATTGAACAACTTTCATGACATGTGAACTATTAGTGTTCTGGAGATGGGGACCTAATTACTTATCTGAAATGTACAACAGACCAAGAGCATCAATACGGCATGATTTTTATTTGAGTCTTTATTCATAGTTGTTTTGGGATTTTTTTTAAATGACAGCAACAAGCAAAAAAATTTCCACCTAAAGAAGTCAAAGTCAAAGTTTTACTTTATTAGTCCTATTTTTTTAGTTTTAGCATTTGTTGGGAAATTTTTTTTGCAGCTATTGCATTTTCAGTTGCTCCCTTATTCACAAAGGATCAGCATAGCACATAAGTGGACGTTCCTTCAGTCTCCTCTCAGAAATACACCAGGAATCTTTTACTTGCCAAATGTCTTAACCTCTGCAGTATGTAACCACTGTAATCTATAAATGTGAATTTTTATAATCAAATTAAAAATAAGTGAATAAAAAAGTTAAAAAAAATAAAAATAAATAAAAGTGTAAATAAATGAATAAAAAACAAGACTTTTTGTTCTAAAGCAACATTTTTCATCTTAACACCTGAACCATAAAATAATACCCAGAAAACTGAAACTGGAGCGTTTATCGAAACTTCTGACAAGGAAAAAGTAATAAATACACATGTCATTATAGAAGAGCATATAGGAGATACATATGGCATTTATTGCTTAAAAATGCATTGTGCAATTTCAGTTTTTGGGACAAAACTAATCATATTGATGATGTAGAGATATCAAAAAGCTCACAAACATATATGTATCAAATATGATACACATAGGGTTTTTGAAATATAATAAAACATGTTTTCAGTCATGGCATCATTTTTATTATAAATTGGTCTTATTTCAATAAGGACAGGAGTAAGCTTTTGTGGAGAAAGAGCTTTTGACAAAGATTATCCTTGAGATTGATGCCCTTAGAACTATAAACTGCCTCCTCCATTTTCCACACTATACCATCACCTTATCATCAGAGCAGTTTATGTACTTTCTCTTTAGTCCTCAGTAGAACTAAAACCTGAGAATTATTTGCAGCTCTGCCATTATAGTGTCATTTTTCAATGGCATGTTTCATAAATCTCTGCAGCAAGTTCCATGATGAGTAGTTTCGCTGGCAGCCTCCCATCTGTGTCTTCTTCACTTATGGTTCCAGGGCACAACCTCTGCTGCCATCAATAATCTTGTAGTTATTTGATTAATTTCTTTTTGGATGATTTTTTGAAATACTTAAATGTTTGGGCCCTGGCTCCTTATCCATCTCTCTAAAGTGTGGTGCCGCTTGCATTCTCAACTGTTGAGGTTTGAGTAATCCAACATTCATTTTTGTATTAACAGGTTATCCTTGAATCCGTTGCCTATTTATGGCTAGTGCACTCATTCCTCTTATCTTATGTGCTTCCTCTTGAGGTTTGTTTGTCATGTGCACTTGGAAAAGGACTGTCGTTCGGAGCTAAGTAGCAGGAACCAGCATGCCAAGTGGGGCCTTTGGTGGATTGATGATCTCCCTGTACCTGTGCAGATTATCTTTAGGTGTTCTCTACCTTTAAGAGTAGCTATTACTCTGACCAATTGCATTTTAATATTTTTCTGTCATCTCCACTAATCTGCCCTCTGGACAGATATCTAAAATACTGCGGTACAACTGTTAATCTGGTGCAGGGACGGTTATTCAAAGTTGAAATTCTTACAGTAATAGGAAACAATGTATTGCTGATCTTGAGAAACACTGTCTTTTTTTGTTTTCGTCTTTATTTATTTTTTTCAAGACATTAATATTCTTCCTCTTCAGTTGTGCGTTTATGGCAAAGTATGCCCAGATTCTGCTATAAATAAGCTGCTATAAATAATGAGCTTCTTCTGATTTTTAAGAGTTAATTAATTTCCCATGAGCTGCATCTCAAGTGATTAATGATGGTTACACCACTGGCATGCTGACTTTGGTACTCGGTCACCGGAGATAAATCAGTGGTGCACTGAAAAGTGTCATACCCCAGCTGTGTCCAACATGTCCACTTTAACTGGCTTTGTGACCAATGACACAATTATGGGGTGACTGTGGATGTGCATGATCATAAGTCAAGTTGTTCGCTATTCTGGGGCAAAGGGACACGATGACAAATGTGTAGTGGATCCCTATATGTTTGGACGCTTTCATTTTTTTGGTTAACACATTTTTTCTTTCTCTTTGTTTTAAATTAAAAAAATGAGGCTATTGATTTTACTGCCCAGGATTATTTTCGCAAAGATGTGATTAGGTAATGTCAGCTAAAGGAAAAGGAAAGAAGCTGCTATGATGGACACTAAATGTTAGCCATAGTACAGCAAATCCTTGTGAATTAGTAATGTCTGTGTTTAACCCTTTGCGAGCTTTAACCACCATGCAGAGATTCTTTTACATAGATAGGAAAAGAAGATAATATCAATTTTTGGTACATAATGTATCTCAAAGGCCTATATTTAGGACCAGAGCATGAGGAAGCATTATTATGTTTTGACGAAAATCGTTTTTGCTTTTACCTGAAATCATTCTCCATCTTAGACTATTAATTGTTTTTTACTCTCAATATTCTATTGTTGTGAAAAAATGTGTTCCATAGTGTAGTGAACTGCATGACATGACGGTGACTCACCATGCAGAGTAGAAAGAGAGGCAGCATTGAGGGTGTGGCAATGTCATTCCAGCAGTGCACTACAGTCTCAGTGCCCGGAATGTTGTGCCTTCACCTCATGTTAAGAAGGCACATTATTTATAAATATGGTCAAATTCCACAACCTTATTTGTTGGTGTGTTGGGTTTTTTTTTGTCTTCTCACTTGTACAAAATACATTAAAGTATATTTTTTAATACTTCAAAAAAGAAAAAAACACACAATTGCTCAATTATCTTTAAGCCTGATTACAACCTTGAGAATACATAAAATATATAACTAAGTAGCTGAGTGACACACGGTGCACTATAATGGCCTTTTCTTTAATCTGGTGGGTCTTTACAGTTATCTCAAACTGTAAGTGCAATGGAAGTGACACTTGCATTTTTCCAAATCAAAATTACAAGTGTCAGAAGAAATGGTTCAGTGTTCTGCTGGAAGTGCTAGACTTTTGCAAATGAACCACAGAAATGCCTGTGCTTGTGAACAAACTTTTTTTTTTGTAGTTAAATATGTTATTCATGCTATTTATATTGCAAACCTGAAGGTGTGCTGGAAACTGACTCATTATAAATGGTTCACACAGGATAGTGCTGTAATGTATGTTGACAAATAACTCCTGCTGGGCCATTCCTGGTGTCCCTTTTCAATACACTGAGTAATAGAGGACATTGGTGGAGCACTCCATCTTCTTTTGTAAGAAGCCCAGCTAGCATAACATATGGAGCATTTGAGTTGGAATTTACAACAGTGCTTTCAGAAAACAAAGCAAAAACAACAACAACAAAAATAAAACAAGAATTGGGTCAGCTACTTTTTATAAGGATGTTGATAAATCTTTAGCTGTATAAATATTTAAATGTAAATTGAATGAAACTTTAAATAATTAAAATAACTTAAGAAAAAAGTTCTTCCTTCACTTTTAATAAAATGTATCTCTGGAGGTATTTTGAGATTTAATTATTATCTATTATGGGTCTTTTAAGATATCTATTATCTTAAAAGACCCTTAAAAGTCCCTTGGCAAAAACAACTTTACATACACAGACAAAGATGGTGCAAATAGATCTTAAAAACATAATGAAGAACCAAAATTATCAGACTGTAGCAGAATCCATAAATAGCCCTGCAGAGTCACTTTTTTCAATGAACTGATTATAGCCACGTTTCATATAAATATCCACTGCCTATCATAATGTAGAGTGCTTACCAACATCAATAGCAGGCAAAAACTGCCTCCTTTTCTGCATATTCTGTCTTTATATTCATCACTTGATAAGTTGGATTTAAAATTGCAATCGCAGCTCAGTGGTTTTAAACATTTGCATCATATTACAGATTCAAAATTTCACCAAGGCGATATCGTTTGCATGATTCAGAAGACATTAGCAGAGTCTGTAAAGGTCTCCCAGTGTCGCAGGGAAATGAAATCACAGGATATGACTGTCACCTACCCGTGAAACAATATTCACAAGAAAAAAATCAAAAGAAAATAGAAAAAAAACAGCTATTGCTGGGTTGTGGCTATGAATGTACTTGAAAACTGAATAAGAGCAGCATTACTATTTAAAATTCACTTCATTCAAATCTCAAACTAGAGGGCACTGCCAAGGCCAGTGGCCTATCTATCAATTTTAACAAACGTAATGCTGACCTGCACCAAAATTTTAATGGGTTCTCCCTCTGCCCATCTTCTCTCATTCTGCTAAGCTTTATGGAAGTCAGCTGCATAGATCTTGCCTCATCTTGCTGACATTTAGACAGAAAAACAAAGAAAACAACAGTGAAAACCTATGCAACAGGCAGGCGAAAGAACAACGACAATTTGTGTCATTATGAAACAAAAGCCATAAAATTTGAACTTAGTTATCTTAAGATCGAAACAGGCTAAAAAATTAAATACTGCTAATATCCACATAACTCCTCCCAAACAAATTAATCCATAACAAACATTCTAAAAGTAGATGATTTCCAACTGTCCCTGATGTCCTCACCACGCAGTCCACCTCCTTGTGAAAAGAATAAAAAAAAACCTCAAAAGACCTTAATCCCCTCTAATTCCTCTCTTTTGTCTTTCCCTCATTTTTAGATAAATAAATAAGTAGAGAATCAGAGGCAACTTGGCATGGTATACTTTATTAGTGTAAGAGGCTTATCGTCAACATATGAACCCAGTTCCAATATCACTCAGTACTATATAAAGTTTCAGCTCTGGCTACTGACAACGGGAATAAAAATGCGAAAGGAGATTAAGGAAAAGCTGCAGAGGACCACTGAGACAGCATGTGGTATGGTTGATAGAGAGAGAAATATCTTGAAAAGTTCATGCAACAAGTACATCAGAAGAATGTCAGACTGTCATGCTAGCCCACTGTGAATGTTCCCAGTGACAACATATCTTTTTTACTGGTAAATAGTGGACATATCTAATACAATAAATCTTGGATTAATATTATTCTCTAGCAAAGGGTACCCATTGTTGAAGTAATTGTTAGAAAAAATGAAACTCTTTTGGGGAAAGGGAATGTATACTTCTTGGCAGTGTACTTGTCATCTGATATGGTTTCAAAAGATCTTTGGCCCTTTATCACTGCTTCAAACAGCCACTGATCCTTTTGATGATAACATTCCTTATATGACTTTACGTCCACAAAAACAAATACAACTATAAGGTCAGCATTTGCATTAATATTTGAGCTATGTTCAATTCCTTGTTTCTTCAAGTTATGAGCCATTATATTTCTATTAATACATGGCAGATTGTGTGTACTGCAGTAAGGTTAATAAAATCAGTACCACAACATTATTGACTTTGCTAGTAAGAAATCAAAACCACTGTACTACTAACTCAAAATTTGCTAAATGTATAAAACTATTGTTATAACTGGGTACGGATGAATAACTTGAAAAGGTTTGGGCTATATACAATGGTCACTTTAGGGTCTTTGTAATGAAATGTATGCTTCCGTGTTTTAAAATTCCTAAGCCAAGGCTTAGGGAAATTTGTTACATGTTTTTCAGCGGCATGATTATTTACCTTGCATGACTCAAATAAAACTACATAAACATGTAATTAAAATTTGAGCAACAGTGTGGTTCACATTTCTGCATTATGCATTATGGGAAATGATGTAAATGGCCCTGTTGAAAAGCCATTATTATTATCTTGTTAGTTCTGGTTTTGTCACCCCAATAAAGTAGTTTGCTTGCAAACTGCTGGTTTACTTGTGGTTCCTAGGGTATTTAAAAATAGAATCTGAGGCAGGGCCTTCAGCTTTCAGGTCCCTCTTCTGTGAAACCAGCTCCCAGTTTCGATCCGGAAAACAGACACCGTTTCTACTTTTTAAGATTAGGCTTCAAAACTTTCCTTTTTTCTATAATGTATATAAGTATGGCTAGATCAGGTGACCCTGAACCCTCCCTTAGTTATGCTGGTTATTGTAGAGAAGCAATTCCCAGTATTTCTTGGAATTGTTAGTCCGCCTCCCTGTTGATCCCACTTATCAGTTCTGTTTGCACTTAATGCTACAACTAGTTGATTTCAGTTTGTGTGCAGGAGGAGGAAAATGGCGCAGCCTGTAGCACATTTATGCACATTACTTCTTTTTTGACAGCACAAAGGGACAAGAGCGCAACGCGGAAGTGCAAACTCCAGAAAAGAAACAACTTCATTATGCTTCGAACACAACTTCAACTCTTTGCAACTGTCAGCACAGACAGCATGCTAACACTAAGCTAGCCAAGAACCCAGAGTGATGCTAAAGCTGAGTGAATGCGAACCACAGCCCAGCAGCCACACCCTGGACTTCAACAGGTAACAAAAGCAGGAATGAGCAGACAGGCTGTATCCTCTGTTTCTACCTGTCCATATTTTTAAAGTAGAATCACTGTGGCGATTGTCTCCATTGTGCTGGTTTCCATCTCTGCTTTGTGCTGTTAGCTTTGTGGCAATACTTAAAAACAAAGAGAAAGGTCATTTGTGTGTCCTCACTAGGATAGAGATTTGTGATTGTGTTGGAGTGTACCCTTTAGGTATATATTGGTAACTCGTTATTATGAGACAATGCATTTCAGGTCACTTTACTGACCTACGTTAAAGTAATGTAACAAGTAGTAAAACAAATTACTTTCTCCTAGGAGTAATTAAGCAACGCACTGCATTACTTTTAAGGAATGTGTTGTAATAAGTGTAATAATTACTTTTTTGAGTAATGACTCCAACACTGATCAAGTGATATCAATAATGGAATTGCTAAAGTCCAATCCCTTGACCTATCTTATAAAGCACCTTGAGGTGAGTGTTGTGCTATATGAATAAAACTGAATTTCATTTTATTTCTATAGACACTGTTTCTCAATGAGACATGTACAGTTTGCTTATCAACTTGTTTTCTTTGGGTCAAACTAATAATACGATCTAATATGAGGCACTATCAAGGTGGTACAACATACTATTGCAGTCCATTACGGACTGAGATTTTTCTTTCTAATCAGTAGATCTCTAGATCAATAATAACCATAAATTCTTGCCATGGCTGGAGACAAATTATTGGCACAACAAAGGAAATTAAGCTTTAATAACCCATTTATATATTATATGTTATTGGGTGTGTGAGAGTATTACCACATTGTACTTTTAGATTAATAGCTTGGTTTTAAGATTGTGTTTTCACATCACCACCATAACTTTCACAGGAACAGGAACATTGAATGACAAATAATACACTGGAAGTTTGCGCCATCTCGCTAAAAAAAGAAGCGTGCAAGTTGTTATGAAAATTAAGTACTTTAAAAGTCGTGCTGACGCAGACAGACTGCTTCAGATTGCTTTTTACAGGCATTTCAATGTTCTGACTTACAGACCCTTTCACCTGAAAAACTGAGAGCAGACAGTGGTGTCAGAGTGGAGTTGTGTGAAGGCAATTCATCGCTGATTAGAGATGAATGAATAAGGTTCTAGCTTTCAGATCTCTTTCTCAGAAATGCATTTGAATTCTAATGTTCTTCTCTGATGAATGAGTTATGAAGCAAACTGTGCATGTGTCTGCGGAGTCATAATATACAAAAGAAAAAGAAAGCTCGCGTATATCACAAGGAAGGACAATACTAGTGGCATTCGCACATTATGAGAACACACCTCCCTCATCTCTGATGTCACTCATTCGCTGAAAAATATATCTCAACAGGACCGAGGCTGAAAATATACATGTTTATAACATGGAATGAAAGAATAAAGGCATGTGTCATTGTGATTGTGCGTTTTTCCAAAATAGACAAATGAGAAAAAAAAGATAAAAAGAACAGAAGTGGCTAAGAAGAAATGTCCAACCACAGTGACTCACTCAGCTACAATAGGAGATTTCATAAAGGTGTCAGTTCTGTCTGGCCTCCAATGTCTCCATCATCCTACTTTGGCTTGCTACTGCAGCATGATATCAATTATTTTCTGTGGGCAACAGTCTCCTGAAGAGGTCTCACTGTTATTATAGCAGACAGCATCTCCCACCAGCCAAGGTAGCTAAGTGGTCTGGCAAAAGAAAAAAAGTGACATTGTCTGCAGTTACATTACAAAGGAAAGGGATATGCTGTAGATTATATAGGCCTTGTTGTAGGTTATGAAAACAATGTCAATGTGATACATCATATTTCTCATACTAAAATTCTCAACATCCTCATGTTTTGTTTTAGAACCAAGTTTAAGGATAGTTTAAAAAAGGTTTACAAGATTATTAATTGTAAGTTCGCAAAAGTTAAATGCAATTTAAAATCTGTGTGAACGATTTACTCAAACATCAGTTGGTTTACACCTAAACAAGCATATCTGATGACAACCAACCATGCATTCATGGCAGATCACTAACAGCACTCATCTAACACCAACAACAAACTCGTATCTGTCAGTCGGTATTAGCTCTCTGAATTCTAGTCCACATGTACTTTCTTGCAAGCTACCAGGACCTCCCACAGAGGAGCACACAGAGTCTGAGAGGTAATCTTTTCAGCTTTTCCTTCCACAGTTGTCCCCCATTGTGCCACAGGCCTGCATGTTTGAAGTTGAGGTAAACCTGCCTCCATGTGTTTTCTCCACCACTGATTGTGATCAGAGGTCTGCAAGTGGATTTCTATCTCACCCGGATTCACTTGACTGGTACATTGATTCATATCAGTGCTAAGGCAGCTTTAGATGAAGAGCTGTAGACGTATGTGACGAATCGGAGAGGATGAAACACTGTACATTCCTAGGTGAGTGTGTCACTGTGCATGCATTTGTGGGATTTCAATAAAGAAGTATGGCTCAGTGTTATGATATGGACTGCCTGCTTGATTTTTTATTTTTTTTTTGGCATGGGCACATTTTTACAGTGCCTTTGTGACATTTGGTTCATTTTTTGTAGTAATTCCTGCCTAAAACTGTGTTGGTCCTCCTTTTGTTGACAAAACAGCCCTGACAGGTCAAGGCATGGATTCCACTAGACCTCTGAAGGTGTGTCTTTGGTATCGGGCACCAAAATGTTAGCACCATATCCTTTAGGTTCTGTACTGTAGCAACTCATGTTGTGAGGTGGGGCCTCCATGCATCAGACTTGTTTGTCCAGCACATCCCAAAAATGCTCAATAGGATAGCGATCTGGGAAATTTGGAGGTCAAACCAACACCTCAAGCTCATTGTTGTCCTCCTCAAACCATTCCCAAATTATCTTTGCTTTGTGGCAAGACAGATTATGCTGCTGAAAGAGGCCACAGTCATCAGGGAATACGGTTTCCAAGAAAGGTTTATATGATTTGCAACAATGATTGGGTAGGTGGTACGTGTCATAGTATCACCAAAGTAGTAAACGAGTACCACATGACTTCTCTGCAGCTCTCATTTATGGACTTAATCACCTATGCCATGATGGTGAAGAAGGGGACATAGACTAATTCATCTGTTATAGTAAGCAGTGCTGCATACTTACTGAAGAGCAAAATTGTCCATGTTGGTCTAATAAAACCACAGATGTTAACGCAATAAACCCCGCGGTTTGACACTTATACTGTCTTATAGTATACTCAGAGAGACACTATTGCCAATCCCTCTTATGCAATATAATGAATTAAGAATCAGCTATGTAGCCAATCTTCTGTTTTCTGGATGGATTCATGGTTAGGCCACATTTATTAAACAGGCCACGACTGCTCAGGGACTGTATCACATGACTGCAACAGACGGCCACTGTCAGATGTCATTAGAAAGCAACTCTGTTTCCTTTGGACAGCCTACAGTGTTAAGAAGCACAGCGAGGAAAGAATTAAAGAAACTAGGGTTTAAACATAAAAAATAAACAAAGATAGCCTTAACCAAACCCATGATACTAATTCATTTCTACCATTTCAATGATTGCTTGTAATTTTTACTGATCTTGAGCACTAGTTTTGTTTTTATTTTTTTAAGCCAGTCAGTACTAACCCATGATTTATTCCAGCATAAAACAAGACATTTTACTGAAGAGATGAACCAGTGTTGTTTCTATACATAACAGACAGCCTATCAACGAACCTATTTAAATAGTATCTTTGGGTTATTTGTTACTAGCAGCCAGCTACAAAGATACATAATTTGCTCCCATTTCTTTATTTGAATCTACTAAAAATGTCAAAGATAACACAATAGGATAAGTATAAAATATTATTTTTTTCCCTCCAAAGAGCTAATAACTCAAAACTTGCCATATCTTGGCATGATGTGCAGTGTGTGCAAGTCAAAAAATTGAGAAAAATGGACAACTGGAAAACAAAAGAAGTGGTAAGCCTAAAAAAATATCTGCAGCAGATAAACAGTACCTGAAAGTAATGTCCTTATAAAATAAGGCAAAAAAGTAAAGATGTCACACGACCCAGGAGTTCAGTTGAGCCATCTACTGTTTGCTGAAGCCTCATCAGAAATGGTCTCAGCAGAAGGGTGACTCTCAGGAAGTCATTCTTAAGAAAGGTAATCAGGGAGAAAAGGTTGAACTCTGCCAAATTAAAACTGGAAAAGCTGGACTGAAAATCAGTAGCAACAGTGTCTTTTGAAGTGATTAACTGAAATGTAAAATTTTGATTCAAATCGTTGTCAGTATGTGCACTGGAGGTCAGCAGAGAAGCAAGACAGTAAATGCCCACTGCTATCTGTAAAACGCAGCAAAGGTTCTGTCATAGTTTGGGAGTGAATTTCAAGAAGTGGCACTGGGGATCTTGTTCAAGTTGATGTAACAGAAAAGTGCTGCCAAAGTTTGATCCAGCATGTAATGCTATTTGGAAAATGTGTGACTGGCAGTGGCTTCATTTTTCAGCCAGACAATCATCCCATATACACTGCCATCCAGGTATGCAGTAAAAACAGAGAAAAACAGATGATGGGACAGTGTCAGTCATGGACCTCCACAGAGGCCAGACCTTAACATTATTGAAGCAGTGTGGAATTATCGTGACTGAGATCTGTACAAAAGGAAAGCAACATCCAAAGAAAAGCTTTGAATGTCCTTCAAGAAGTCTGAAGAACGTTTCCTGAAGACTATATAAAGATACTACAAGATACTACAAGAAAGGTGCCTAAGAGAGTTCAGGCTGTTGATGAATAAAGGTGGTCATACTGAAAAGAGAGAGGCCTTGAATCTTGTATAAACTCTGTTTTTTGCCTTATAGACTGTATTCCTAGGTGTGTTTGCACATTTCAGTAACTCACTGCACCCGTTTTCAATTTTTCCAGTAAAATGTAAAGAAATATGGGATGGCTTAAGCTTTTTTTACAGTACTGTGGCGCCACAGAATATATTACTTGAACCCGTGGAAATGAACTTAGGACATAGTTAAAAACTTTGTTGATTATAATATTGTGGAGTCTGTTTATCTGTACTGGTGATTTAAAAAGCCATGCTCAAATATTTATCAAGATGCCAGGCAGTCTTGGACTATCATAGCTTTGGTTGCAGGCAAAAATTGGCTGTATTTCTTTCCCTTTTTTTGCTCTGCACTTTTGTTGCCACTGTACCCGCAAGAATTCTCCGCATTGAAAAGTAAAATATTTCATTCAGTTGATGCTTTAAAGGAATTGCATATTCTTTCCCTACCGACATAATTCAAGGAGAGCATTTTTTCCCGAATAAATCTGAACCTTATGCATCACCTTTCCAAACTAGTTACAAGGTGTTTTACATAATTTGAAGCATCATCAAAAACAATTCCAAATACTTTAAAATGCATACAGTACAAAGAAATAAAAAAGAAGGTAAGAGTCTGTTTTTAAACTTGGACTGTGGAACCTGTAACAATAAATTATTATACATAAAATATCACTTTAGTGTGGGCAAAAAACTAAATTCAAAACATTTTATGAAATTTAAGATGAACATTCTAATAATAATCACAATATGCTATTCTACATGCCTCATTTTATTATCTAATTATGTAGTTTTAAAAGAGTAGCTGGAACATGAGCCTGAGTTGATGAATATGAGAAGACACCATTGATCAGACTCTACCTGGCTCTAGGGGATAGTTTCACCAGGAGGCTCCTATATACCTTGTGGGCATAGCACCTGTTTCACTGTTTGTTGGTGGAAAAACCAGGGACAACAACAAAGATCGCCAATGGTGCAGCGATTTCCATTGCATGATGGCCAACTTTCATACACTAGTTGTAACAATGTGGTGCCCATTAATGTAATTCAACCTCGAGTATATGCACATACATAAAACCTGAATTCAAAATCCAAACAGAAATTGGAATATTTCTGTTTTTATTAAAACAAACAAAAAATCAGTCAATATATGAAATGTGTGCTTGTGTTACTGAGATGGAACTTGGGATCCCAGTAAATGAGAAAATTGAGCTTTCTGTTTAATGCTGTCTTATGGTGTACTTTAACCTAAATTGCAATATTTTTAAACATAATCAAATTCCTTAATTAGAATCAAGACAGGTAACTTAATCAAATCAGACAGTGAAAACAATTATATATTAAAATCTTAGATACTAGATAATATAACATATTTTCTCTTAATTTTATCATATCCATAGCGAGCATGTTTATTTGTCTGTACTATCCGGATAAACTACTGGATAACTGTGAATTCCCACAGCCAGTTATCTCAGGCATAGTTTATTTTAGTAATCTATGCAAAACCCATAAAGAGTACATAATTTCAAATGCTGAGAACTATTTCTGCCTAAGCTTGACTAATGTTTTGCACATTTGTGTGAATCACTGCAAATGGATGTAGTCAGTCATACTGATGAGCACCAATCACTGTCCTCTGATATGGCATCAAAAAACTCACGTTTTACAATTTTAATATGATGTGGGGTCCCTCATGCCCTACAACAACACCCCTAAAGAGTAAACACAAATAAGTGACACTGGATCTGAACATTTATACACAGATTTTTAGGAAGGTTAACAGTCAAAAAGTGCAATTAACACCTTCCTGGAAGACTACTTTAAACAGTCTAAAATGAATATATGAATTCAGTTCAATCAGTTTTATCAGTAAACAATTTTATTTACATAATGCCAAATCACAGTTGCTTCAAAGTGCTTTATATTGTTGTGTTTTTAAGTGTTTTAAATTTGATTCTGGATTTAACAGGCATCTAATGAAGAGCAGCCAGGGGAGATATGCTCTTGCTTTCTAGTACCTGTCAGAATTCTTGCTGCAGCATTTTGAATCAACTGGAGGCTTTCAGGGAGTTTTTAGGACATCCTCATAATAATGAATTACAGTAGTTCAAACTAGAAGTAACACATGCATGAGCCAGCTTTTAAGCATCAGTCTGAGACACAATGTTTCTAATTTTAGAGATACTGAGAAAGTATTCCTGCATGTTTGTTTAATATGTGCATTGACTCCAAGACTCCTCACAGTGTTACTGGAGGCCAAGGTAATGCCATCCACAGTAAGCCTCTGGTTAGACAACAAATTTTGAAGATTTTTAGGGCAGAGTTAAGCTCAGTTTTATCTGAATTTGCAGGAAATTAGACATTTTCCAGGTCTTTATGTCTTTAAGACATTCCTGCAGTTTAACTAAATTATATCTGTTATCTGGTTCATGGATAGATAAAGCTGGGTATCATCTGCATAGGAGTTAAAATGTATGCCATGTAGTGCTGTCAGCATTAATCTCGTTAAAATGACGTTAACGCCATAACCAACGTTTCCGCCGTGCAGCCCCACGCACGGGGCGATCCGCGCTAACTCGCTAACAGAGATTTGCCGCATTAATGCGGTTATGGCGTTAACGTCATTTTAACGAGACTAACGCTGACAGCACTAATGCCATGCCTTATCTGGATACTGCCTAAGGGAAGCATGTATAATTTAACCAGGATTGGTCCTAGCACTGAACCCTGTGGAACTCCACGATGTGTGAAAAGGACTCTCCATTTAGATGAATAAATTCGAGTCGAT
The DNA here is from genome assembly GCF_963576455.1 of Neolamprologus multifasciatus. Taxonomy (NCBI): domain Eukaryota; kingdom Metazoa; phylum Chordata; class Actinopteri; order Cichliformes; family Cichlidae; genus Neolamprologus; species Neolamprologus multifasciatus. The sequence goes on along the minus strand of NC_140445.1, from coordinate 21,782,250 downwards.
TAGATAGATAGACAAGATAGACAACTACTGCCAGCTTAATTAATAGAGATAGGTTGATTATTTTTAAGATTGAACCATTAATTAAAGGTAGGACTTATTTGAGCAATCTTGTAGGAATGGGGTTTCAAAGTCATGTTGATGGTTTGGATGAAGTAATTACTGAAGTTAACTCACAAAAATCAACTGGAGAAAAGAGTCTAAATAAATATGAGTAGTATTGAAAGTAGCTGTACACAATGTTGTGTCTGTGAGATGGTTGTGAATATTTTTTTTCTCTAATGTTTAAAATCTTTTTACAGGCTAAATGAAGATCTTCTAAATTAGTAAGACGCCATTTCCTGTTCAGCTTATGAGTTATCTGCTTTAAGATGTGTGTTTGAGAGTTATACCAGGGAGTGGAGTACTTCTGATTTGAGGCTTTCTTTTTCAGAGGAGCCACAGTATCCAGAGTCATATGCAGTGAAGATGTAAAACTATTAACAAGATAATCGACCTTTGTGGGAGTAGAGTTCAGGTAGCTGCTCTGCACTGTGTTGGCACATGGCATTGAAGTGTACAACACTGGGGAAATTATATCTTTAAACTTAGTTACAGCACTTTCAGAAAGAGTTGGGCCAACACAGCCTGAACAGTAGTTTCATGTCAGAAAATGGTAGTGGATATATCTTTACCGACTATACTGTATTAATTTGTGAACTGTGAAAAGGTCAGCCACATCCTTCAAACATTAAAATTATTTGAAACTAAATTGAGGAAACAATAACACATACAAAAAACTGGTGTATCTATCACCGTTATAGCACTATACTAAGGGGTAGGGATGCACCAATACCACTTTTTTGAAAACGAATACGTGTACGAGTACTTGCATTTCAGTACTCGCCGATACCAATACCGAGTACTTAATAAAAACATGATTTAAATTTACAGGTAACAGCTTTAGTCCTATAATTTAACAAAAACAAACAAACAAGGGACTAGTTTGGAATTAAGAACATTTATTTAAAATGAAAAGCCTGTTGTATGCAACATATTACAGAATAAATAATTATAAAAAAACTAAATTTAATTTTAAATTTGTTCGTCTGTTTCTCTGTTTAGAAGTCACACTAGCACAGTCACAGCTGGGGTGACATCAGAGGCTAGTGCGTCGTAGCTGCTCACTTTTTTAGTTAGTTCCTCAAAGGGGGCGAGGATGGCAACAGTCGTCTCCATAAGAGCCCATTGGTGAGCGGTGAGATAGTCAGGGAGTTCGTGCTCGGACACCCCCAGCACTCGCTTTTGCTCAATGAGGGACTGGAGCATGTAATACGTGCTGTACCAGCGCGTCTGTACGTCCTGCTGCAGTCTCCTTATTGGCTGGTTGAGCTGTCCCTGAATGTTCTCGAGGCGGGAGTAGGCTAAGGCGGAATGTTTAAAATGCCCAACTATTTTCCGCCTCACTGCTATAGCATCAGCTATGCTCCTCTGTGTTAATAAGCCCTCGTGAACAGCCAGTTGAAGCGTGTGCGCGACATATGACAGACTTGGGAGCCCTGCGTCATTCATGGCTTTGATCATGTTTTTGGCATTGTCACAAAGCACAACATGTACTGATGTCTTAGGTATACCCCATGTCTGGAGCATTTTCTCAAACACATGCGCTATAGCCTGGCTGGTGTGCGAGCCGCGGAAGTGTTTGGCATGTAATGGCTCGTTGTGGCGTGAAACTCGTCTATCCACTGGTAGGTTAGTCTAATCAGCGACACGGGGCTAACACTGCTTGTCCAAATATCCGTGGTGAAACTAAACGCAGAGGAGGCTTGCAGTAGACTGTGGATATGTAGGCTTGGGACATCATATCTGGGCTCCAGAACATGGAGGAGACGCAGGAATCCCACATTTTCTACCTCCGAGAGTAGCTGGTCACTCAATGCAATGTACTCGATAATTGCCTATGTTATTTTCACAGCATGTAGATTGTCTCTGGACATTTTCTCTCGTCTTGCAAGAGTTTGCTGCAGCGTGGGTTATGTTGGTTTAGAAGCGTGGGTAAACTCCTTGTACTCATCGTCGTGTTGGGATTTTAGGTGCTTGATTAAATTGCTTGTGTTAAATGCGCTACCTTTTGAGCCTCCTCTGGACAATTTCGCTGAGCACAATTTGCAGTCCGCCTTTGTTTTGTCGTCTTCATTCACTTTGAAATAGTTCCACACGGCTGACTTGTCTCGCCTCGCCTTCTCCCAGCTCTGAGATGCAGCCGGGGCCTGGGGGCGGGCACTCAGCGCCTGCAATTAACCCCTTACACGCCGCTCAAACATAGACATTTCTCAGACCGTGGTATCGGTCCCCGGTATCGGGGGACTTTTAACGAGTACGAGTACTTTAGAAAATGTGGTATCGAGGCCGATACCAGATACCGGTATCGGTATCGGTGCATCCCTACTAAGGAGTTTAAGACAAGTGAAAAAGTTGGCTGGTTATAGTCCGGGTGTTGATAATTTGTGGTTGCAGTACACATCTAGCTAGTGCTACAAAGAACGTGCATGCAAAAAGTTAGTAATGTTTTCAATTTTAAAATGTAACAGCTCAGCTAATATCACCAAACACAAAAACTGTTTCTTTGTAGTTAGTCACACACACGTGTCTTCTAACTAAAGGTATAACAACTATATTTCTCCGGAAGAGGAAAGAATGAGAGTGTCAGCTTTTATCATTATCATATTTTTCTTCGTACTACTTAAATGCCAAATATGTGTACTTTTGCCACGTCAGCTCATGACATGTATTATGTAAATGTATGGTGTCTAATTGATGCCTCAGCATAACAAAAAAAATGACTTAAGCGTAAAAAGCAAGCACTCTTCTTCCTTGTTCTGCTTTTCTCTGGGAGACATTACTGCAGTAGAAATAAAATCAATACCCTAAAAATATGTTTGTTTTGATCCCTGTATATTAGATGTTGACTTTCTTAAGCCATGTAACCCTTAACTGTCACTGGATCAATAGGTTGGAAACTAAGAAGGCTGTTCAAATCCACTGACAAATAACATTAAGTAGACAAAGGAGATTTTTTTTCTTTCTCTAAAAACAACATAAAACATAGCACTTATGAGGCAATTTGCATGGAGAAGGGAAGAAAAAAGCAAAAACACTGGATCTAACTTAATTAGGTTAAGGAGAAGAGTGCCTGCCTGTAAGCAGCTATCATCCATTAGGAGACTGTAATAATGACATATAAATGCAATTAATATGACCGATGAGAAGCAACATCCTGACAATCATTTGCCTACTTCATCATAATAGTCGGCCTGGCAAATCCCATTAGATCAGTGGATGGGATAGTGAAAGACCTAAGGAATAAATCCATCATTGTGTTGTCAGAGAGTTTATTAATGTTGAGTTATCTGGCTCTGACAACATTCAACTACTCAAAACTCTGGAAACAATTACCCTCCGGCCCCACCCGCCAGCTGCACCAAGACACACAAATACCACCCCCCAATTGGAAGATTGGATTAAATAACTTTAACTCAACAATAGCTGATAGATTTTATATTAAAGCTGGTGTAACCAAATTGTTGGTCCAATCCAATAACTTATCATTAGTTTTTTTTAAAAAGTGTTTAGAAATACTAACGGTAAAGAAATAAAAAATAAGGGAACATTTTGAAAACACATCGTATCTCAATGAGAAAAACAAAAAATCATGTCTGATATATACACTGATCTGGGTAATATGTTCAGAATGAAAGGATACCACATCATTTAATGAAAATGAAACTTATCAGCCTACTGAGGGATGGATTCAAAGACACCAAGAAAATCAAATTGAAACAATCATGTGGTAAGCTTGTCCATTGTACCAAAATGTCATTGCAGCAACTCAAAATGGTGCTCAGTAGTTTGTACCACATGCTTGTGTGCATGCCTGAGAATGGTGGACATGTTCCTAATGAGAAGATGAGTAATGTCATCAGGGATCTCCTCCCACATCTGGACCACCAGGGCTTCACTGAGCTTCTGGACAGTATGAGATGCAACCTGGTGTATAGCATACAGTGGCTTGCAAAAGTATTCGGCCCCCTTGAACTTTCCCACATTTTATCACATTACAGTCACAAACATGAATCAATTTTATTGGAAGTGCTAATGACTAAATAGAGTGCACCTGTGTGTAATCTAATGTCAGTACAAATACAGCTGCTCTGTGACGGCCTCAGAGGTTGTCTAAGAGAATATTGGGAGCAACAACACCATGGAGTCCAAAGAACACACCAAACAGGTCAGGGACAAAGTTATTGAGAAATTTAAAGCAGGCTTAGGCTACAAAAAGATTTCCCAAGCCTTGGACATCCCACGGAGCACTGTTCAAGCAATCATTCAGAAATGGAAGGAGTATGGCACAACTGTAAACCTACCAAGACAAGTCCGTCCACCTAAACTCACAGGCCGAACAAGGAGAGCGCTGATCAGAAATGCAGCCAAGAGGCCCATGGTGACTCTGGACAAGCTGCAGAGATCTACAGCACAGGTGGGGGAATCTGTCCATAGGACATCTATTAGTTGTGCACTGCACAAAGTTGGCCTTTATGGAAGAGTGGCAAGAAGAAAGCCATTGTTAAAAGAAAACCAATAAGTCCCGTTTGCAGTTTGCCACAAGCCATGTGGGGGACACAGCAAACACGTGGAAGAAGGTGCTCTGGTCAGATGAGACCAAAATGGAACTTTTTGGCCAAAATGCAAAACGCTATGTGTGGCAGAAAACTAACACTGCACATCACTCTGAACACACCATCCCCACTGTCAAATATGGTGGTGGCAACATCATGCTCTGGGGGTGCTTCTCTTCAGCAGGAACAGGGAAGCTGGTCAGAGTTGATGGGAAGATGGATGGAGCCAAATACAGGGCAATCTTGGAAGAAAACCTCTTGGAGTCTGCAAAAGACTTGAGACTGGGGCGGAGGTTCACCTTCCAGCAGGACAACGGCCCTAAACATAAAGCCAAGGCAACAATGGAACGGTTTAAAACAAAACATATCCATGTGTTAGAATGGCCCAGTCAAAGTTCAGATCTAAATCCAATCGAGAATCTGTGGCAAGATCTGAAAACTGCTGTTAACAAACGCTGTCCATCTAATCTGACTGAGCTGGAGCTGTTTGGCAAAGAAGAATGGGCAAGGATTTCAGTCTCTAGATGTGCAAAGCTGGTAGAGACATACCCTAAAAGACTGGCAGCTGTAATTGCAGCAAAAGGTTGTTCTACAAAGTTTTGACTCAGGGGACTAAATAATTACGCACACCCCACTTTGCAGTTATTTATTTGTAAAAAATGTTTGGAATCATGTATGATTTTCGTTCCACTTCTCACGTGTACACCACTTTGTGTTGGTCTTTCACGTGGAATTCCAATAAAATTGATTCATGTTTGTGGCTGTAATGTGACAAAATGTGGAAAAGTTCAAGGGGGCCGAATACTTTTGCAAGCCACTGCGTATAATATGCTGTAAGTTTTATACTAAAGTGGAAAAATATGTGTACTCTTTTTTTCTTCCTTAAGCCATACCCACACAGTTTACTGAGTGTCAAAGGCATTAAATAACAACACTGTCTGAAAGGTAGGGTCAAAAATATAACTCCACAGTGGCACTCTTTCTCTTTAGCTAAGGCCTGACTCTGACATCCATACTTACAAGCCTAACTAAGTGTTGAAAGCTGGAGATTGCCATTTTGAATGGTCCCATTAATTCTGTTTGTTGAGCTGTCTCATTACAGAGTTAATAGTGCATTTGTCCTGATTGCGGTTATGTTACGGAACAATGATCACACTGTTGAACTAAAGAGTGGAAGATACACACCACACAAATGAATTTATGATGGCTTGTCTAAATCTGGAAAATGTCCATATATTTAATTATTAAATAATAAAATAATACATAATTGCTACATAGGTTATATTGAGGTGGTATTGACATACCCAAGCACAACTAATAGTTCAAAATATTATTGCTAAAAACCTTTGTCAACCCTGAGAGGATAAATAATTTGCAACACACACACAAAAATAGACAAAGTACAACATACTAAAAAAAATCTTCACCAGTCTAATTATTACATAGCCAATTAGTAGCCAGAGAGGAAAAAATATGTATATTGAGCCAGTGTTTCACTATACTGACAAAACTTTCATTCTTTTATTATTTAGATTATTTCTGCATGAGACCGTAGTGCAGGAACCCACAATAACAGACTTTTTTTTCTCCCTACACTATAAAATGCTCTGCAATTGCAGTTCAACTGGGAGAATATTCACAGTTTCAAACTTCCCAGATCAATAACTCATAAAGTAAAATGTTATTCAAACAGAAGGTATGATCAACAGATTAGGGGAACAAACCATTAAATTACTAAAATAAATTTAGCCGATTCAACATCATCTTCTCAAAGAACCTGCATACAGGGACAAGTGGAGGTAGACACTGTCAGTATGATTTTCAGTGGAAACAACTTGAAATTCTGTACATGTCAGTGTGAAATCATATGCTGGCATAGAGCCCACTGAAAAAGCAGATTTGTTTTTGGTTACAAAATCATTGCTCACTATCTGAACAACTCAACAGATTTGCCTCATCCACTTCATCCACACATTCATTTCTTCAAGACTTCCAGAAGGGGATGAAAGATCACTGTTTTGAAAGTCTGTAGGAGAGCCAGCAGTTTTGCAGAGGTACAAGTGCAAGGGGCCAGGATGGCACTTCCACTAAGACATCTAAAATTTAAAGCTGAACTGAAAATGGTCCAGAGGTGCAGGAGGATGTGATCAAGCAAAAAATGTTTGTCCCAGCAAATCCTAGCAGATACTTAGAATTACCTTATTAACTGACATCAAAAACAACAGTACACATGAGCAAATACCCCATGTAAGAGAGAGCTAACAATCTTTCATACAAAAAACGAAAGCATTCAGACGTTGACGAACTTGTGCACTAGAAATATGTGTGTGTGTGTGCGTGTGTGTACATGTTTAGATGTCTTTGTGAGGACAGAAAATTGGCATGCTACTATACTTGTGGGGACCAACAGTCCCCACGAGTTTTAAGGCATTTTTTGAGGCTCAAAATGTGGTTTTAGTGTCAGAATTACAATTAGGTTATGGTTAGGTTTAGGCTGAAGGTTAGGATTAGGCATTCATTTCTGATGCTTATTGTTAAGGTAAGCGACTAGGGAAAGCATTACGTCAATGAGAAGTCCTCACTAAGATATGAAAACAAGTGTGTGTGCGTGTGTGTGTGCAGTCTGTTTCACTTTCTGTGGTGTTGCTACCTATACTCCATTCCAGGATTTTTCCTGTTTTACATTATTCCTACAATACTGCTGTGTTTGAGCTGATGAAAATCCACCCAGGCCCGTCCAGCTAACAAAATATTTTAGAGGAGACATAACTGCAGATTCAGTTTTTAATATAGATGTTTGGTGTAAGTGGAACAGGTAATGTGATTGAGGAAATTAACCTGCACTGACAGCATCGAACTCACATGAACACATAAAGGTTCAAAGTGCATTCACAGTTATAAAAAAACATCTGTATTATGAAAAAAACAAACAAAACAAAATTAATAATTGTAGGAAAATTTACAATCCTAGTTAAAGGATCCTTAAGTGGAAACCCCAAGTGGTTCATGCATAATAAACTCTGACCAGCTAGGCCTTTTATGTGCAATCTGGAACACCAAAGCACAGGAACTTCAAAGTCTACACCAAAACACAATGGAAATACTAAATAACTTTTTTCATGCAGTGTAGTGTCATTAAAACTGCTTGTCAAATTAATTATATCTTCTTGTCTACGGCACCCTGGTAGCTTCTATTGGGAACTATTGTTTGCTTTTTATATTCCAATTATAAAAGGGCACTGCAGATGTGATTAGTAGGTTCCAACTTTATTACAGCTGGGAATGAGCATGAGTTATCTTTTAAGAATGTCTATATTTATGACTATTAGTTTCTGTTGAAAGTCCAAAAAGTGCTTTATAACCACTATCTGCATATCTGCTTATCTATGTGATCACAGTAAGCTGGAGAACCACTTTATTAAAAAAAAAAGAAAAAAAAGAATGCAGAGCTACAACATAAAAAAAATACATTTCTAAAAATGTCAAGTGGCTCTGGAGGAAGAACTCTGCATAGAATGTGAATCCTCCTCCCTATTGGAATTCGGCCATCATAATTCCTCTAATTGGCTACAGATCTCACCATTTTTCTCCCTTCCACAATGTGTGATTCATTTATTTAAAGAGGTGAAATTAACATTACAACCAGACATATGACATTTTTTTTCCCCTCAGGCTCCCTCTGAATGTGTTATACTGTTAAACAGACGGAAGGAGAATCTTTTTACATGCATATAAACTATCAACACTTTTTTTAAAATTCAAATGCAATTCGTGTAGTCATCTGCTTTGAAATTAGATAAACTCAGCTTTAGCAAATAAATAAACACCTACTCGGAAAAAAATGATGAGGAACGTTCCCTTAAATGCATATAAGGATTTAATGTATAAACAACCACAAAACACGACAAATTAATGGCTGCAGATTAGCGTGTGTGTATTGTTCACCTTGATGATGCACTTAACCACTCTGAAGACACGTGACCTACCATTGACCTCAGGAGAGCATGTTCTGCTGTGTTACACATCTAAGGGTAATTGCTGTTAGATCAGAGCTAATCCAAAGCAGACAAAATACCAGAAAAAAAATGCATGCGGTGTGCTGTGCCTCTAAATGGAGGCGAGTGCGATACAGCCATAACATACCAATGAGCTATCACTGGATAAGCATACAATGTGTTAGACCAAATGCCCGTATTCCCACAAGTCTTATCAGAAGTGCATTGATATGCTGAAAACTCCTCTGTTCTGTACTGATTTTCATAAGTGGATATCTGCATATGAATATGCATAATCTGTAGGCAAAGAACAGTACTGGCTTGAATCTTTCTGGAATCTGTTTGCTCAAATTAAATTTGAGGAGGCTTTGGCTTCACGCAGGTATAAAGTCGGGACCTCAAGGAATGGACAAAATGCAATCTCAAACCCATCTGCTATCATCTGATGACAATTTACCTTTGTGTTGTTTGTGGTTTCTTTTCTTTTATCTTGTTTTTAATTGATCTGTACTCATAGATGGACTGTAAACAATGACCGCCGCATGCAAGTCTTTGCCCAGATATCGTTTAATTCAGAGTGCTGGAACTGATAAATAAACTAATTAGGAGTCTCACAGTGGTGTAGAAAACCCCAGTGTTTCTTCTGGGATCACGTTAGATAATGTGAAAATATTGAGGGAAACTAAAATTACTGCGATAATGTTCATATTGTATGATATGTTGATAATGTAGTTATTGTTGCAGGACAGATATTATTATACTTTTCTGTTAAATAAATCTTCTTTGTACAACCTATGGATATCTTTGTTTTGTTTCTGAAAAAGTCAGTGGAACAACATTATTCATCCAGACAACTACAAAAGAAGAGAGTTAGAACATGTATCTCTGTGCAGATAAAGCCAGTTCCACCAGGAACTCTGAGAGATGTGCATGATGGAGCATTAAAAAAAACTGTGGGAGGGAACTCATCAGCTGAGGGGAGATTAATGGAGCATGTGCTTTATCTGAAAGGAAATCTAAAAGATTGTACAACTTGAAGGGAATGCAAATAGGTACAAACATACCAGCATGGATAAAAGGTTTAAAATCTTTTGTAGGAACCATGACGTAGCGAGCAGTGCAGAACTGGCACATTTCCAAGGTGCAGCACCAATTCTGGAGGGAATCAAATTTTATGGGTCTTAAACATCATTGTGACCAGCTTATATGAACAATGACTCCCGTCTTCCTCTTTGAAACACACACAGCCTGTCATGCTTGCAAAACAAAAACCCTATTCAGATAATTCTATTAACGAGGTTAGTCAAGACTATACAAGCGCATCTCCAATATGATATGATAATGAACTATTATATACTATACAATTGATACTAAAAACATATACTGTGCAGTTTTAAGATAAAGGGAAAAAATAGGCATAATCTATTTTCAGAAATCTTGAAAATGCTGAATCTTTTGACAACTGAAATGTGGACTGTATAATTTGTCTGTTAGGATGAGAAAAAATAAAACAGAGTATAACAAAACAAGGTTTGGTGAACAACATAGACTGTGCATGAAGGCAGGAGGAACAAGTAGGACAAAGAACAATCAGAGCTCAAAAAGAAAGTGGGCTTTCTCCCACTAACCTGTCAACCAGTAGGAGGATATTTAGATGCTTTTCAGTCTGTTTGGAGCCAGAGATGGTGGTGTCCCAGTGAGCTCGGTTCTGGGGAAAACATAGGTTTTCTGGATGGTTTGATGCAGATTCTCACGCCATCTTAAACTGTTACTACATTATTTTGGAGACTGCAACAGCCATCAAATAAAGATTACACATAAAGAACTTTGAAAGTAGAAAATGTTCACCACCAAACCCTAATAAAACAGTACGGGTAAACAATCACCAAACCCAGATCACTTCATGCACTGTTTTTGGCAGTTCTCTGCTTTCTATTTCACACTTGTCATTTTAATCAAGACAGACTTAAGTGGGCTTTGTTGCCACACTGGCATGTAAACAATGCTAAAGAGAGAGGATACTTCAGTCGCAAGCACTGGTGATCAAATGCTTTTTTTCTGCTTTGCACACTAGCAACAAAATTTCACAGTAGCTTTACAGAAGATTGTAGTTATAAGCATGTATTCCGTAAGTCAGAAGCTCCTTCACTAGCATGTTACACAGCGACCACATACTGGCTTATTATCAGGCAGGCAACATTCCCATTCCAAACTTTTTGAAGATAAGTTAAAACTTGAACATAATTAGAAAAACACAAATGGCAAAGGAAATTTCACCAGCTCTTGAGCTCTAACATGAGGATAAACTGTGCATTTCCAGACTATTGCTTCCAAACACATAATTGAAATATGAATACATTCCCTCTTAAGGGGAAGACAATGCTCATTATTGCTCTCTACTCTTAGGTTGTTTCTCTGGTGTCATTTGGTGTGCAGATGTTTTATCCATTTTTAGCATGTTTTTACAATGTGTTCAGCAGAACTTATTTTATAATGCAACAAAAATCTCTATATTCTTAAAAAATAGACAAGAACAAGATGTTCTTCGAATTAAAGTGTTTAGGTTTTATCTTTACAAGGATGCTCTTTAAGGACTGTTAAATCGAAACATTTGACTTGATTAAAATGCCGATGTGGTGAATGGAAGCATATAACCCAACACCTGTCACCAGGGCTGGACTGGGGCAAAAAATCAGCCTGGGCATTTTGACTAGAGACCGGCCCACCAGGTATATGAAAAGGCATAAAGCCTTTGAATGAAAACAAGCACTGTTGTGACAGAGATGTACACTGTCTTGTTGGTATATATGTATCAATCTAATAAACTTAAACCTACACCACCTCCCTATTCTGGCATTCTAAACAGTATTTAGTGGAAATATTAAACAACCTAATTAATAGGGTTGCCAACTCCCAGCAAAAAAAAAAAAAAAAAAATAGGGAATCACCCCCCACCCTCCACCTTATGATGCTTAATCGATGTAATAGACTTTAATTTAATGCACGTGTAAAACAAATGCACAGAAACCAATTATTTTTCTAAAATAATTAAATAGATTCAGCACCTTTCATCAACAGAATTGCAGACTGCACAGATAGTACCTTCCCAAAGGAAAAAGTACTTTAGCTTACTAGGGTATATATTAGACTTAATATTTACTACATACAGTAATAGAGTTCTATACATTGTACATCAGATGAAAACTTGATTCAGATAATTATTTATTAAAAACTAGACATTTTAAATGAGAATAAGAAAGGTATTTCTTTGTGCCCCCCTTTCCCTGTTAATGCCCTACCTGGCCCCCTGGCAAAACTTTGCTAGACCCGCCCCTGCACAGTTACCAGCTGTCAGCTACATAGAAAAGGATCCTGGTGTTATTTGTCTCTCAGAAACAGTTCATAACTTCCCTTCACCTCATTCATGTCACCTAAAAGGTAAACCTGTTTCTCCATCACCTGTTCAGCTCTGATGATTCAGCAAGGACATCTCCTGGTTTCATCTTCATGTTTCTCTCTCACCACATAATCAACCCGATATTATGACCAGCAGCTTTTATGGCTGTGGCTCCAGCAAACATCAGCTGATACTAGAAAGTAGTATCAAATCAATTCTAACAATAGCTGATCAAGTTTAAACGTGCTGCTGTTGTTTAGCGCGACCTTCGCTGGTTTCCTCTTTCTGGCGCAAAGTGGGCGATAAACAAACGAGAGAGACGGGAGAATGAGAGAACAAGAGGCAACAGTGCAGCGTAAAGACACAGAATATCTCCAGGTTTTTGTCTTTTTTCATTCTAGCTGAAGTATGGGACAAATCACGTTTCTTTTTTACCTCAATTCGGAACTTTAAAGTTTGCCCTCATCGGCTGTAATTTGTCCCGCCCAGAGTCGATCATGACCAGTTGGCCAATCCACCACCTTTCATTGTTTACAAAAAACCCCAAACAAACAAACAAAAAAACATCGGCCCATAAAAACAAAAAATCACCATCGGGCATACTGGGCAAATGCCCAGTATGCCCGATGGCCAGTCCAGCTATGCCTGTCACGATCACTTGAGCTGGCAGCAACATTGAGGCACGTATTGCTTTTCTGCCTGTTTGTCTATTTCTGAATGTGTTTGTGTCAATGAGAAAGCTCGGGAAAAAGATTATAATTCCCCCATCTCTGCTGCACTTCTGTTGTTTAGAGTTTAAGCCCCAAATACCAATTTACTTTCATTAAATAACGCAATTCCGAGTCAGAGAAAATATTTTGTATTGATATTTTTTTATGTGGGGATCAATTCACAAAATTAAACGTCATGGTAGTACACATCAGTATTGATCTGCCCAACTTTAATACTGAAATACCTGGAGAGAAAAAAAACTATCACATGCTGATAGCAGTAAAAATTATCCACTCAGATCAATGGACTCAACATGAAGTTAAAGAAAACTAATAATCACATAATGGAAAGCCAGAAATTGAGTTTCAATTTGACCACATTCGGTAATAGTTGCGAAATTCAAATAACTTAAAGAAACGCAGCCAGGAAACTTGAAATATTCAACATGTCTATATATCAAGCTTGGTTTTAAAGCTACTGTGTGTAAGTTGATGGATTTATCCCATAGTCCCTGTGCCCCAAATGTCTGGCTTGCATTAAAAAAATATTTTACTAAGAGAGCAAATGCATTACAGTTTTTGTCACAGGGGGGCTTCTATTATGTGGTAGGGATACACCAGAGGAGCCCAAGGAGCAAAAAGAGCAACTAAATGGAATTGCTTTTATAAATCAGTGTCACATTAAGCATTCAGTGCACAGACTAAAAAGCCTCTCTACAGTATACAAGTAGCAAGTTTATGAATCTTTTGGGAATCAGCTTGCGGCATGCTCTCTTGTTAGCTACACCATCCAGCCTATCCTTTGATTCTAGTACAGCTTTACATATCAAGATAAGCAGTTGTGGAATTAAAGGGGGAGGTACAGCCACATGAAACAACTCAGGGGCAGAACTCAAACTTACAATGGAAGCTATAAAATCAAGTAGAAAAAGGCAGACTGAAGCATTATGTTAGTGGAAATTAATCAAATAGACAGCAGGTAGCAATCAAACTCTTACTGCTGAAGAGGTTCGGGTTGCTTTTGATTTTTTCATTGTAAATTCTAGATAAATGCAGGGTGCTGGATACAATTTCGATAAAAAGATCCATAACAGGTGAGTCAGTGGGATTACCGCGGAACCTTTGAAACCTTGTTTTGGTGATCTGAGTAAAATGGTAATTGTAGAAATGGTTATCAGGTCAGTCAGAGTAGTATACATATTTGGCATTTAAGTAAATTACAACTAGTAAATTCACCTATAACAGTCCACTTAACTCCAGCAACTCTTTATATAAAAGAGCTCTTTCGGTGTATTAAAACAAAGAGTTTTCATACCATGTGTCTGTGTACTGGTAAACGTTAAATGCTTTGTTATGAACTACGCATTTATATGTCCCATAACAGTTACTCAACCAGAAAGTACTAACTGACTTTAAACATCCATATGGTCAACTGACAAGCATTTTCTGAAGTCTGAAAATAGGAGAAGCACATTAACAATTGTGTATGTTGTTGCTGTGCACATATCAAAGAAAGAGAAAGTGGGAGTAAATAAAGATTGTGCATTCATTAGGGGTATTTACATACAAGTTCTTTGTTCATTTCATCAAAGATAACTACAGCGCGCCTTTCAGCAATGGTAATGATCAAATAATTATCTGGAGATCAAAGCTGTCCACCAGTGCTGCAAGGCAAGACTGGAGACTGGTGGTAAAACAATGCAATACAAAATACAGTTACTGTGGAGGACAATAACAATCAAGGGTCACTGACCACAGTTCATTCATCCTTCCTGTGACATCCCTAAGGTCTCTCACCATTAAACTAAATGAGCATGGTTCTCCACTTACTGAGTCTGTCATTTAGGAAGAGAGAGAGAGAGTGAGAGAGACCGAGAATAAGCAAGATAAATATATACGTACATACATACATATATACAACATTCAAAGCTATGACTATGTTTAACGCTCGGTATAAAATGTCAGTGGTGCAATAATTGTAATTGCTTTGTGACATTCAAGAGCAAAAAAGTAGCTGACCAATCAAAGAGAGAGAGAGAGAAGCAAGGCCTTCTGTGGGTTTTTTTCTGTTTTTAAAACATGAAAAATACAATTTGCAAATAATAACAGAGTGCCTGTCAAGTGATACTATACATTTACCAGCCCAAGATAGCTTCTGATTAATAGCAGAAAAATTGTTGAGAAGCAAGCCGGTCTGAATGGTTTGATGATCAGTGCCAAGTTTAAGCCTTCTTTTATGCAATTCTGCAATCCTGTCATTTTGCTGTATATGGAAAAAAGACAGGAGGGAAAATACTGTGGTGGGGCGTCATACATTAGATTGCATGAGTTGAGCATTCATCTTAAAAAGACAGCCTCCTATAGAGGCCTATTATCACAGGCAACATGATGACACGTATAATTTGCTGGCCTTCACAATATCCACCATGGGTTGTGTTTGTATGACTGGATTACACTCGTGGCATATCAATTGGCATCTTTTCAATTTTCCACAATGCACTAGATCTAAACCGAAGCAAACATAAGTGCAATGCAACATTAAAAAGAGTCCTTACAAAAACTCATACATCTATCTCAACTCTACACCATATAATAACTCCCATCTCTACTGTTGACCCTTCCCCCTTTTCATTGCTTCTGCTGCAGTGCTAAGCTGGAGTCCTGACATAATATTGAGTTGTGGTGCAGCATGTACATGTTCTATGCCATGGGGAAAACACTTTTTTTTTTTCCCCACTCGACCACTGAATCTTTGTCTCTCCCATGTGTAAGCGATTGGGGTTAGCTATGACTCTGTTTATAGAGATAGGGAAAGGCTGGTTGGCAAAAAAAGAAAAAAAAATATTGGGGTGGGAAAAAAGGGTTAAGATCTTGAACAATAGTTCTCCAGGCTTTCTGAAATGCTTTTAAAGGGTTTTTTACTTTTTTCCATTGGCTGCTTTTTTCTTTCATTTTCATAGATAACACAGTCTGAGATGCATAAAATGGTACTTTTGCACCGGAGAGGTAAACCGGGAAAACTATCCATAGCCGATGAACAGCCATGCTCTTAATCCAGCAATGACCTGAAACTAGACCTCAGAGGCAACCTTTAGTTGACAAATCTACTGTTTGCAGAAATGCTCTCAGTGGAAGACTGGCTGTCATGAATCCATCCTCGAGGAAGGGAAATGGCTGAGAGGAAAGGCTGAGGTATGATAAATTACACAAGAACTGAATCAGTGGCAACAGGTCCAAATGTAAAGGTTTTCATTCAAATTGTCCTCCATGTACAGAGGAAGTCAGGAGAGAAGTAAAACAGTGAGCGCCTACAGCCATCTGTAAAACACTGTGGATCAAAAAAAAAAAAAAAAAAAGCAGCATCCGATTTGCAATACCATACATTTGCAGGGCATTATATTGCCATACAATCTGGAAAGCACCAGATTGGCTATGGCTTCATTTTTCAGCATAGCAATGATTCCAAACACACAGCCAATGCAGTAAAAGCATACCTGGATAAAAAAAAAACAGACAATGGAACACCATTAGTCATGGACTGGCCTCCCAGAGCCCCAGACATCAACATTATTGAAGTAGCATTGGATCATTCTGACAGAAAACTGAATAAAAGTCAGCCACCATCTAAAAAAGATCTTTGAATATCTTTCAAGAGTCTTGGAGAACTATTCTTGTAAACTACTTAAATAAATTACAAGACAGCTTACCTAGGAGGGCTCCGTCTATGTTGAAGAATAAAATCATGCTAAATATTTATTTTTATATAAACTCTGCTTTTGCTGTACATACTTTAATAATACTGTGGTGATTCAACAAACTGCTACACTTACTTCGTATATTCCTGTCAAAAAATGAGTTTGGCACAGTACTGTAGTTTAAGATGATGGACAGATGATAAAGAACAGGAAGACATTTAAACATTTTCAATCTTGCATTAGGTGCCCGAAGCTTTTCAAAAAGGTTAACTCTTCAGGTGTTTACAGAGTCAGCCGTGTTGCAAGCGGTATTAATTTCCTCTCTATCCCATAACATGAAGTAAAATAAAAAAGGAAGATCATCTCGTGTGACAAAGCGTAGAAGCCTGGAATTATCTCCCTTGAACGTGCAAGCACAATGTCACAAAATTTCATGAATTAGTGAGATAGTTCAGTACATGGCATTCAAAAACTAAATTAAAAACTGGGATTAAGATCCCATATTTTAAGTAAAATGGTGGTGCACTGGTAAATCACAAAGTCAAAGCATTTGGAAATGAAAGCATGTGTTTCCTAATATATATGAAAATGACTAAGGAAAAAAAAGGAAAGTGAAGGAGAAGCAGGCTTGCACTTCTTCCACGCTGCCCTTTCTGCTCATCTGTTCTCTGAGACACTTGTGGTAATAAATCAAAGCTGTGCAGCCATGGTGGAGAAGAATCTTGCTGTCCTTTTCCTTCCTTACCTATAACCTCTGACGTTGGTTTGACAAAACTATCAGAAATCTGACATTATCCACGAAACAGACAAGACTGCTCGTTGTGGATCGGGTGATATTTTGCTAACAGGTTATACTCCAGCACGACAGAAATTCAGCTGTTGTGAGAAAGTGGAAAGCACAATGGTAGACTAGTTTACTAGTAGTATCCTAACCAGTTAGGCTAACATTATGTGTCTCTAGCCCCTGAATTCAAACAACAAGGCCATTTCACACACCAACAAGAAATCCAGCACAGATGTTTTTCATCACAGATTTGTTTGGTTTAGTCACAAATGGCTAATGTCATGGAACGGAGACATGAGCTGTGTGTAAAATTCCACCCCTATTTAAAATGCACTGCACGGCTTGTTTTCTGACAATATCCACTATACTACTATAATGTTCTAAAAAAAAATCTTACTGAGTTTACTGCTCACTATTGATTGAAATATTGACTGTCCATTATATGAAGAGCAGCATGTGAATGAATAGGGGGTGATTTTCATCGCATTATATTGTTACTATGGGTGGTAATAAACTGCTTCAGAGACAGTTCAGAAATGAGATAGCTCATTTAAGAGTCATTTCCCATATGGGTGTCACGTGGGTTTTAACACCACCCTACACCCGTAGGATACCAGCAGGAGATTATGAGTTTATACTTTCAATGTGAGAAGTGAACTTGAGCACAGATTCTTCACAGTTCTTTCCAACTAAGCTTTTTTCTTTGCAAACTAAGTCCTGATAATTATTAGCAAGCACTATTATCTTCGTCAATTACATGTTTTGTTTTGGGTTTTTTTAACACAAGCCAATACACTTTCATCCACTCTCACAACACTTTTGACCACACCTATTTAGGGTTCAGGAAGTGTATACCATTTTCACACAATTTCACACCGGTTTGTACCGGTTGCAATTAGTCATGTTTGCTCCATCATCTCTGACTGCTTGTACCAAGACATATGGGCTTGTTTTTTTTTCTTTTAAACTGGAGCACAGCCTCTCTTATCTCCACATCAAATCAACAACAACATAAAAGAAGGAATTTTAAAAAAAATCATAGATATCACACTGTTCTTAATCATGTGAAGAAGATAAATAACAAGTGCTGGTTTCACAGAAGGATGTGTTTGCTGTGGTGTTAGACTTTTACCGCTTTGACTTTTACACCGAGAGGTGTTGCTAGCATTTCCTAAGACTTTTAGAACAATATTGAAAGAGCGATGCTATAAGAGAGTGTTGCTGGGTGAGTACATGAATCCGAAACACTCTGCAGTCTGTATAGTTCTGTATAATAGCTGGTGGGTATGTAAAAGGTGAATATATAAAAAAATGATAAGACATACACCTGTAAGGCAATGTGATGTAGTGTGGTAATAAATTGCTTCGTAACAATAAATGGCATATGTGGTGAGAATTCAACTTTTCTAGCTTCCTCTAGCACAGGGGTGGCGAACTCCAGGCCTCAAGGGCCGGTGTCCTGCAGGTTTTAGATCTCACCCTGGGTCAACACACCTGAATCAAATGATTAGTTCATTACCAGGCCTCTGGAGAACTTCAGGACATGTTGAGGGTGTAATTTAGCCATTTGAATCAGCTGTGTTGGATCAAGGACACGTCTAAAACCTGCAGGACACCGGCCCTTGAGACCTGGTGTTCCCCCACCCTTCCTCTAGCATAAGAAAATCACAATTCAGTATGTGAGATGAAACAGCGAGGCATGAAATAAATGCACTTCTGATAATAAAACCTCACTTTGTTTTCACTTAACAATTTAATCCCTAAAAGTTGATTCTGTTCATCTGGACGATGATTACATTCCTTTGGGGATTTACTTCCCCAAAGGAATGATTGTTAACGTCTTGAGGATGCATCAAGACGTTAACAATTTAGTGTATTTTATGAATTCTATAACAACATTTCACAAACTCAACAGCCAATAGTGCATTTGTCAAGAAGAAAGAGCTGTTGAGTGGACCAACAAGCAATATAGGGTATAAACTGGACACAGGGAAATCACAGGTGACATCTAGTATCAGCATTTAACCCAGTTCTGACAATTACAAGGTTTAACAAATATAAAGGTGGTTCTACATTGCTGGCATGTGTACTTTCCTACCCACCTAGCAGCTTATCATGACACATCATGAATGCCAGACTGAAAGGTTTGACTAATTAAAGACAAACACAAGGCCAGACTGAACCATCCGACTGGTCTGTAAGCAAAAAAAAATACAATATATATATATATATATATATATATATATATATATATATATATATATATATATATATATATATATATATATATTTATCCGTATAGATCTCACAACTATGACTGTTTAGTTAGCAACAGTATTGACAAGTGTATTTGTAAACCTCTCACAACTATGACAAATACACCTTTTAAGTAAAGCACTTTTCTTAACATATTGTTTTTAATTTAACTTCTGCCTCTATGCTCAGTTGACCTGTTTTAAAAGCCTTGTTAAAATCAATGGTCTCATTTAAAAAAAAATCCTTTTTCCACACTTTTTCTTTTTAATCTAATTTTTTCAAAACACAAAGCACACGAGTAATGCTTTCAATATGTATTACACATGAGGACCTATTAAAGCTCGTTTTCTTGCTCCACAGCATGTACTCATGCACTGAAAGGGTGAAGCAGCAAATTTGCTAGCTGGCTGACTGGGAGGACAGAGAGGCCTTTCTCACCAGTCAACGGCTGTCCTTAATGAGAATAGAAAGTGATTTACTAGCTTAATGCTCCAGCCCTCAGCCTGCCTGCCCGCCTTTGCTTTACACAGCCAGTTTAGTCGACACTCTTCATACAGAGAATGAAACTGAGACCAGGGAAACAGGGGGGGAAAAGGAGGATAGCAAACTCCTGTCTGAAAACTGCAGTAATGAGATGTTCTCATGGATTCTCCGTCCCCGCATCACTGACTTCCTCCAAGCCCTGCATTTTTCTATCCGTCCTGCTTCTCCATGATACTGTGCCATCTGAACAAATCGCAAACTGAATAAATTACATAATTCTGAAATTACTTCCTTTCACTTCATTTTGTTTGGCTAAAAGCTTTTAACAAACATCCCTGTTCCATACTTTCTCTACATCCTGTTACACAGTCACACTTACACCGCAAAGGGGAAATCAAGAGAACATGAATCGCTCACATGATTTGTAAGACTTAAAATGAACAATGAGTAATGCTCCTTTTATACTCATTCTGCTCCTGTTACAAAGTTGTTGTTGTTGTTGTTGTGTTTTTTTTTGTGACTGGTGTAAGACTGGTGTACTTCCCTGCTATTATGTTCCCTATGATTATCCAATCAGCAATGCTGTTCTCAAGACCACTTTTAAATCACAGGCTTTCACTGAGAATCAGATGACCTGTCAGAAGCCAGTTATCCACGGATGTGTGAAAAAGTGGGATGTTTTGGATCCCCTAAAATCTGCAATGACTAAATGTAGACAACGACACAAACTCTAGGCTAGTGCTTTACCCAGTTAAAGTTATACCGTCTTGCAAAGCATGTGTGTTATGAGCTAAAGTGAGAATACCAATTTCATGCATATTTGCAGGGCCAAATTGCATTCCTTGATTGGGAAAGCATACTTAGGGTATGCATGAAATTTAAAATTATGTTTTACCATGAAATAGGAAAGTCAGACAGAAAGAAGGACGAAACAAGAATGAGGGATGGCAGAATAACTTGAGAGTGCCACTTAAAATCGAGTGGCACGGCTTGCGTTTACATACCGTAGTTTTTAAGTTGAGTAGGGAAAGCGAAAAGCGTATTCTTCATACCTGGACTGGTGGGGATTTTTTTAGGGGGGGGAAACACACCACACAATTCAAACAGAGTAGAGCAGGTGATTTATGTGTATAATGTGTATAAGCGCGTGATTTGTTTTTATTTGTGTCTTTTGGAAATATAGCTGTGTGCACAGCCTATGCGCACAAACGTGCAGCCAAACAGACCGGTTATCGCCATGGAGGGCAAACACAGAACTACAACAGTGTTCTTACCGAGTGTGAAGTAGGGAAGAGCCGTGTTGTCAAGATCATCCATTACGGAAATTCGCCCAGGTAGGTCTGTTCTAACGAATAATAGAAGTCTGGATTCCCCCCCTCCTCCTGCTCCTCCTCCTCCAGTTCCTCCTCCAGTTCCTCCTCCACCAACACCACCTGCTTCAGCAGCACCCCCTCCTCCGACCACGTTCCCCGAGGCTCCGCCGGTGAAGCTGAATTCGTTCTCCCGGAGTACGGGCAGGGTTGAAACGGTGACGGTTTTCACCTCACATGGCGTCTCCGTGTCGCTCTCCCTGTCCCTTTCCTCGTCAGGCGATGTCGCCCCTCTGTTTGCCTGGACAGTCAAGG